>NC_068300.1:19901003-20207253 GCF_025860055.1 Xyrauchen texanus
AGATATCCCTCTATGGATTTTGGTTGTTAAGGTGCTCGACAATGGTTGCTAGGAGGGGCTAGGAAGTGTTGATTTGATGCATGATTGGCTGTTTGCTGTCCCGAGTCAAACGAGACCACCCTTGTGTTTCTATGACACTTCTATCCGGAGATATCCCTTTGATATGTTTCAATAGAAGTCTATGGGACTTGTTGCTAAGGTGCTCTTAATGGTTGCTAGGGCGTGGCTTGATAGCTTCACAATGATCCTGAGAGACTGATTGGTCGCCTGAGTAAAATGAGCCCACCCCTCGCCTCTATGACACTGTGATCCAGAGCTATGTTCAATACAAATCCCTATGCCTTTTCATTTCATGGGCCGCCCTACACCATTATAAGTCAATTGGGGCATTTTTAGGCAGCTCCTGCCCCCAGGGGTGCAACTTTTACCCCATATTGAGGTATGCTCTACAGAGCCTGCCAGCCTCTTCAAATGTGGCAAATCACACGCTTCTACTAAATCCTCGCTTGGAGCTGTGACGCCAAAGTTTGTCTCAATGTTAAGTCTATGTGATTTTTCGGCCGCTTTTTGCCCCTGGGGCAAATACCGCACTCGACGCTTATAAAAGTCATAGCACACGTGTCCTCAATAGGTCGCTCGATTTGACACCTCATTCGTGGGTCTACGCCAAACGGTGCGGACGAAGTTAGGTGTCAAGTTTTGTTAAGAGATATAAAAATAAAATAAAAATAAAAATAAAAATAATAAGTATGTGAGATTACAATAGTGATGCTTTGCAAGCACCACTAATAAATAACTAGATAGGTACATTTCCTGAAGAAAATGTGAGTGGTGCTTGCCGTGGCAAAACTCGCCAAACAGCATGTTGTAACTTGAAAAGAACAAAAATTATGGTCATAAATAAATCAACCCAGAAGTCTGTACGATTTTCTGGTGCAGAAATATGTGATTTGTTACTCGGTTGCTAGGGTAAGCCCATGTGGTTGCTATGCAGTTACCAAGGTAATACAATACATGGCTCCTTTCCATCCTGAGTGAAATAAGTCAACCCGAAGTCTGTAGTGTTTTCTGGTGCAGAGATATGTGATTTGTTACTCGGTTGCTAGGGTAACCCCATCTGGTTGCTAGGCAGTTACCATAGTGATACTAATGAAGTCTCCTTGCCATCCTGATTGAAATAAATCAACCCAGAAGTCTGTACGATTTTCTGGTGCAGAGATATGTGATTTGTTACTCGGTTGCTAGGGTAACCCCATCTGGTTGCTAGGCAGTTACCATAGTGATACTAATCAAGTGTCCTTGCCATCCTGATTGAAATAAATCAACCCAGAAGTCTCTACGCTTTTCTGATGCAGAGATATGTGATTTGTTACTCGGTTGCTAGGGTAACCCCATCTGGTTGCTAGGCAGTTACCATAGTGATACTAATCAAGTGTCCTTGCCATCCTGATTGAAATAAACCAACCCAGAAGTCTCTATGTTTTTCTGATGCAGAGATATGTGATTTGTTACTCGGTTGCTAGGGTAACCCCATGTGGTTGCTAGGCAGTTACCATAGTGATACTTATCAAGTCTCCTTGCCATCCTGATTGAAATAAACTCAATCCAGAAGTCTCTACGCTTTTCTGATGCAGAGATATGTGATTTGTAACTCGGTTGCTAGGGTAACCCCATCTGGTTGCTATGAAGTTACCATAGGTAATACTAATACATGGCTGCTTTCCATCCTGAGTGAAATAAGTCAACCCGAAGTCTCTACTAATTTCTGGTGCAAAGATATGTGATTTGTTACTCGGTTGCTAGGGTAACCCCATCTGGTTGCTAGGCAGTTACCATAGTGATACTAATCAAGTGTCCTTGCCATCCTGAGTGAAATAAGTCAACCCAGAAGTCTCTACTATTTTCTGGTGCAGAGATATGTGATTTGTTACTCGGTTGCTAGGGTAACCCCATCTGGTTGCTAGGCAGTTACCATAGTGATATTTATCAAGTCTCCTTGCTATCCTGAGTGAAATCAGTCAACCCGGAAGTCTCTACTGATGTTCTGATCCAGAGATATGTGATTAGTTACTTGGTTGCTAGGGTAACCCCATCTGGTTGCTAGGCAGTTACCATAGTGATAGTAATGAAGTGTCCTTGCCATCCTGAGTGAAATAAATCAACCCAGAAGTCTGTACTATTTTCTGGTGCAAAGATATGTGATTTGTTACTGGTTGCTAGGGTAACCCCATCTGGTTGCTAGGCAGTTACCATAGTGATACTAATCAAGTCTCCTTGCCATCCTGATTGAAATAAGTCAACCCGGAAGTCTCTACGTTTTTCTGATGCAGAGATATGTGATTTGTTACTCGGTTGCTAGGGTAACCCCATCTGGTTGCTAGGCAGTTACCATAGTGATACTAATCAAGTGTCCTTGCCATCCTGAGTGAAATAAGTCAACCCGGAAGTCTCTACTATTTTGTGGTGCAAAGATATGTGATTTGTTACTCGGTTGCTAGGGTAACCCCATCTGGTTGCTAGGCAGTTACCATAGTGATACTAATGAAGTCTCCTTGCCATCCTGATTGAAATAAGTCAACCCGGAAGTCTCTACGTTTTTGTGATGCAGAGATATGTGATTTGTTACTCGGTTGCTAGGGTAACCCCATCTGGTTGCTAGGCAGTTACCATAGTGGTACTAATCAAGTCTCCTTGCCATCCTGATTGAAATAAGTCAAGCCAGAAGTCTCTACATTTTTCTGATGCAGAGATATGTGATTTGTTACTCGGTTGCTAGGGTAACCCCATCTGGTTGCTAGGCAGTTACCATAGTGATACTAATGAAGTCTCCTTGCCATCCTGATTGAAATAAGTCAACCCGAAGTGTCTACGCTTTTGTGATGCAGAGATATGTGATTTGTTACTCGGTTGCTAGGGTAACCCCATCTGGTTGCTAGGCAGTTACCATAGTGATACTAATCAAGTGTCCTTGCCATCCTGAGTGAAATAAGTCAACCCGAAGTCTCTACGTTTTTCTGATGCAGAGATATGTGATGTTGTTACTCGGTTGCTAGGGTAAGCCCATCTGGTTGCTAGGCAGTTACCATAGTGATACTAATCAAGTCTCCTTGCCATCCTGATTGAAATAAGTCAACCCGAAGTCTCTACGCTTTTCTGATGCAGAGATATGTGATTTGTTACTCTGTTGCTAGGGTAACCCCATCTGGTTGCTAGGCAGTTACCATAGTGATACTAATCAAGTCTCCTTGCCATCCTGATTGAAATAAATCAACCCAGAAGTCTCTCTGATTTTCTGGTGCAGAGATATAGTTATTGCTAAACGGTTGCTAGGGTACTCTGTTTAGTTGCTAGGAGTGGCTTGGCAGCTGCCAATCATGAAACTCCAAAGGCTGCTTGTCAGTATGAATGATATAAACCAACCCATGCCTCTGTGACATTCAGAATGGAAGATATCCCTCTATGGATTTTGGTTGCTAAGGTGCTCGACAATGGTTGCTAGGAAGGGGCTAGGAAGTGTTGAGGTGATTCATGATTGGCTGTTTGCTGCCCCGAGTCAAACGAGACCACCCTTGTGTTTCTATGACACTTCTATCCGGAGATATCCCTTTGATGTCTTTGATTAGAAGTCTATGGGACTTGTTGCTAAGGTGCTCTAAATTGTTGCTAGGGCGTGGCTTGATAGATTCAAAATGATCCTGAGAGACTGATTGGTCCTCTGAGTAAAATGAGCCCGCCCCCTTGTCTGTATGACACTGTGATCCAGAGCTATGTTCAATACCAAATCCCTATGCAATTTCATTTCATGGGCCGTCCTACACCATTGTAAGTCAATTGGGGCAAATTTGGGCAGCTCCTGCCCCCCAGGGGTGCAACTTTTACCCCATATTACCCCAACTTTTACCCCTTACAGAGCCTGCCAGCCTCTTCAAATGTAGCAAATCACACGTTTATGCGAAATCCTCGCTCGGAGCTGTGATGCGTCAAATTTTGTCGCAATGTTAAGTCTATGGGATTTTTCGGCCGCTTTTTTGCCCCTGGGGCAAATACCGTAACCCCGATCGCTTATAAAAGTCATAGCACACGTGTCCTCAATAGGCCGTTGGATTTGACACCTCATTCGTGGGTCGAGTTAGTGTGGGACGAGTTAGGTGCCGAAGTTTTGTACGGAGATATAATAAAAAAAAAAATTTTAAAAAAATAAAAATAAAAATAATAAGTATGTGAGATTACAATAGTGATGCTTTGCAAGCACCACTAATAATAAGTTTAAATAGGATTTCAGTAAGTTGGCTTTCACAAGCCAACTTAAAAATACTTTGTATCTGGTTTCTTTACTTTTTTTAAAGTTTACTCAACTTTAACTTCCACGGTCTACCATTGTTCGGAAAACTCACTCCATTGATTGAGCCAACGTTGCCATGTTGGGCTGTTTGGGAGGCTAAAACAATAGTGTCACAAAGCCTTCCAATGTACTGTACTACTTTTAGTTGTCTCTATATATTCAGCTGGTATAGGAGAAGGTATTTAAACATGGGGAGAGGGGAACTCTTCATCTTCAAGTGAAATAAGAACAGAATTCTGCTGTCTGACATGCTTTGTTTAGCATTACTTATTAAATTTACACTAATTTCTAATCTTGCATGAACAGCACAAGTATTATGTGGATCTAATGAAGAATTAGCCATAGCTTGATGTCTGTATCAGTTCAGTTACTAGTCAATTACAATTTACCTGGCCGTAAACACAGTATGTAGCGTCCATGTGGGTCTGGTCTGGGCAGGACAGTGAGAAAACCCAGTTCCAGCACATGCTTCACTGTGGAGGGCTTCAGGTCCTGGAAAAACTCAGGCCATGCCTTCCGGCTGGCATGATAATTCAGAAGCAGTTGAAGGGCCCGGTCATAATCAAACTTTCTGGCCCTGAGGAAGCACAGGAGAAATGCATCGTCTAACCGCGTCCTCAGATTAGGGTGGTCTTTGAGTATCATATCTCGTAATGTCTGGACATCCCGAAGCCTCCATTCTGGCTTCTCCTGGAGTTCTTCCCGGGCCTTGGCCACCAGTTCAGGGGTCAGAGTGCAGGCGTAGATGGGTGGGGGAGGAGCAGGGAAGCCTACACCTGCTACAGGTTCCCTTGGAGGGCCCACATCAATGTGGACATTTTGGTCTGCCATGGACTATTTGTCTGTCAAAGTATTCCAGGTCTTATTAAGTGAAAAAGATTATGATAGAGCAGTTTATTGATAGGTTTTGATAAAGAAAATACAATATAAGGGCTACACACATATAAAATGATTTCATTAAGAACAACTGTAGTTGGGCTACTGTGTCTAAACAGTAACCTAACTGCATTATATATGTACATGAGAACAAATATTTTCAATTGCTGTTGCTAGACACAAAAGTAAGCATATTTATGATATGACCTTTACAATTCTATCTAGCTTTACAGTGGTTGTCCTGATGAAGCACTCTAATTCAATTAATAAAAGGCGGGCAGAATATGATAAAATGCTGAATGAGGACATTTCTCTTTATCGTGACAGTTTTAGGTTTTTGTGTTGAAACGGTAGTGCACTTCATGCAAAACCGAACAGAAATCAAACGGTGGATATAACCAACCTGGCAAGGAAATCCGCAATCAGTTCCGTGTACAGGCGTCCTTCAATTGGTCACTCTGAATCATGTGATCCGTGACGTCAAACGCTCTTTTTTTGGTGAGTTTCCCTGTTCAAGTTCTCAAAGTATTTTTGCACAGCTGCGCAATAATGTATAGGTTGTTATGTTTTCCTAGCAATACAATAAGTAATACCTATAACATCAAAGTGTACACGTTGATTCGGTCTGGGTTTTGTAAATTGTTACTTTCAGTGACGTTCAGGGGCTGTTCACACCGAAACGTTTTGTTTTCCTCCACGCTGTTTTGCTATTGTTTTCCAATGTGTTAGATGGATATTTTTGGTGGACGTTTTTAAACGACATGTAAAAAAAAAACGTTACTTAGTTCGGTGTGAACGGCCCCTAATAAGTCTACAAAAACCCCACGAAATCACAAAAATTAAACCTTATATTGGATTTAAATCTTGATTCTGAATTATGGAAATATACACTCACTAAGCATGGAATTTTCTAATCAGCTAATCGTGTGGCAGCACACTTACCAAAAACAAAATAAAAAACCTACAGTAATTTTCTGCAGTTTTCCTTCAGGATTTTCGCATAATTTTCCTGTAGCAATCCTGCAGGAATATTATGATGGAATGGAAAGAATTGTGTGCAAGAATTGTCTTACAGGTCATTAAAAAGGCTTTATTCCCTGGAGGAATATTGTGCAGGGTAGATTTCAAATCCTGCAGGACAAGGTTAAACTACAGGAACTATTTGGGCGGTATCCTGCAGGATTTGATTTCCTCCTGGAGAATCGAACTCACAAGGATAACAAATCCATTTTTACAAATTAATAATTTTATTTATGGAAATGTTGTCATAATGAATGACATTATCTGTTAAGTTCCCACGTACATGTCACATTTTGACCGTGGCATAATTGTTGGTACCAGACAGGCTGGTTTGAGTATTTCTTTTTCTGCAGATCTCTTGGGATTTTCACACACAACAATAAGAGTGGTCAATGGACAATGGCAGACTAGTTTGAGCTGACAGGCTACAGTAACTCATATAACTGCTCTGACAACTGCAGTGAGCTGAATAGTAAGAATGCACAACACAGTGAACCTTGAGGCGGATGGTCTTCAACACCAGAAGACCACATCGGGCACTTTATTAGGACCATAGTGTGCCTAATATAGTTCTCAGTGAGTGTAAATATGATTAAAATGGAAGTACGTTCAGTAATTGACACATCTGGTTATGTCATCCCCTAACAGAGATTTCTTAATAGAAACTACTGGATCATGAATTGTTTTATTGTCTGTTATCAGTGTTGAGCAGTGTACACACCCCCAGCACTATAAATCCTTGACCATGCTCTGCCACGTACACTCGCTTTTATCATTTTGTTTTGAACCTTGTTTTACTGCTATTTTTTGTCATGTTTTGCCATAATCAAAGACATTTGATAATGTCCATATGGTCACGACCACTTTTGAAGTATATAAGCCATCAGTTCAAAATTGACAAGGCATGCAAGTATTAAGAAATCAATGACCCACATTATATTAGGTGTCTTTATGTACTTACAGGGACAGTTAACCCAAAAATGAAAATTCTCTCATAATTTACTCACCCATATGCCATCCCAGATGTGTATGAATTTCTTTCCTCTGCAGAACACAACCAAAGATTTTTAGAAGAATGTCTCAGCTCTGTAGGTCCATACAATGCAAGTTGATGGTGACCAAAACTTTAAAGCTCCAAAAAGCACATAAAGGCAGCATAAAAATAATACATTCAATTTGTGGTTTAATCCACATCTAATCTAATCGGTTTTTGGAAAGAATAGACCAAAATGTAAAGAAAAGATTCTCTGTTCATCTTGCAGTCTCTGTACAATTCACAGTCTAGGCACTATCTTGACTTCAAGCTTGAATATACTTCCTAGTGCTTGACGCATGCGCAGAGTACGAGATGCCACTAGGAAGTGTACCAAGGAGACAGCTGATGTGAAGATTTATAGTGAAAAGTAGTTATATTATGGACTGTTCTCATCCAAAACCTTTATGCTGCCTTTATGTGCTTTTTGGAGCTTCAGTTTTGGTGACCATTCACTTGTATGGACCTACAGAGCTGAAACATTCTTCTAAAAATCTTTGTTTGTGTTCAACAGAAAAAAGAAAGTCATATGTATTTGGGATGGAATGAGGGTGAGTGAATGAGACAATTTTCACTTTTGGCTGAGCATTTTATCAAATGTACTTATTATGTACATGTTTTTGCATTGTACTTAACTGCCTGGCCAAAACAAATAGTTGCATACTCTAATATTTAGTTAATATTTAGGGCTGCCTTTAGCTTTGATTACTGCGCACATTCGTCATGGCATTGTTTTGATAACCTTATTCAACGTCACAACATTTATTTCCATCCAGTGTTGCATTAATGTTTGGCCAAGATCTTTTATTGATGACGGGAGAGTCGAACCACTTGGTAAAGTTTTCTTCAGCACATCCCAGGGCACCTCTCGCAAAGAGTCATTGGCCCTTATCAATCATGGCCTCCTAATAATAATAATCCCATCACTGAATTGGCTCTATAACTGTATTCTGTCCTCTCTACCAACAGCTGTTATGTGGTGAGAGTTCTGGCGCACTATGACTACCATCCCGTCATCCAGGTGGATGCCGCTCAGTGGTGGTGGGAAAAGTGCTATATAAATTTAATTCATTCACATCCCAAAAACTTTCAATGGGGTTAAGGTCAAGACTCTGTCATGTGTGAAAATTATTCCTTATGCTGCCTGAACGACTCTTTCAAATTTGAGCCCGATGAATCTTGGCAGTGTCCTGGAATATGCCTGTGCCGTCAGGGAAGAAAAAAATCCATTGATGGGATAACCTGGTCCTTCAGTACATTCAGGTAGTCAGCTGATTTCATTTTATTGCCTCATAATGTTGCTGAGCCTAGACCTGACCAACTGAAGCAACACCAGATCATAACACTGCCTCCAGAGGCTTGTACATTGGGCACTAAGCATGACGGGTGCACCTCTTCATGCACTTCCCTTCTAACCCTGATGTGCCCATCACTTTGAAATAAGTTTAGAATACCCTAAACCCCTTATCTCAACCTCATTAGCAGCAAATGCGAATCTTGTGAGAATTTTGCAGAACAACATGTAGTTACACAATAAGTACATTGTATGTACAGTTGAAGTCAGAAGTTTACATACACTTAGGTTGAAGTCATTAAAACTAATCTTTTAACCACTCCACAGATTTAATATTAACTATAATTTTGGCAAGTCGTTTAGGACATCTACTTTGTGCATGACACGAGTAATTTTTCCAACAATTGTTTAAAAACTTTTAATTGACTATATCACAATTCAAGTGGGTCAGAAGTTTACGTACACTGTTAACTGTGCCTTTAAGCAGCTTAGAAAATCTAATTCCAATAACAAACACCTGTTAGAGGCAATCATTGCCAGGTGATGATCTTTATCATTCTCATCTCCTGATCTCGCTCTCCATTCAGAAACCGGCACTTAACCACACCTGCACCACCACACTTGACATGGGAAAATCCAAATAAATCAGCCAAGATCTTAGAAAAAAATTTGGACCTCCATAAGTCTGGTTCATCCTTGGGAGCATTTTCCAAATGCCTGAAGGTACCATGTTCATCTGTACAAACAATAGTACCATATACATCATGGGACGACACAGCCATCATACCGCTCAGGAAGGAGACATATTCTGTCTCCTAGAAATTAACGTAGTTTGGGGTGAAAGTACAACTCAATCTCAGAACAACAGCAAAGGACCTTCTGAAGATGCTGGAGGAAAGGGGTAGACAAGTATCTATATCCACAGTAAAACGAGTCCTATATCGACACAACCTGATAGGCTGCTCAGCAAGGAAGAAGCCACTGCTCCAAAACTGCCATAAAAAAGTCAGACTACAGTTTGCAAGTGCACATGGGGACAAAGATCTTACTTTTTGGAGACATGTCCTCTGGTCTGATATCACAATATTTGAATTGTTTGGCCATAATGACCATTGTTATGTTTGGAAGAAAAAGGGTGAGGCCTTCAATCCAAAAAACACCATCCCATCCGTGAAGCACAGGGGTGGCAGCATCATGTTGTGGGGGTGCTTTGCTCTATGAGGGACTGGTGAACTTCACAAAATAGATGGCATCATGAGGAAGGAAATTTATGTGGATTTATCGAAGCAAAGTGGGTCTTCCAAATGGACAATGACCCCAAGCATACCTCCAAAGTTGTGGCAAAATGGCTTAAGGACAACAAAGTCAAGGGATTGGAGTGGCCATCACAAAGCCCTGACCTCAATCCAATAGATAATTTGTGGGCAGAACTGAAAAACAGAGTCTGAGCAAGGAGGCCTACAAACATGACTCGGGTTACACCAGTTCTGTCTGGAGGAATGGGCCAAAATTCCAGCAACTTATTGTGAGATGCTTGTGGAAGGCTACCCAAAAGGTTTGACCAAAGCTAAACAATTTAAAGGCAATGCTGCCCAATACTAACTAATTGTATGTAAACTTCTGACCCACTGGGATTTTGATGAAAGAAATAAAAGCTGAAATAAATCAATATATATACTGTTATTCTGACATTTCACATTCTTAAAATAAAGTAGTGATCCTAACTGACAAGACTTTTCTACTTATTCTTCGATAAGAGTTTTCTACAATTAAAGGTCAGGAGTTTAAATGCATTTGGCTAAACTGTATGTAAACTTCTGACTTCAACTGTATGTATTTAAATATTAGTGCATAGCAGACATTTAATATAAAGTGGAATTGAAATCAATACTCATCATTTCATCATTAGATATTTGTTCAGACCTCCCATAGACATTATAGTGGGTCCTATTTTAACATTTGTGCTATAACTGCTACCTATTTAAATCATGTTATAAATGAAGGTTAAAAAAGGTAACATTATAGATATGGATGAAAATAAACCACAGCACACTTTTATGTAAAAATATAGCATTGGTATTTTATATCAGTTCACAATGCAAGTTTTAAATTATCCTTCTCCCTGAAGGTGGCAATTGTAAAATGGTTAGACCAACATTTAAAACTAGTTATGAATGAAGTTTGACATTCTATCCTAAAATACACTGAATGCATACAAATGCATTACTTAATAGTCACTGTTAAGGGGTTGAAGAGGAGACCAAAATGGGTTTTTCACCCCGCTTTTTCCCCCGTAGTGGGTGACTTGGAACAGACTAAACCCGTTTATGAAAAAAGAAGAAAGAAATCATTATATATACAATTTAAGTATGGCACATACAGAAAAATATGAAATGCACATACTCTTAACATACATAAAATAATTTTCAGCATTTTGGTAAATAACAATATTTTTCAAGGCACAAAATGTTATGTATTCTTTCGGGCTACCTCAAAAGTACTATAAGAGTCAAGCTATTAAAATACTGTACAATAGAACAAACATCTGATCACATTCAGAAAAGAGGCCTGCTGTAACATACATGAAATTCAAACTCCTGAAAGAAAAGGAAAAAGAAAAGAAAAAACAACACATAACCTTTCTATGGGCATTTCTGACTTTTTGAATGCTTTTATGACTCCTTTGGTAGTATAAATATGCAACTCTAGTTTTAAAAATACATACAGCCAACAAATAAAATAATAATCTGGAAATTCTTTTCACATTGGCTTTCCTAAAAAAACCTTTACTTCAACTGCTGTAAATGTCAGCTTTACGGTGTCCAATGTCTATGAGTCAGCCTATTGCCTTTTAAAACTACCATTGTACAAAATACTAAATTAAATCCATGAGCTATGTTTCTCCTAAAGCAGTCAGATTGCCTCTTGTTTAGTGATAGTTGTTTGAGGGATGGAGCTGGAATGTTTGGGAACTGTAGCAATAACTCCCGGAGCCATTTTGTAGTGATCAGAACCTGAGGCCGTGGGGGGAGATGGGATTGGAGTTTCCGGAGTGGCTGTTCGGAAAGAGGGCAAGAGGATATGTTAGATCAGGGGACCCCATGGGGCTGGAACCTTATGGAACTTTAAATAGACATAATTTGCATAGCATGATAACATTTGGAAGAAAGAAACCATTGGTTGACCAAAAATAAGCACGCTTATGACATTTCTGAAGGCATTAGGGTAGGAAAGAATTACAGTAGCCTTCTTTGACTAAGTAAGCCTGATTAGTTTTTACAATTCTGGCAGAGATTACTTCAACAAGCCTGTTTGTCCATAGCTTCATCCATTAGAGTGAATGTAAACTGATGGAAAACCATCAAGACCTGTATTAGTCCCAATTCCATTTTCCTTTATGATGACAAATTGTCATTAAAAATCAGTTTAAGATGTGTAAAATACTTACACATCTGGCCATTGTGAATTGTAGTGGCCATGTTGGTGGTAACAATGACATTGTTACTAAGGTGCTCCTGGACCAGATGTGGGTGTAGAGAGTGGTGGGTGTGAGGGGCTTCATTTGCTGAACCTGACAGAATGAGAAGCTTATTAGGATTCAGATGAAAGAAATTCTCCACTCTTTTTGATGTGGAGAGTAGTATTATTCTCTGTCTATGATGTATACTTATAGAGTATGTGTATAAGAAACAGGTTTAAAGGCCACGATATATTTCATTCGAAATCGAAGAACGAATGGGTGTGATGTCATTTAGAACCAAATCTATCCAAAAGGGGAGGGGGGGGGGGGTTGCGTTTGTTTTGGTGGACACCATTTGAGACACCAATATATTTCCAAAGAATTCTTCTTCGTTTACAGGGTAACAAGAAGTTTGAAATAGTTGAGCAATGGTATACTGCAGGCCTATTCAACTGATGGCCCATGGGCCAAATGCGGCCCGTTTCAGTGGCCCACGTGAGGTTGTCAGTTGTCTTGGGGGCTGTTTACATCGAATATGTTTTGTGTCTGTTCACACTGTTTAAAGTGGCAAACTTGCGCTAAACAGACATTGTGCCATGTCTTGATGTTTTTACATCGTGTGTTGTGCGTGAGTGTGCCGTTTTAGACAATTTTAGAGGTTGAGCTACAAAATTATCTTTATCCTTAATTTTGACAGAAGGGGAACATTCAAATCATGGATAACTGACAAGCATGAGTTTGGAGTTTTGAAAGCAAATGTACTAACTTCTTTGCTAATGCTATACTTGGCCATAATATGCAGCGATTAAACTCTGTTATTGTAAGTTATGATGATACTGATACTACTAAAAAGATGGATGTGCCTGTATAAAAGAGTGTTAATGGGCAGAATGCAGACAAAATAATGGTGATAATAATGGCTTTCCCTACAGATAGCACAAGAGTGAATGGGCACTTGACGGTATTTGAATAGATTTTATTTCTTTTATAGACAAATGAAACAAAAATCGCATTACATGGTCTTGGAAAATATCTCTAAGCAAACAGATGAAGGTACATTTGCACCAGCTGTCTAATAACTGCATGCCGGTGTGTTCGAGTTGAATACTGACGCTGAGTTCGGAATTGCATACTACCACACTACTTTTACTATTTCTGCCATAGACAGATATGGCAAAAGTAGTACAAGTGGTATGTGTAACATGCAATTCCTAACTCAGCCTGAGTCTTACTGAACAATGTAAACAAAGTAGTAGGTGGATTTTCAGGTTATACCTTCTGATGCTGTGGACCAATGGCAGTAAGAAGGTGTTTAGCAGTCAGTTAAAATTTTCCTAAAATTTACGTACCGAAACAAATGCAAAAATGCCTTATTTTTGGCCATATTTTGTTCTAAATTATGTCATACACATTTTTTCTTCGATTTCTCATAAAGTATATCAGGGCCTTGAGGCTGTGAGTCCCTTATACTCTGCCAAATTTATCCTTAAGGCTGTGAGTCCCTAATACTCCTAATTTATCAAATCTTTTCCTTTTGTTTATCCTAATTTATAACCTAATTTATCCTTTTGTGTTCCACGCGAGAATGAAAATCATATGGGTTTTGAATAACATGAGCTTGATTAAAATTATAACATAATTATTATTTTGGGGTGAACTATCCTTTTAAAACAAAGGTTCCATTAAAAGTTCCTTTCACTGAACAGAAACAGTTACAAACTGGACATTCTTGTAATTACCTCCCAGAAGCATCTCTTGAAGCAGATTGTCTATCTTTGCCATTCCAAAGAGTTTAACAAACTGGATTTGTTCGATCATTTGCCAGGTGATACTCTGTAGCGTTGGCAACAGAAGAAGCAGCTCGCCGAACCGTCCCCGCGAATCGTACTGGCGATCATTGATATAGTCTTCCAAACTAACTTGAACTTGGTATCGCATACGCTTGATCTTGCTTGGATCACTTAAACCTTTGGCATCTAAATGAGTAGAGAAAGTACCATTTAATAAGATCTGTCTGAATGCTCAAAAGTTGTAACAATACTCTATTTTAAAATTCTGTTTCAGTTTCTGGAATATTTATCTACCTGGATCGAAGAATACGATGGCCTTCAAGCATGCATATTCATTGTCATCGATCTGGAGATCCTGGAAGGGAAAGACTAACTCGTCCAGGATCCTAACAGCCACTCGGCTCACCTCCAACTCGGGGCAGTTTCGAGGAATAATATGATCATTACCTGTGAGAAACATGAACAAATTGAGAAACTATTTGTTCACAATATAAACTCGGTCACTATTATAAAAGTAAGCACATAAACTCACACCAACTTTACACAGCAAGTTTAAGTTTCTAATTTGTTACTGTATTCTCAATGTGTCTTTCTTTGTTGCTTACCTAATAGTAAAATGTCTTTATAAAGCATGGAACGTTTGGCTGCACCTATTAGGAGATGTTCTCCAGCATGAGCACGCAGCAAAGCAACCTAAGAGGAAAGAACATTTGTTTTGTTAGAACGTTTTTTGTCTGAAATGCAGAGGTGGAATTACAACGTGGAATTAACGAATTACAACTAACCTCGTTACAGTACTTGAGTACATTTAAAAAATATATATTTTACTTGAGTTGAATGAAAATCGCTACAGCTTTTTTCATCACAATTGCAAAGCACAAAAAAATTCATAATATGTTTACATTTTGGGGAAAATTATGTTTATGGAATTATGAACACTTATATATAATATAGAACTGGATTGCTCATGATGTCAAAACAGTAAAGACACTGCTCCACCATATTGCTATGTCCAAACATTCCAATGTCCCTATCTCATTTCATTGAGTAAAAATGTGTCATTCAATCAGCAATTTAAATCTGCATGTACATCCCTTCAATCCAAATGTCCTTGACATGTAATTATTTATTTATTTAAAGTTGGATATGTTTCCTGTTTGTTGAAAGCCAGAGCGAGTTATGTGTATCATTCAGTATCCATCTCTAACAAACATTATCAACGAATAGATCAGCTGCATGTAAACAAATTCACTGAAACTGAGGTGAGATACATATTTCAGACTTATTTATCGTGAACATCGAAGTGTTTGTTCAGATAATTCGTTTTATTTCTTCATCAAAAAGTGCCTTGTTCTCGGTCACTTAAATAAGAGTGCGCTCTCCCGCAACCAAGCTCATGCACAGAAGGCGATATGCAAAACAAAGTTAAATTAAACTTATAAGCTAGGTTTATATGGCAAATGAACATGTATTTATGACATGTATCCATGTATGACTACAAAGAACACTTAAATATGAAAACAAGTAAATCCCGGGCATTAAAGGTGATTAAATCTCGGTGGTAAAGACGTATTATCACCCTAAACAAGCCGATATTACAGCTTTTCCTACATACATTTCAACCTGTAGACAGTTTTCCCGCTTTTTTTGGTGATCGTTCTATTGCATTGATAGACTGAGCACCGGGGCAGGTGGATGCTCTGGCATCGCGATCCGATCAGCTTATATTTTCTCCCTCGTAATGAATTATCCATAACGAGGAAATTAAACATTAAACATGATTGTCACTTGTGGACGAAATGTGACTGTCGTATCCAGAGACAGACATTGTCGGAGACAGTGAAACGGGCGTTTTCACCTGTCAGTCACTGATGCTCTATGAGAGCTTGGGCACAACAAGATGGCCGCTTGAGCACTTGCGGTGGCTTCACCTCCTGCTGGCAGTTTACCGTTGCTTCAGCGATCCAGTTCTATATATACAGGGTTGGGGAGTAACGGAATACATGTAATAGGATTACGTATTTTAAATATAAAATATAAGTAACTGTATTCCACTACAGATACAATTTAAATCATTGGTAATTTGAATACAGTTACATTCAAAAAGTGTTTTGATTACTGATGAGATTACTTTGCATTTTATTGTCATTTGTTTCATTTAATATTTAGTCCTTTCAGATGGAAAACATTTATACATATAAATGATGTGATCCAAAGTGCATTTGAACAGCGGTGAAACAATTTCTTATGATGTGTTACATTCATACAGCAGACAGAGAAGGAGGTTTGAAGTAAGTTTGAAATGGTAAATGGTCTGCACTTATATAGCGCCTTTTTAACCTTAACGGTATTCAAAGCTCTTTACACTGTGACACATTCACCCATTCATACACACATTCATACACCAATGGCGGTAGAGCTGCCATGCAAGGTGCTAGCCTGCCACTGGGAGCAACTTGGGGTTCAGTGTCTCTCCCTAGGTAATGTGGAGTCATGTGGGCCAGGATTCGAATTAGTGCCACTAATCCTGCGATTAGTGGCCGACCCGCTCTACCAACTGAACCACGGCCGCCCCTTGAAGCAGAAGAAATAGAAATAAAGCTTGTGGATATTGTCAGCTTTACGCTAAGCTAAAATGCTATTTCTAGCCATTTTACATGGACATGTTACCAGGCACGATCACATTTTATTTATCAAGATAATTCAGTTTGAAATTGAATTTCTTTTTTTCTAGTAAGACCTTTGATATTAGGGCAAAAATCATATTATTTTTTTCCTGTAACAATATCTAAAAATCAATAAAACAAGATCAACACTGCATAAGATATTTAGGTTTTTCAGAGAATGTATTTTTAACATGTGTATTTTGTCTTACATTAATGACAGTTTTTATAGTCAAAACAAGTGAAAAAATCTACCAGTGCTGAAGAATTAATCCAAAGTATTTAGAATACGTTACTGATCTTGAGTAATCTTATGGACTATGTTACAAATTAAATTTTACAGCTTGTATTCTGTAATCTGTAGTGGAATACATTTCAAAAGTAACTCTCCCAACCCTGTGTGTGTGTATATATATATATATATATATATATATATATATATACTGTATATCAGTGAAACTAAAATAAGCTGTGTGTGGCATGACAGAAGTCGGCAGGGCACAGCATAAACTGCCGCCGATGTCCTCTCTTCTCTATCTTCTTCAAGACTTTCTGCCCTGTCACTATACAAGAAATTGAATACTGTGATTTTCTGCATATTTCATTTTTATTCTGTGAGTTGGGGGCACATGGGGGGGCCAGGCTTCTGTCATAACCTCCACTGGTGCACAGACGGGCTCTCCACTTCTATCAATCCACATCAGTTCGGTATTGTACTCCTGCGTAAAATTCCATAACTGTTCGCCCAGCTGTCCTAGCGGGTAACACTCTTGCTCACAGTTCTGTACTTTACTGTTCCCTGCCCTTTGCTGCTGTTTATCTGTCTGAAAAGCCACACATGCTAGAGGCCAAAAGTGTGCAAGGGATGGATGTTATATAAAGAAGGTATGAGAAATCACAAAACATAATTGTAAAGCAGTTCAATGGAAAGGAGGAGGCGAGAACAATATTTTAATGATTAACTTAAACAAAAGACAAACAGACAAACACACACACACACACATGACGGACATGTCCGTAAACGATCTCTCTCTCGTCGCACCACCATCCGCAATTGGCCTTTATCCCTCTTGGAAGCTTAATTAGCCTGATAAGGGACCGGGTGTGTATAATCACGACCCGGCCCCGCCCTCCGCCCTGTCACAATAATGTAACCAAATGCTACAATTGAATTGATAATAATATCGAAATATGTTAAATAACCATAATGTTAATTAAGACTTTATTATTACAACTGTAATGCAATAATACATAAGAATGTATTATTATGTACAACCATTTTAAGTATTTGAATCAACCATTGAATCAACCATATCGCTCACTAAACTCCTTGTGAAATGATTATTGTTGCCTTATTTTATTAAATTGGCATGTAGGAGTAACAATTTGCTTAATAATCTCATTCCATATATAATTGCAACGTAAACATAAAAAAATTATAAATGCTGCAATATCATAGAGTGCACATTTCATCCCCTATGATATTGCATTATATTAGTTTTGTACAGGATGTTAACTTGGACATACATGAATGAGAATAAACTTGAACTAGGAATGTGTTTTAGTCAGAATGCACATTATGTAGTTTAGAGATGATTTAGAGACATTAAGAATGTTACAAATGGCTATTTCTATTTAAATAAATGTTGTATTCTTAAAATTGTATTGTTAAAAAACTATTTATTTACTCTTACTATATTACATAATATATTCTACTTGTACTCAAGTGAAGTATTTCTTCAGTGGCAGTACTTAAGTAAAAAAAATCAGTAATCTTTTCACCACTGATGAAGTGTCCTGTAGAAACCATAATAGCTGACTTTCACTTGAAAAATCTAAATTGCACCATTATAAATAGACCTTACATGTGGGCAAAATTAGGCATGTATTCATGAATAACATGTTTGTTATTCACGTGTGTGTTTGTGTGAGAAGATGCCATTTGTAGTGCTCTCACACACAGCTAACACTCTGTCAGTTAGCATGCCTCAGTGCACAGCATGTTAATGATTCTGAATGTCTCAAGAAGAGATGTAACTTTCAAACCAGCTCATCATATTCTAACCTGAGCCATCAAAATACATTAACCACCCAAACTAAGGATCTCTGAACCTTTTTTCCAAATTAAGCCCACATTTGAATGTGTTCACAACAATTTCCATGACATCTATATTTTGGAACTGCATTTTTAGCTAATTAAAGGAGTAGCTCACCCAAACATTAAAATTCAGTCATCATTCACACACCTTCATGTTGTTCCAAACCTGTATGATGTTTTTATTTCATGGAACACAAAAAGACATTTTATGCAGAATGTTAACCTCAGTCACTATTCACTTCTATTGCATCTTTTTTTTTTTTTTTTTATAGACAATGAAAGGTAATGGTGACTGAGGCTAACATTCTGGCCCTGACCGATTACCCACTTGCGTCTCTGGTCTTGCCTACTTACCTATTAGTCTTGCGTATTTCCGGTGTCTGGCCACTAGTTTGCAAGTAGACATGAAGACTGCGAGTGTGTGTATCACTTTTGATTTCACGTTGGGACACTCATAGACTTAAGGATGTTGGTGCTGGATGTGACAGCTGTTTTTGTCTTTTCACTCAGCTGAAGACTGATTGTTTTAGGTAGTAGTGACTGTTATGGCCTACTTAAAATAATAAATAACTGAAAATTGTACCCATCTTTTCATTAATTAATACATTACTGGTTGTTGGAAGTGTATTGTGCAGTAGAAAAATTTTATATTTGTTTTTATTGTGTGAAAATAATTGTAAGAGTTCATTATTTTTACTCATTTTCATTTACAGTACTTTGCACATTAAACATTAAACTGTTTAACTGTAAAATTGCATTGTCCGTAACTGCTGTAAAATATGAAATGTAAGCAATTTCATTCTACTCTGTTTCTCAATACACTACATAAAACTTAATAATGAAAAAAAAAAATAATTCTATAAACCTGTGTGATCCATTAATAGCTACTAATACAAACCCTATAAATGATATGCTTTGGCTTGTCATTTATATAAGACGACCAAAGACTGCTTTACACAACTTATCAGAATGTGGTTTCATACAACAAATAAAAAGCATTAAAACTTACATTTTAAATACATAAAGATGAGAGAGAAACCGTGGTAGTAGTTGATACATTTTTAATTTTAAAACACCATTTACTAGACCGAATATTGTATGCCACACTGGCTGATAAATGACCAGCAGTATTAGGCAAGAACAAACAAAATAAAGTGATTACTGGGCGAGAAGGAAATCAAAGAGGTATATAAATATACACATAAATAATATTTTGTAATTATGATGCTGATATTACGTCATCCTAAACACATTATATAACGTTAAATACTTTAATTTATATTAAAATAAATATATGCTTCACTTACGTTTCACTATCTGATTATAATTAATAACTTATGTTGAAAAGCTTCCCTTGACATCATCATGGTGAAAATACACTGATCGCTCGGGTAGGCAGAGTGTAGCTCCTGAACGTGATGAACTCTGGGTTACACTTAGCCTGAAAGACTGCTCTGAAGCGGTATTCGCACTAGAGTGGATTTAGTGTGGGTTAAGTGCACTGAGCTTTGGCTTGTTTTAGACATGCGACAGTTTTGAACACTTACTTCCTGTCACGTGCCAAGTTGATTAAGGTGTGGGTATTGGGACAGGGCCTCTGACTAACATCTTAGTTTGTGTTCCACAGAAGATAGTAGGAAAATTAAAAGTAAATAATTGGTATTATAATAATATAATAAAGTAATAATACTTTTTGGCGAACTATCCATTTAAGAGGCTGCTCTCATCCTACCTGATCATCCAGGGGAAGGTCGCAGAAAGCAGGGATATATTTGGCCCATTCAACCAGCACCAACAGCTGTTGTTTCATAGACTCACACACATCTGTTATAGTGGCTACCTTCTTCATTCTGATGTCACCATTCATGATAGGTCCTGGTGATGAGATCTACACAATGGCATTACGAATATATGTTATTTTTCTTAAATAATGTATATCATGCATCATTTGACAAGATTTGAATAATCAATTTAAAAGTGTGTAATTTTTCGATGTTAAAATACTTAAAATCTCATATCCCAGCTTAATATACAGAGAAAATGAAAAGAAATCCATTTCTTTCAAAACATTGCTTCCGACCAGGTCAATACAGCAACATTCAAGGATCTTCAAGGCAAATTATTCACTTTGTTTACTGGTTTTTATCAATTTTTTGACAACAAATATGATCTTCTTACAAAAGGGACTATTAAATATAGAACTATATTGAATTTAGAGGCCTAAATATTTGGATTGCAGATTGATCCAGTCAAACTCCTGATTCCAGACCAGAGCTAAATGGGGAAAAGTTCATGGGGTACATGACTTTCAAAAACATATTTACTGCTAAATCAATTAGCTGTGAATCACCGTGATGGAAATGTGCTGGATCGGACTGTTTCCTAAGTAGAACCATAATACAGAAGTAATTATGACTATATTTTGAGCTCAACACACCAACACTGGATCAACTAATGGCATACGTTTGGGAGCAAGACTATCTGATATCCATCCAATGGCTGATGGGGGTTGTGTTCAGGAAACATGTATTCTAAATTTCATTTCCGTAGGTGTCTATTGAGGTACAGAAACTACACACCACCTTGAAAGTGTGCTTATACTTCATAAGAGATATACCTGTCTAGAAAGGACATCTGCTTGAATAAGTGCATTTATGGAGGGTAAGCTGCTGTCTTCATAGCTGGATCTTCTAGTGCTTATCCTGTCTCTTTCATTCTGCACAGCTGAAGACAAAAAATTTAAATCATTAAAAATACAAATGGAATGCTTATTTGTGCACATTGAACAGAAAAACGATCACTTAAACTTAATATTTTGTTATCAGCAGCAATGAATGCCAGCCATTTCCAACAACCAATTGAGATAGCAGAGATGAGGGATATTAGCAGACTTTGTGAGAGGTAGGAAGACCTCAAGGTTGTGCTTTTTATCAGTGTGCAGTTATGATGGCTCTACACTATTTGTTCAGCATAAACCAGACATAGACCTTGCTGCATTGTTGAGTGATCATTAACAACATGTCTCTCGCTTTAACCCCGCAGTTGCAACATCTTCTGTTTGCCCCACCAATGGCTTTCCTCATCCCCTTACCTCCCAAACGGGTAATTTTTGTCTTTATTTCTTTAATAGTATTAGTTGAATGTGATCTAACAGGAGCAAGTACCTTCCTTCTTCATCCCTGCTCGAAAACACTTCTTTAGTCTACAGTATCGACATTGATTTCTCTTGTCTTTGTCCACTATGCACTGTCTGTTGAACCTGTAACAAAAGCAGAAAGATGCTCTTCTAAATGCTCTTCTATGCCAATTGGAGTTTAGCCTGTTTGCAGAATTCAACAATGCTATGGTGTTACTGAATGTTGTTAGTTTCTGACCTGCAGGAGTACATGTGGTTTTTGCGTACACTGCGTCTGAAGAAGCCTTTGCAGCCATCACAGCTGGAGGCTCCATAGTGCTTGCCTGTGGCCCGATCTCCACAGATGGCACATAGGGTGCCCGCCCCTAAGTGGTTGGCAGCATTCTGATTGGCACTCTCAGCTGGTGAAGAGTCTGAAATTACAAGGATCTTGAATTTAGAGAACTTAATGGGATGGAACACTTGCAAGAAAGTAACATTTACATTGTTGTTTTATTAAGTTTTTGTGCAACAAATATGATGTTCTTATTATAGGGACTATGAAAGACTGGACTATATTGAATACTGATGCCTAAATATTTGGATTGCAGATTGAACATGTCAGACTCCTGATTCCAGACCAGGCCTAAATGGGGGAAAGGTCATGAGGTGCAAAAATACGTTAAAAAATATATTTTTACTTCTAAATCATTAGCTGTAATTTACCATGATTAAAATGTGCAGGAAATGACTGTTTGCTTAAAAATCCAAAAGTGATTATTACTATATTCTGTACTAAAGCTATAACAAGATCATGCTAGATTATATTAACTCCAATTAGTGTTATTGATGGCCTACTAAATACATTAAACTATGTCTATGAACTTAATAATCATGCAAATAAATAAACTTTAGATAAGACATTGTGTCATATTAACAGAATTCATAATTTCAAAGGAAGGTTGGAAGAGTTGTGAGATGTTCACTTTCATGCTAGTGAAGCAATCAGAGGTAATTGCATTAAAACCAACATAATGACTTTGGCTGATCAAAGGCAAAACTGGGTAAATGGCTCATGAGTGATTATGTAATGATCATCTAAATGGAAAATTATTTGTGACAAGAGAATCTTCTCATAAACTATAGTGCAAAAATATGTGTGATTAAAATAAAATTATTTTGAACAGAAAAAATTATAATTTAAATAAGTACTAAAATGTTAATAAAAAAATAATTATACACTATTGATGAAATCCCTTCCACACTGAATGCTAATGTGACTAATATTTATATTGGGGTCAGTCAAAATTAAAGTTCTTATGTGTGCTTCGAATAGCAAATGTCAATCAAACTCAAATGACAGTGAATCCCTCCAATACGTAAATGTTTAAAAATGTATAAAATGTACTCACATTCATCTATAGAGAGAGGATATTGTTTATTATTTTACTTCTTTTCTAAAACTTTATATAACTTTACCATACATATTAGATTACTGTGTCAGATCAGATATCAATGGATATCAATTTGTTGCATAAAACATAGACATGGGAGACTTGGCTGCAAAACATTTACATGACGCTTTCCTTTCTCAGTAATCATTCATGCTGGGTGTCAAACTTCTGGAAATACAATCCAAACAAGTCATTTTATCCAAAGCCATTTTTATGAAAATAAGCAAGAGGAGACAAATTAACTGATACTTTCTTTCTTCTTGTTGTTCTAGAGTACAATGTCTGCAATATAGGGCTTACTGTGCTTCTTATCGTCTACTTAAAAATGCATTTTATTTTGACTTTTACAATCACCATTGGGTGTTCTGTGCAAGAGGTTACAAGCTTGCCAATCCTGCCAGGCAATGCAAATAAATCTCTGAACAATAGCTTTTCCACTAACTATAAACTTCCAACCCTGTTAAAATCAGCCTCCATCACTTGACCATAGTTTTAGTAGCCTATATAAGTCAGTAAAGGTCTCAAAGTTCACCGCGGAGTCTAATATCTAAGTGGATGACTCACCTGTGCTCATTGCAAGCACTTGCATATTTTCAAACTCCAGGGTGGTGTAGGCTGGGTCCAAGGCCTCACTATAGTCTGCCATCTCCATGTCTACTAGTGGTTTGGACAAGCGCATTCTCAGCTACCTGATGCTGGGGGGAAAGACTTGTCCTCTCTACAGCATTTGGACACCCCTTCATAGGCCAAGCCCCTCCCCTCTGAGGGGTAGACACCTTTGAGTGACAGGGGCCATGTCCTCAAGGGCAAAGATGAGGCTTGCTGTGATTGACAGTCCGGGCCTCCTCCCAGGGAACGGCCCCAGTCTGGAGTGGGATGGCCCTTGTGTTAATGATTAAAGCTTCTTTAGTGCTAAATCAGAGTTTTTTTTCATGGACAAAGACAAACAGGGGGTTTTACTGTCTTATGTTCTGTTTCATTGCCCTAAATTAATTACTGGAAGAAGTTTGCAGGATAGTCAGTCTCAACTACCCTCCACACTGTGCTTCATACTTCAGGTCCACAATAAGGGTTCAAGAGATCAATAAAAGTAGTGAAAAATAGCTCACCCAAAAATGGCAATTTTGTCATTAAATCATTCTCATGTTATTCCAAACCCATATGTCTTTCTTTCTTCTGTGGTGCACAAGTGGAACAATTTTAAAGAATACAATGTAAGTGAATGGCTAATAAGGCAAACATTCTTCCTAATATTGAAAGGAAGTCATATGGTTTGGAACAACATGAGGGTGAGTTAATGACATAATTTCTAGTTTTGGGTTAGCTATCCCTTTAATTGATCGTCAGGTTGTGTTATTAATGACAGGGAAGCTTAATCATATTGAACTTTCCAATAGATCAGATTGAGAATAAATAATCCACCACATTTCAAATGTGCAAATTACATGTTTGCTAAATCTCTGTTAATTCTAGCACAATAAACAACAGCAATAACTTACACAGTGTAAAAATTGTGGCCTTTATGTAAAAGAACTCATTGTTCTGTTGAGCATTCTGCATAGGCACGTGATACACAACTCTGTTCCAGAATGAAAAAAAAAATCTGGTTTCTCTACATCAAATTAAACAAAGCTAGCCTTTGTTGCTTTTACTGTAAATAAGGTTTGGTGACACCTGGTACTCTGTAAAAAAAATTGAATGTAATTATAAAAATAAAAAAAGCATTTAGGTGACATAAAAATGTACCTTGATGGATTAGATCAATTAGAAATAGATGAATCTACTCTATTAATCCACAATGATTTTAACAAAAAACAGTATCCAGAGCTTTGATTCAAATTAATCAAGGAAAAAATCCTAAAGAGATCAACATCGGCTTTATGTGCGACATGCTGAATTAGTAGAACTACCATTGTTGTCCTAACATTCAGTGGAGAGGATAAAACTATTGGTTACTCAAACAGGAAAATTTTACAGTTACGCAAATACCAACTTTAAGTACACAAGTGAGCCATGGCAAACAGAGGCAAGTATGTATATTTGAAAAGTAGAAAGCAACAGAACAACCCAGAGGTCAACGTTCCTCAGTTCAGACTGCCCTGAAGCCTCTAAAATCAGGCTAAAGGACCTCATGTCAACCTGCCCAAAGTATGTATGTAGAGAAGAGATGACTAGCATGCTATAAGAGTAAACAACCTAAATATCACTGAGTGTGCTGTCTATGACAAAGTGTACAAAGATAAATGAATGCGTTGTTTCTTTGTTGAATGAAACTGAAGTGTCACAGTAGTTTTTCTATTCATCCTTTTGTTTGTTCAATGTTTAAATTGATTTATTCATTTGGGTGAAATTTAATGACGATGAAGGATTATCTATTTATGTTAAGTTTGCTAAAACAGCGCATACTTTGTTTATTATCTAATAAGTGCACATCCCACCTGATTATCTCTGTGGTATAAATGTGCTGAGTTGGCTTTGAATAGGCTGGAAAACACCTAAATTCACAAGAAAGCTAGTTTGAATGTGTTCCATAGACATCAGTTACTTGTGTAGTTAAAAGGATACTAAAATGTATAAAGGCATAAAAAAGTGAATTACATTCATAGGAAAATACAGTATCTATATGATATGTAGGTATACAGTATGTAGAGACTGTGTGGTTGTTTTAATGCTTAGCGAATTCTAACATGAGGACGTTTAGATGGTTAATCTCAAACAGTCATTAACAAATTTCAGGGTATCTACAAATTTTGAGAGTTGTATCTGTATAGATTTTGTACACTAAAACATCTGGCTATTTTATGTGAATAAGGAATACTTATTTGTTCTCACTTCACCAACAATTACTTAATAAAAATTAATAAAAAAAATAGTAATGACAATCAGTGTACAGGAATGACTCACAATGGACAAATCTTATCTGAGTCACCATTAAATTCCTTATCGCAGCGCACATCTCCACATTTCTCTGAAGTAAGGAATGACCTCTATAAAGTATAATCTGTACAGTTATGGTCCTTGCTCACATGCAACTCAACAATCAGAGCAGGTAGGCACAGATAACGGCGTTAGATCATTACCTTACATAAGCAAAGCCTATTGGTGAACGAACCTATTTAAAAGATCTAAATCTGCAAGTATGCTGATGTGAATTAAAAGGTGGGTTTGACTATGTTATTTATAAACTTGTATTCATGTGTCACTATTCCACTTTAATGTGTCGGGCCATTAGATGTAAATTAATAATTACTTTTGAAAAAAGGAATTTTTGAATTTTATTTAAATAAAGATTTATATATTATTAAAGAATTATTCCAGGTTCAATATGTGTTAGGCTTAATCGACAGAGTTTGTGACATAAATGTAAGCACAACTTAGTTCTAGGGGGGGAAACTAGCAGCTGTAC
The DNA here is from genome assembly GCF_025860055.1 of Xyrauchen texanus. Lineage (NCBI taxonomy): Eukaryota > Metazoa > Chordata > Actinopteri > Cypriniformes > Catostomidae > Xyrauchen > Xyrauchen texanus. The sequence continues at coordinate 19,927,555 of NC_068300.1, forward strand.
ATCATCGCAGCATTAGCTGGGTAAATCCTAGCCAACAACATGTAAGCCTTTGCTTTATACGTCTGCTCACAATATCACATTGCTGTTTCATTGTGCTAACACGGCAACCTCCACCACCCCACCACCATCAGTTGAGTCCCGTCCTGCACAGGGTAGGCTCCACGCCCCTGCCTCCTATCTCCAGCAGGATATGACGATTCCAAGTACAACTTCTTCGGACGGGCAGACGGGGCCAAAGAGAGACGTTACTTACCTGTTTTATATTCATCAAATAAAGGTCATCTTAAATTTCACTCAAGGCTGTGAGTCTTCCTGATAAAATGTTGATTACCACAAAATCTTTTTTTCTTTAAAAAAAAAAAAGCACAAATCTGGGTTACAGTGTGGCACTTTTCAATGAAGTTAAATGTGGCTAATCTGTAAACGTTAAAATACTCACTCTTTCAAAAGTAGAGCCGCAAGACATAAACAATATACATGCTAACATGTTTTTAATGTGATAAAATCGCTTACTCACCTTTTGTGAGTAAAGTTATAGCCAATTTTACAACTTCGTTGCCAGGGTGATGTAACGGCGTAAACATTGTAATCCAATTTAATTTAATCTAATTTAGTAGTCTATGATTAAAACTATGATTTAAACAACTTAACAGCTCAAATTATACCTGAGATTTAACCTCTAAAACTCTGCAGACCCGCCTCATATGTGGTATTGTTTGAAAGCTTAGAAGCTGAACTTTTCATAGATCACTGCATTTATGTTGCATAAAATAACAAAGGCCTGAAAATATTCCCAGCACAAATCAGTGCCACCTAGAGGTCATGTGGTAGAAATATTCATATGAATATAAAAGTCTTTCAAATAGCATGTAAATGGACAACTCATATATCAAATGAAAGCTCCCATTCTAAGGAAAGTGACTGTACAGTTTATTTTGCTGCCTAATACCACAGTTCTTAAGATTTTCAAAAGAATCACAAAGTAAAATATGATTTCTGTAAGACATAAAACACAAACATCTCTTTTATGCACCGATCACTGCTGCTGTAAGCCACAAATAGTTAAAAACGTTATATTTGCTTTTACCTTGAACAGTTTACTAAACAATTTGCCATTTTTAATTGTCTGTGAGCTGGCTTGTGTGAATAATCCATTGCTATATCTTTAATATCCAGAAAAGAAAATATGCAGTCCAGCAGGAAAAGCATGCAAAACAATTCATTGGAAATATCAACTTTTGAATAATTTATGATAAATTGTTATATATGATCACAAAGTAATGAATCTCATCTTTTGAGTGTAAAAGCTACACTTTCAAATTTGAGTGTGAAAAATTGCAAGCGGCAGTCCCAAAATGCCCCAGAGATGTATAGGTTAACAGAAGAAGTCTTTTTATAAAATTATAAGCTTCACATTTCTGCTTTTAATTGGCCCCGTTCCATTGTAAGTGCCTCACTGTACCCTCGATTTAAATTTTTTTACGAAAAGGAGGGACAAATGTAAAATATTTTTGTGTTAATCTACATTATGCCACAAATGCTGTCGATGAATCTTAACTTGTATTGAACACACAATATTCCTATAGTTATTTAAGTATTATTTACTATAGTATTAGTATAGTAACAATTTAATTATTATTACGTTTTATAGCTGTAACCTGCACAAGAAGAGACAGTCACAATGTAAGTCAAAAACTGTGTTTTATTGCAGGCAGGCAAAAGTACAGAAAAATGGCAAATCCAGTGAAGAGTAGTCAAAAGGGAGCGTGAGGTCGAAAGCCGGGGAATCAAGAGGAAAATGACGAGACTAGTGGGAGCAAAAGACAGGGGAACAAGGGGAGCTGGCAAGCTAAGAGGTGAATGAGAGGAGGTCAAAACTAGACGAGACTAGCGGGGGGCAAAGACACGGGAAACTAAATACAATAACCAACAACCGTGAGACAAAAGGGTAGTGATATATATAGGGGCAAGTGCAGGTGTAAACCATGACAGGTGATACTAATGTGCAGGAGTGCAGATGACGCGAGTGCAGGTGGTCATAATGTTCTGGGGGATTGGAAACACGTGAGAAACTTGAGGAAGGGAGATTGCCTACGAGCATGTGAGCGAGTAGGAGCAAAGTGGGCATGAGGGCTCGAGCGAGCAAAAAGAGCGTGCGAGCTCGAGAGGGCAGAACAAGCGTGGGAGCTCGAGGGGGCTGAGCGAGCGTGGAAGCTCGAGGGGGCGGAGCGAGGGAGCGGGGTTCGTGACAGTACTCCCCCCTCCAAAACGGACGGCTCCTGACGGCCGCGCTCGGTTGCGAGGAAGTGGTGCTGGATGAACCCAACAAACAAAAAACCCTGAACAGACAACCCACAAAACACACAAACAAAATTGAGGGCAGTCCAAGGGGCACAGAGGGAAATGAGCCAGTCCATGGGGTCAATGGGCAGTATCAAGGCAAGGTCTGGGGGAACATAGCGGACAGGCAGGTGGTCGGGAGATCTAGGGGGCAGCCGTAGGGCAGAGACAGGGTCAGGGGGTCTGGAAGGCGACTGGAGGACAGGGACTGGGTCCGGGGGTCTGGAAGGTGACCACCGGACAGGAATAGGGTCCGGAGGCCAGGGAAGAGGCCACAGGACAGGGAGAGGGTCAGAAAGTCCGGGCTGAGCCATGAAAGGCGGTGCCGTCAGAGGCGGCACTGTAGGCGGCTCTGGAGGTGGGGTTCTGGAAGGCTCTGGAGGTGGAGCCGAAGGAGGCTTTAGGGGCAAAGGCCTGAAAGGCTCTGCAGGTGGAGCCAATGGAGGTGGCGCCGTGGGAGGTCCCCGAGGCGACGACCTGGCAGGCTCTGTAGTCTCGGGGGGTAGAGCCGTAGGAGGCCCGAGAGGCGGAGCCATAGAAAGCTCTGGAGTCTTTGGGAGCAGAGCCGTGAGGAGCTCGGGAGGTGGAGCCGTGGGAGGCTCGAGAGGCGGAGCCTAAGAAGCTCTGGAGTCTCTGGGAGTAGAGCCGTGAGAGGCTCGGGGAAAAAGGTCGTGGAAGACTCGAGAGGCTCTAGAGGTGGGGCCCTGGAAGACTCGAGAGACGAAGCCCTGAGAGGCTTGAGGGGAGGAGGAGCCCTGAGAGACTCGAGAGGGGAAGCCCTGAGAGGCTTGAGAGGGGGAGGAGCCCTGAGAGACTCGAGAGGCGAAGCCGTGAGAGGCTTGAGGGGTGGAGCCATGAAAGACTCGAGGGACGGAGCCCTGAGAGGCTCGAGGGGAGGAGGAGCCCTGAGAGACTCGAGAGGCGGAGCCGTGAGAGGCTTAAGGGGTGGAGCCATGAAAGACTCGAGGGACGGAGCCCTGAGAGGCTCGAGGGGTGGAGCCATGAAAGACTCGAGGGACGGAGCCCTGAGAGGCTCGAGAGGGGAAGCCCTGAGAGGCTTGAGGGGGGGAGGAGCCCTGAGAGACTCGAGAGGAGAAGCCCTGAGAGGCTTGGGAGGGGGAGCCCTGAAAGACTCGAGAGGAGGAGCCCTGGGAGGCTTGGGAGGAGGAGCCTTGGAAGGCTCGGGAGGAGAAGCCCTGAGAGGCGGCGCTCTGGGAGGCTCGAGAGACTTGAATGGCAGAACCCTGGGGGCTTGGGAGGTAGAGCTCTCGGAGGCTCGAGAGGAGGAGCCTTAGGAGGCTCGAGAGGAAGAGCCCTGGGAGGCTTGAGAGGAGCCCTGGGAGGCTTGGGAGGAGGAGCCTTGGGAGACTCGAGAGGCAGAGGCCGCGAGGGCTCTGAGGGGCGAGCAGAGGCTGGCAGAGCCGTGGAAGACTCTGGGGGCGGAGCAGAACCCGGCAGAGCCGTGGAAGACTCTGGGGGCAGAGCAGAACCCGGCAGAGCCGTGGAAGACTCTGGGGGCGGAGCAGAACCCGGCAGAGCCGTGGAAGACTCTGGGGGCGGAGCAGAACCTGGCAGAGCCGTGGAAGACTCTGGGGCGGAGCAGAACCCGGCAGAGCCGTGGAAGACTCTGGGGGCAGAGCAGAACCCGGCAGAGCCGTGGAAGACTCTGAGGGAACCTCTGCGGTCTTGAGCACAAGACGAGACTGGGGAGAAGGGGCCCTCTTCCTTCTCTTGCGTCCTCGGCCAACAGGGGACGTGGCCATGGGGACGGTCGAGGCTACTGGCGCTGGCTCGCCGACCGTGGCGGGCATGGGCGCTGGCTCGTTGGCCGTGGCGGGCATGGCCGCGCTGGCTCGTTGGCCGTGCCAGGCCTCGAGACTGGGGCCGTGACAGGCCTCGGGACTGGGGCCGTGACAGGCCTCGGGACTGGGGCCATGTCAGGCTTCGGGGCTAGGGCCGTGACAGGCTTCAGGACTAGGGCCGTGAGAGGGGAAGCCCTGAGAGGCTTGAGAGGGGGAGGAGCCCTGAGAGACTCGAGAGGCGAAGCCGTGAGAGGCTTGAGGGGTGGAGCCATGAAAGACTCGAGGGACGGAGCCCTGAGAGGCTCGAGGGGAGGAGGAGCCCTGAGAGACTCGAGAGGCGAAGCCGTGAGAGGCTTAAGGGGTGGAGCCATGAAAGACTCGAGGGACGGAGCCCTGAGAGGCTCGAGGGGTGGAGCCATGAAAGACTCGAGGGACGGAGCCCTGAGAGGCTCGATAGGGGAAGCCCTGAGAGGCTTGAGGGGGGGAGGAGCCCTCAAGGGGCATTGTGACTGTCTTCAGTAACGGTTGGTTATTTTGTAACCCGCACAAGAAGAGACAGTCACAATGTAAGTCAAAAACTGTGTTTTATTGCAGGCAGGCAAAAGTACAGAAAAAGGGCAAATCCAGTGAGGAGTAGTCAAAAGGGTGCGTGAGGTCGAAAGCCGGGGAATCAAGAGGAAAATGACGAGACTAGTGGGAGCAAAAGACAGAGGAACAAGGGGAGCTGGCAAGCTAAGAGGTGAACGAGAGGAGGTCAAAACTAGACGAGACTAGCGGGGGGCAAAGACACGGGAAACTAAATACAATAACCAACAACCATGAGACGAAAGGGTAGTGATATATATAGGGGCAAGTGCAGGTGTAAACCATGACAGGTGATGAGACGAGTGCAGGTGAAACTAATGTGCAGGAGTGCAGATGACGCGAGTGCAGGTGGTCATAATGTTCTGGGGGATTGGAAACGCGTGAGAAACTCGAGGAAGGGAGATTGCCTACGAGCATGTGCGCGAGTAGGAGCAAAGTGGGCATGAGGGCTTGAGCGAGCAAAAAGAGCGTGCGAGCTCGAGGGGGCGGAACGAGCGTGGGAGCTCGAGGGGGCGGAACGAGCGTGGAAGCTCGAGGGGGCGGAGCGAGGGAGCGGGGTTCGTGACAATAGTGTAGTAAAGTATACATGCTCAATCTATAACTATTTTAACCAGACTTTTGTTCTTTTATAATTATTAAACTGTACATGCAGCTTTTATCATCTATCATATTGGAATATTTGTATTTTTAAAAAGGGTTTTGTCACACTGCAGAACAATTTAAGCTTAACTGGTTCTAATTAAGGCGAAACGGTGATTACCAAGGTAGAAAAAACATAATTTCAATCGAACATCTTGATTTTGGTTAAAATGAAGTACATGGACACGCTTTGCACATGTCCAGGGTTTCTCTAAAACAATTAATTATCAATCCTCATTTTCCTCATTAAAAAAACATTGTCATCGTCTTTTAATCACAGCCTTCTTTGTTTTTATTTTAACCAGGCTTTTTATCAAGTTAAGTCAAGTTTTATCAACTTTGAATCACACCTGTTGATTATATTTTAATGGTTTAACTCAATTCAATTCAACAAGCTTTATTGGCTTGACAAAGACATTTTGTATTGCTAAAGCAATTACATAGAAATACAGAACAGGAACTGAACAAGAACATGAGAACAATAATAACTATAAAGAGATAACATTCAGCATTAATGCAACATTATATAGGGTTGGAAACAGGGGTAGGGGATTGGGGTCAGGGGTCATCAATACATTCATGTATTATTTATTTATTTTAGTTTAGTTCTGGTTGAGTCCCTCAGGTTTCTACAGGATGCTACAAATCTTGCAGCTATGTTTGCACATTCTTCTTTTTCACCCAGAATTTTTTAAAAAAATTGTGTCGGGGTACATACATATTTTTCAGGTGTGTCCTCAGTCAGTCTCAGGACAAACTGGCATACTAAGCTCAGCTCTTGGTACTTAAGGGCTTTATAATGGTATGTGTTGGGGTCACTTGTTTTTAGGTGCTTCCAGAACTTAATGGCTCTTTTTTGAATGTTCAAAACGAGAGGGTATTGGCCTAATTCTGCCCTGCATCTATTATTTTGGGCTTTTCTTTGGACATAAATTATTCAATGAGTTTCAATGGGATGTTTTGCCCAATTTAAATAGTAACATTTTACAGGTGGACCCCACAATTCACTGCCATATAATGCAATTGGTTCGATGACTGATTTGAATATTTTGAGCCAGATCCTATTTGGAAAATCAATTTGAATGGATTTTTTAATGGCATAAAATGCCCTTTGTGCTTTCTCTTTGAGTTCATTCACAGCCAAAGTAAAATTACCTGTAGAACTGATTTTTAGGCCGAGGTAAGTGTATGTCTTTGTGATTTCAATGCTTCTGTTTGATAACGAAAATATATTTGTTAGTCCCTGAGATCTGGATCGCTTTTGGAAGATCATGACTTTTGTTTTTTGGTGGTTGACTGACAGGGCCCAGGTCTGACAGTAACCCGCCAGCAGATTCAGGCTGTCCTGCAGCCCCTCTTTAGTGGGCGACAGGAGAACCAGGTCATCTGCGTAGAGGAGACACTTTATTTCGATATCATGTAAAGTGAGACCTTGAACAGGAAATTGTTCAATAGTTTGTGCCAACTGATTGCAATATATGTTGAAGAGGGTGGGGCTTAAACTGCAGCCCTGTCTCACTCCTCGCCGTTGAAGGAAAAATGTGGTTCTTTTGTTGCCAATTTTAACAGCACATCGACTGGCTGTGTACATTGATATGATCACATTATAAGCTTTTCCCCCTACACAGCTGTCAATAAGTTTAAAGTATAATCCTTCATGCCAGATTGAATCAAATGCTTTCTGTACGTATTTATCAATTAGTGTCTGTAGGTTGAAAATGTGATCAGATGTGCGACATTTTGGCTTGAATCCAATTTGACATTTACTCAAGGCATTGTGCTTCATAAGGAAGTCTAAAATTCTGGTGTTTAAATACTGCAGAAAACCTTCCCCAGATTACTGTTCACACAGATGCCTCGGTAGATATTAGGGTCTAATTTATCTCCACTCTTATAAATGGGGCTGATGAGTCCTTGATTCCAGATCTCAGTGAAATAACCCACACACAGATCATCGTTGAAGAGTTTTAGAGTAGCCAGTTTAAAGTTTTAATGTAAAGTTGTTTAACTCTCTCATCTCACGACCCAACCAGTACAACAAATTCAAAGCAACTGGATCACTATTTGAAACCCAAATATCTCTAATCTCATGGTAAATTCTGATCGCTGCTCTCATGGCATATCTATAGTTACAACCCATGAAGCAGAGCACTGCTATAATCATTGATGGCCCGAGACAGATTTTTACATGCACACTGCGGCACAATGCAACAAGTGTACTTTGAGTCTCATCATAGAAGACAATATTACATAGCACATGTCCTGCCCTGATCGTCTCCACACACAGCGATGTCACTAAAATCAGTCACCCATACCGCCTGGGGCTAAAAGTCAGAGGGTTGCTCACAACTGATGTAACTCTGCCTATTTTCCCCTTTGAAACTTCAAACTCCAGTTTGTGAACAAAGTCCTGTCTATCTCCACAATAAGGATCTCCGACCACTGACCAAACTCCATTTGTAACCACTGCCTATTTGTACTTTCTCTCCAATCACTTTTTTCATTTCACCTATCTGACCAAATGGGACTAACAAGTAGTACTACAAAAGTGGTTGTAATTCACAGCTTGTGGAATTGGTGGCCTACATGGAATAACATCATCTTGGAATACCTGATATGTCTTACATGGGAATACAGTGTTTTTCTTTCTTTGGTTTTCGAACAATGCATTTTATGAAGCTTTGTTCCATAGGAATGGGAGAAGACAGAGGCAATATGCTTGCCACAGCACATTTGAGGTCAGTGAAAAGCCACTTGACTGGGGTAGATGGCACAGATATGCGAGTGTGGCGACAGAGTGAACACACAACAGATTGTCAACAGAATGGTTGGTTATGTGCAAACCACACACAGCTCACGTCTCCCTTGTCTTTGAGGGCAAAATATTTAGCCTATATTTTGCTTTATGGAAATCAACGTCTGGACTATATTCTGTATAATTTGCTTTTGATTCAAGTTTCAAACTGGTGTAATGTTTATGTAAGGTTTTTTAAACATATCGTTCCAAACGGATTGAGTAGGGGACTGATAAGCATGTATAATGCCCCTCCCCTCAGTCTAAACTTTTGCTTTTGAGTTTCATCAGGTTGTGGTGCTTTTTAAAGGCCTGTTAATTTCAATCAGATGCTAAATATCCCAGACATTTAGGTCAGAATATGTGCAGCGAGAGATGTACATTTCCATTCATTCTGTGCCTAAGTTGATTGTTAATTTTCAACTTTAATTGTATATTTCATAATTTCCTGGTGATCTCAAGACACCAATTTCAGTCAGCTGATTTTATGTAGACATGATAAAAGTCATTCTGACTGTTAAGAACAGATGGAAGAATGCAAACCATTTCCTAATCAAACTGTTATCAGTGCGATGGAATGGAGGACCATCTCATGTAGCCCTGAACAAACAATATGTGTACAAGCATACAGCTTTTAATACATAGCCAAGGTGTAAAGTCAAGTTACAAGCAAATCTGTAATGCATGCCAATATGTAATCCACAGATGTTGCCAGTAACTGATACTTCAACCAAAACCTTACAGGCAATGGGAAAGTTTTACATCTTTTTACAACTGAAATTCAATTGCTCTTTCTTATAATGTTTTTCTGTGTAAATAAAAACTATATTTATTGAAAAAAAAAAATGTTACCTAAAAATGTCTACATTAGTTAGGCTACACCAACATATCTAATTTTAAAGGTTAGATCAGGTAGAAATAGATATAGTTGATATATTTAAAATATTGTTTGCTTTCTGATTGTCAATGCATACAGTCTCAAAACATTTCTTTTAGCAGTGTTTTCACTTTAAAAGAGATACCAAATAACTTCAAGCAAATGCACTTTCTTAAGGGCCGTCTGAGACTGAACCAGCTTCCTCCATAACGATTAACAGAGATAGTTATATATGAAGTTCCCATGTCATCACCATCAGGGTATTTGTAGTATGGGTAAACATAAACCCCTATAGGACCTAATAATGCTCTGCCTCCATAAAGTATTCCTGTTTAAAACGCAAAATCATTGGGTAATAATGCATTCAGAAAAGAAAAAGAAAGAAAAAAAAAAGTTCAGATTTTGACCAGCCAACCTTTGCTATCACTTTCTGCTTATCTCTGTCATGCTATTCATCAGAAACATGATAAAGCCTGTGATAGGATTTTTCCTGATGGGTTGTAGTTGTGATTTGTCAAGTGATCACAGGTTTCCATTAAGGGATTAAATAAAATTTGTCAATTTATGCTACTGAAAGGATTAAGCTGCTCTGTTTCTTTCATTATATTACAAAAGCTCTCTGCACATCACACAAGTAAACAATTGCATCAATAAACATTTAGAGCAATGCTCTTTTTGTAAATCAATCACATCTTCTGATAAGGCTCTTTCAATGATTAACTATTTTTTGCTGAAAATCAGTGTGCCCATTGACCCAATCATATTTGCAGGCTCAGGGATGCTGCGTGGACAGTTATCACTCACTTGTTATCACCAATCAATCACCTTTTCATCACAGTGTACAACTCATGGAACATTTTGCCCAAACAAGTTTAACCTTACCCCAGTTTATCTAAGCTATTGAGTCATGCATGGCTTATAAATTGGTTTATAATCAGTTATTTGTTATTGCCGTTTAGACTGCTTTTAATTTGTGGATGCTCTATGAATTACTCTATGGATTTTGAAAATCACAGTTGTACAAAGAAATGATATGATTGTGGAATGAATGTGACATTTTTTCCATTGTGATTATTGTTTAACCATTTTAAAGACATATAGGACACACTGTACAGGACATACTCTTTTCTCTGTTGTTCATTAGAGTCTTAGGATGATGCCAATTTTGGATTTTTGTCTGTCAGCTCAAAGTTATTAAGCATTAAAGTTTCTAGAGTTTTAAGCCACATTTAAAAAAGGAGTAACACTTTACAATAAGGTTCTATTCTTTAACATTATTTAATGCAATAGATATCAGGAATGTTTTTTAAGCATTTATTCATCTTAATGTCAATTAATGTTAATTTATCAAAATACTACTGTTCAATGTTTGTTAATGTATACAACGTTTAATGTAAAAATATTTGTTTATACATTATATAAATTCAAATGAACCAAGATTGTTGTTATTTAGTCAAAAAAATTTACTTTTACTATTGTTAGTTTTACTCAATCCTCTCATGTTCCTTGAATTTAAAATTAAATTTACTTAAATTAACTTAGTTGATTCAACTTTACTCAATCCATTTGCATTGGGACAACATGAATATTTTTTGTTCTGTTAACTGAAACTGGGCAGAGGATTTCTAGTTTCCAGCATGCTCTGCATGGGACTCAACAGGGAGAGTAAATGTTTTCTCACAGCTTGTGGAGGCTCATGCTACACTCCTCGATCCACGCACAAATTACCATGCACCCCATTGAGAGCAAGAACCACTGATAACGACTACAAGGAGGTTACCTCATGTGACTCTGCCCTCCCTAGCAACCAATTTGTTTGCTTAGGAGACCTGGCTGGAGTCAGTCAGCACGCCCTGGATTCAAACTCGCAATTCCAGGGGTGGTAGCCATTGTCTTTACTCGCTGAGCTACCCAGGCCCCAGGGAGAGTAAATGTTCAAATTAAGTGTTATTTTATGTGTCTTTGTGCAAGATGATATGAAAGCGGGAGAGTTGTTAGTGTTTAATGTTTTTAATGTTACGATTTAGAAGAATTTTCGTTCTGTTGTTAGTTTTGGGGGTTAGCATCATGTTGAAGAGTGCAGCTTGATCCTAGGTTGAGGACCAATAAGATTTGAATATTCTACATATTGCTTTATCCAACAATTGCTGTGCTAATCAGCATAGTGACCAAGTTGCATGCAGTAGTGCTTCCCACCAGCATGCTAACATTTCCTGTCACTGGCTAGCATATCACTAAAAGTGTTTCATTTGAGTTTAATTTGTCATATGAAATTGTGTTGAGTTTTCTTGATTCAGTTGAAGTATTGCTACTTGAAGTATTTAAATTGAAATTATAAGGCAATTTTAATTTGAGAAAACTCATTTCATATATGTGGAACCACTGATGATTAAATCAAGTTCAGCCAAAGAGTTGGATGTTTTGAATATGTTGTTCATTGTTTACAATAGTGTTAACTAATTCAATGAAATAAAGCTTTATTGTAAACTATTTTCATATACTGTATAATTATAAATATAATATATGAATACCTCTTGGTTTAATAACATGGTTGATATCTAATGGAATGACATTCATATAGGCTAATTTAAGTGTGGCTTGAATGTCCAAATACTTTTTGGAACCACTGTCAATATAGTTTATATATAGTGAGTGCATATAATCTATTGACTCAAATGTGTTTACTGCTGGAATAAATCTGAGTGTATCAAAATTTTAGTGTGCCGGTCACCATCAATAAATGTAATGAAAACTGCTCCTGTACTATTAAGCAGCTCCTCCAAGTGGGCAAAACTATCATTTACATCTGCAGAATTCCTCCAGCCCTGCATAGGCCTCACACAGACACTGATGAGACCACAGGCTCTATAGGTGTTTAGATAAATATCAAATTGTTGCTTTTGGTGTGCAGGGGGTATTTTCATACTGTACCATTAAAATCAAAATTTGAATGTGAGTCATAGCAATTCTCTGGAAGAATCTTTGGTTTTAAAATAGTATTATATTCCTGTATGTTTTCACTGTAAAATCGAATAATGACCTTACTTAGATTTTTTTAGGCAATCAGTTTGCATGCGTTTTCTAAGTTAACATACTTATTTGGCTCAAGAAAAGTGAACTTAATTATTTAAGTGCAGCTAACTAGTTGCAAGTAAACTTAACACATCTATGTTAAAGAATAAGTGTTTGTATTGAATTATTAATTGAGTTATGGCTCGAGTTTCACAGTATAAGGGAAATTATGACTAGGTTAGCCATAGAGCACATGCTTCTCCTCAGTACGTATTAGTGCACTTAAACATACACTTTATTAAAGTACTAACATTTGAGTAGAAAATAACAGCTTCAATTTTCCAAGTTCCAAGTTCTTGAATGCTCCAAGTTCACCAGAGGTAACCCTAATGGTGACTTTACACAGATCACAACTATCATCCATCTACAATAAAACAACAACAATAGACAAAAGAGCTAAAACTGTATTAATTCTTTATAACAATTATTGTATTTCTCAATTCCCTTGTCTTGACAAAACATACATTATTTATTCATGCAAAATTGGCTTATAGTATTCAACACAAGCAGCAATTTTGTATTTGATCATTTGTTTTTAGTAGAACTTAAAGCTAAAGTTTAAGAACTGATATATTTGAGTTATGATTCCAAATGTGACATTTCAAGCATGTTTAAGTAGGATCACTTGATTATTTTGTAAAAGTAAAAAATCAAGCTTAAGTTGAGTCAACCATTTTTATTTATTTATTTTAGCTTCTTTAGCATTCATTCAAGTTTCATTACAATTTCCTGCCAAATTTCAGTGAAACTCTTTTTCGTGTCTTGTTTCATCTTTTCAACAAACTGCAAGGAAATTGCACTGCTTTTCGTGAATGCCACAACAACAACTTTCTCCGTTTAGCAGATAAACTAACTGCAGGGCCTCCCTTCATAATCTTTTACACAGACTACTTTCACTAAAATAGTGAATCTATGCAGCCCTCACACTCCTGTACCTGGTGTGGTGTTGAAGTGCCCATTGCCATGTTCTTCATACATCCTGCACTTAGTGGTCCTGAGAGATGGCAGGCCCCTGCTCCTCAACCTCCTCCACACAACCGCCTGCCCATTCAGTCCTCTATGTGTATCTGTGAATGTGGGAGCCACTGTTCTCACTGCAACACACACGCTGACCAGCAACAACACCTAATCCCTTAATGCCTGTCACAATGAGATTTGATTGGGGGCTTGAGCACATGGCCTCTTAGTGTCAAGTGTACAAATCGCATAATTCATATCTCGCACTCCTAATGCTTCTGAACTCTACCACAAATGTATAGAAATCATAATATCTGTTCCAAAAGCATTGTAAGGTATCATAAGCGCATTTCCACTATGCAGCAAAATTACTCTGCCTTCTAAAGTACCTTATTTAGGCCAAATTCAGAGACAGATTTGCACAATGTACACATATTCTTCATGGATAAGGCCATCACAGTATGGATTGTGACAAGCTCCATGGAAAAATGTATCTGACTGGTGACGAAGGCAAGAGAAATGTCAATTCTAAATATATTTATAAAAATATTTTATTATTAAGTTAGTTAAAAAGTATAATTACAAATTTACTAGTTTAGCCAATATTTGTGTTTGGTATATATTTTATATGGTTATTACAGTGTCACTTGTTAGCTTAGCAATATGCTAATGTGTAACTCTATAGGAGTTAAAGGGACAGTTCACCCAAAAAATGAAAATTCTCTGATAATTTACTCACCTTCATGCAATCTGAGATGTGTATAACTTTCTTTCTTCTGAAAAACCCTTTTGAAGATTTGTAGAAAAAGATCCAGGCTCAGCAGGTCCTTAGAATGGGAGAGGATGGTGATTAGATTTTTGTAGGTCCAAAGAGCAATGATAGTCAGCATAAGAGTAATCCATCCTATCTCCAGTGGTAACACTAATGTCTTTTAAAGTGAATCGATCACTTTGTGTGCAAAAAACAACAATATTGAAGCACTTTTTAACTGTAAAAGATCAGATCCAGTCAGACGTTGACAGACGCGGACAGACACAAAACCAATGAGTCGAAGGAACGTGCCAACACGCTTGCGTCACAGGAGCACTTGGGTAACTTCTGCCATTCATCAACACCTGACTGGAAGCGATATTTCATAGTAAAAAGGTGCTTAAATATCTTTCTTTTTAACATACAAAGTGATCGATTCACTTTAGAAGACATTGATGTCACCGTTGGAGATAAGATGGATTACTCGTATGCTGACTTCCTATAAATATCTAATCACAATCCTCTCACATTCTAAGGGCCTGCTGAGCTTGGATCTTTTTTTTACAAATCGTCAAAAGTACTTTGCGGAAGAAAGAAAGTCAAACATATTTCAGAGTAAATTATCAGAGAATTTTCATTTTTGGGTTCTGCTGCTTTTTCTCTAGAGCACAAAAAACACAGCATTTTTTGTTTATGAACACCACATGTTTAGTTCAATCCAAAATCCTCATGTGCAGATCTTTTGTTTGATGCTTATAGTATGGAGGATGTGGATGTACTCTACATATTGAGGAGTCCAAAAGTCCACACTGAAAATATGTGATTCCAGATTTAAATTAAAGGTCATTAAAGGTCAGATTTCCTTGCTTCGATTGATGCACACAAGATGTTATTTGGAACATTCTCAAATCATGTTGGATAACATGGATCATCAGGTGTTGCATAAAATTGTGTAATTCAGGCCAGCACAAGTGCATGCTGTCATTAAATAAAAAGTGAAAATACGAAATACTGTGAAATTCAGATTTTCGTGTTTATTTAAACTATTATTATTATTTTTTTTACTTTTTAATCAAATTGTTATGCTGATCATTTGTATTGAAAAAAATAGTATTAATTAGAAAAATTCTAAATTGTATTTTCAGTAGTTGATTTTTGGACCCCATGATATCTTGTAGCCTATTTGTATTGTCCACTCTTATCCCAAGAGAGGTAAAAACTTGAGCAGGAAAAGATTGAACGTATAAAACATTCTGGAATATTGGATGAAATTGTCTAATTCCAGACCTGAACACCTCTCGAAACCTTGCTGCATACTAAATAGAGATCAGTTCTTCTGTGAGCAGGAGAAAGAAACTCTTCTGAAATTACTATTGATAAGGAACACATTTTTTAAAACTTAGATAAGAGTTTATTAAGGTGTGCTCCTTCTAGCAAAATTCCACTTAGTTTATATGGTTGTAACTTGTTGACTCTGGTTGCTGCTTGTTTTAGCCTTGAACAGCATCTGAATCAACAATGGTGCTACTGGGCCTAAACCACAAATTCATTTAGCATTTCAGGGCAAACAGAGGGCAGGGGGTGTTCAAGAGTGCTTGTTGTTTTTACTTTCGAGGGGGATCCTTCTAAATTTGCAGGGAAACTATTTGTGCTGTTTGTGACAATCAAGCAATTCATACATCCCAGTCCTCATATGCAAAGATACTTCCAAGGTTTATTCAGCTGTAATATTATATTTTCTTAATGATCATTCTAAAATGCAAGAGAGTCCCTTAGTATTTGACCTTTATAAAAGCATACTGATTGTGAATGATACAGTTATGAGAAAGTCACACCACACTGAAGCCTAAGCTTGCATTCATTTTTGTAAAATATCATAGTTGTATAAATAGGGAAAGTTAAAGCTAGCTGTTGTGGTTGCATAGAAAAATTATTGGAAATTATGACAATAAGATTATATGCGTTAACATGAGGCATTAGATATCATGAATCAACAACAATCATTTTTGTAGCATTTATTAATCTTGGTTAATGTTTGTATACTGTTGTTCATTGTTAGTTTATAATGCATTCATTAACTAATGTTAAAATATGCAACTTTTAATGTTAAAAGGTAACTCTTTAATGTTTAGGTAACTCTTTACAATAAGATTCTATTTGTTAACATTAGTACATTCATTAGTTATCATGAACCAACAATGAACAGAAAAAATTAAATTTTTTTACAGCATTTGTTCATGTTAATTTATGAAAATAATGCATAAACAAATGTTAACATATACTAATTTTAATTGAAAACAAAAACGAGAAGCTATATGTCAAAATCAACATTGAATAAGATTAACAAATGCTGTTCAAAGTATTGTTCATTGTTAGACCATGTTCATTACTGTAGTTAACAAATGTAAACAAATAAAACCTTATTGTAAAGTGTTATATAGAATGTATTAGCATGTGTAGAAATGAGCATTAACCAAGATTAATACTGTATATGCTGTACAACTATTTGTCATTGTTAGTTCATGTTAACTATTGAGTTATAATGAATATTATAATGATAATGTTTACAACTACATTGTAAGTGTTACCAAATGTAAAAAAAAGAAAAGAAATACAAATAATATAATGCTAATATACTTGTGCCATATTCTAAATAATTCTGTGTCTGCTGCTACTTGGATTTACCCCAGCAGTCCCTGACAGCATTCTGTGTCTACACACAAAACAAAAACCAGATAGACAAGAATAGCCATAAATACTCCACTAAGATCATGCAAATTTTGATATATGATTATAATGCTATACTTGTTTAACAAAATGTATCAAAAGACACTTTGATATGCTGAATTATGACATAAACTTCTTTATTGAATGATTGTTAGAAAGTACATTTCAAGTGCGCAAGCTACCAGTTGATGGCCACAAAGAGTTGACTGAAGCGGGTGTCGGTTTGTATGACACACTGAACAGAGATATGTCAAGTTTACTCAGATGTTTTGCATCCTATGTTGCTTAATGCAAAGCATTGTGCATCCATTACTAAAACTAATGATGACATGTCATCTTCTTATTCTTATTGATCACAGGTGGCCTACTGAATGTATGTGTTCATATTATTTTCTATGTACAAATTGACAATTTTAAAAAGGCAACCAAACGCTTACTTTAACTTTTAATTATATGTATAAGTTATGGGCCATTTTCAAGGTCTTGACATAAATAGTAGCATATAGTATTTTCATTCAATCACAAACTGATAAAAATGTATAGCTTGAATTTACTGTAAGTCACTTTGGATAAAAGCATCTGCCAAATGCTTGAATGTAAAAAAAGAAATCCATTGCCATGCAATGAAGGACTGAGATAGAATCAGAAGACTTTGTCTAGCTACATTAAACAGCTGTATCCTTAAGACAACATCATGTCCAGTTTGGTGTGAAGACTAAAGCTTTAGAGATCATCTATAATGCTCGCTTTGTTCCAGTACAGCACTTTATCCAGAATACACTGAGCCATTAAACCACAGCGGGGAAAAGAGGAACTTACGCCATTCTGTCCACACAATTAATCTCCCTGCTGCAAATAGGCCCTGTTTAGCACTCTTCATAGAGTTGCCACACCTCCCGTATTATGGTTGTGCATGAAAAGCTCTCACAAATGCTGAAGATAGCTACCATATTGGATTAAATGTCAGTGAACAAAATGTCCATTCAGCATCAGCAAGACACCACGGCATTCCACAATTTTTTTTTTCTGAAAGCTGTTATCTAAAGAGTGAAGAGATGGAGTACTTACCATATGGTAGATCCATATGGGTGTTAACCTGATTGTTAACATTGACCATGTTGGTTCCTCTGCTCCCCACAACTATTTGTAGTGTTTTTTTCTCTATTATGTTTAAAAGTTGAGGAATAAACACATATAAGTTTTGCACAGCCCACTGTGTTTCTGTGGAAGGTGTTGCTGGCGCAAGGGAAAGGCCGGTACTCCTGTTATCTTATTGATTTTCCTAATCTGGGCAAATGTGGGTGGAGAGGTTAAACAGTAACCAAGCTTGTATAGAGACCAATCCATATGACAGCTGTAGCTATGGTAACAGGATGATAGAAACTCAAATAGACAGTTTGTAATAATTTTTTATTCATTTCTGCAAGTCTGCATCTATTTTTCAACATTTGTCATATTTGTAATGGATTATTAATGGTAGGAAGTGCTTTGTTCAATTAGGCAACAGGGAAGGTGTGTGAGAAAAGAAAAGAGTGGAGAGTTTGCACATACTTATTTATGTATTCTGATTTGTCAGATTCCCATTACTTTGATAATAATTTGAGACAGTCATATCAGATGATTTCCTGTAATTATTTGTCATTTGCCATTTTCTTTCTGAAATTGAATTGCAGTTCAATAATTACATCAAGAGTCCCTTCTGGAATAATCTTGGCGCCTAACTAAAGTGGCTTGATTGAAATTGTAATCCCATGCCTGGTTGGGATAAAACTAGAAACCTTTGTTTGCAGATCAGATTCTTAACCATTAGAACACTTTCAATTTCAATTGTTTACTGCTTGTGTATAGACATGGGGTCATAAACTGCTTTAACTGTAAATTAACTGTCTTTTTTCTTCTAAAATAATGGATACAGTGTATTAGACTCAACAGCTTTTCCCACAAATATAATGTGATGCTTTCGGACAGAAGTATAGCATTACACAACTCTACTGTTGCTTTCACTTTCAAGTAACTTCATGGGAAAGTGGTTGTTTTGAAATTTTATATTCTTCCCACATTTGTCAAACTGCTAGGACATCAGGCATGGTCTCATAATATGAAATTACTAACAATACATGTTTGCAAAATTTTTTAAACTTAGGTCGTTGTACGCAATGCTGCACTTTCCTGGTGAAATGACCACTAGAGGTGCTACAACAACAGTGACTTTTATTCACATTCACATAATTCAAGTGTAAAATAGCATTTTATCAGTTTCTTCGCTCTGTTTCTTACAGAATGCTATGTTATGACAACAAAACACTTTTACTATAGCGCAAGACTTGCTAGGCAATACATTTTAGTGTTTGCATTACATACCCAACTACATTTACAAGCTTGTTCAAGTGCGATCAAATTGCACGGTAGCCCAACTGATACAGTGTTACACTTTCGAACCAAAAGACTGAGGTAAGATTCTTGAAGAGCATGCGAGTCAAGACGTGAACCAAAAGTGTCATAGAAGCTATTGCACTTTTCATCTCGCATTTGCTTTTTACGACACTATCAGTTTGGTTTATGTTCAAGGTTTAAGGTAGGGTGGTTGTTTTGTTGATTTAAACTCAATAGAGCGTTAACCTTAAAGGGGTCAATGTAATGAGGAATACATTTTTTTCTTGATATTTTGACATATAAGATGTTATTCTACTTTCAAAAGATACTGTCAATTTCAGAGCTCAAAACTTAATCCCCAATGCAATAAAAGCATTTATTGAAACTGCAAAAACGCCTCATTCTTCCATTTTGATGTGAACATCAGTGCAGGATGATACTGTATGTGTGTGCGTCATGTAGATGAGTCTTCATTTTATTTCTGCGTGGATTATATGTTTTTTGCTTGTGAACCAGTCACAGTTTGATTCAAGCTTTGCAAAGGAACTGTTATTGAAGGATTGGGCAGTTAAAAACACTATTGGACCCGATCGCAAAACTGTAAGTAAACTGTTAATCTAATCATGAATTTTTCAAATGTTTGATAGTTTATAATGTAATATATTTGGATGCAATGTGTTGGATGTTCATTCCGTGTAAACTCAGAATTTTTGTTTAATAATTATGCGGAATTGTTCCAGCTAAGTTTAGAAAATGGCTGTATTTGAAGGGATACACAATGTTAGCCAATCATAACAGTAGGTGTTTACCAAAACTGAGCGTTTCAGACAGAGGGCCAGAGACATGGTGGAAAATTATTAAATATTACTAAATTATGACTGTTTTCGTGGAGGAAAAAATCTTTACAAACATCATCAGTGGACCCCAGGGAAGATAATACAATTATTGAAAAAAAAAGAATACGTCATGACCCCTTTAAAATATTTATCTGTTTTTCATTTCACATTTGCTTATATGACACTATTGGTTAGGTACATAAGGTTTAGGTTTAGGGAGGAGAGGTAGGTTTTTGTTTATTTAAAATTCAATAGACCATTTACCTAAAAAACCTCATCTGTTTGGGAGACAATTTTACTAGCTTTTAGCATCACACTGTCAACATTTTTAATTTTGTGCATCCATTAGTCTTATTATACTGTAATGTGCATATTAAAGAGCCAACTGATTGAGGCCCTATGTCCCTACATTACTTATTTCAGACATATTCCATGTTTTATTATTCATCCAAATGATTGCAATTACCTCTTAAGTATTCCCAGTACTTTACATTGGATTGGAGACAGTTTTCCTGCTCTTGTGTTTATGGCTTAAAATAATTTTTAGTTCTGGTTTACAGCATATCTTGATTGTATAGATGAATTGAGCACATTAATGAGGTCTAGGACTATAATTGCACTGTCTTACAGGAGATACACTTAAATAAATAAAAAATTGCTGTAAATTATAAATTATTCTCTGATAGGTGGTTATTTCTTATGCCATTGGCTATGTGACTACTGTGAAGGTGTTGGCAACAGCCTGCAGGAGACATACATGTGTTATGAGAGAAAATGTAAATAAAAGGTATGTTTTTATGAGGACAAATGTGTTGACAATGTAGTCATGTCCTCTGCATGAAATGAGTGCAGTACATATTTCGAAAAGATAGTAACTTGGAAACCAGTGAACACAATACTTTTCCCAATCTAAAGAAAGTTTATTACCTGCACAAAAAGGCAGAATAAAAGAAAGTGCTTAACTCTCAATGTGAATTGTCATTGCGATACAATTAACAGCAAAACAGATAGGTAAAACAGTGCAAACAGTCCATGGCATTGGAAAAGAAAAACGATGAACATGAAAACAACACAAAGAAGATAAAAAGAAACATACAAAATGTATCAGAAATAAGGGTTGATGACACAACAGTTGACTTAATGTGGTCATTAGTGATCAATGGACCAACTTTTGATTCATTGCACATTTTACAGCAGTTCAGTGCTGTTCAGTTGTTTAAGATATCCACTGAATAATTTGCTTCTTGAAGAAACGCATCATAAAATGTATGTTTTAGTGGTTATCTATTACTGTATATAAGAACATTTTTAATAAACATGCATACACCTTACACCATAAAGTGAAATATGTACCTTATAGTTATAGCTCATTTGTAAAAGATGTTTCTTTAAATGATTTGATTTATAATAATGGAAGAACTTTTTTTTTTTTATGTTTCTTGCTGATTGTGAACAATTTATAAGCTTTTGAAATCATTTACGTTTTTTCTGGATTTTGATCTAGAGTCACACTGGTTTTTATTGCATGAACCTCCATAACTTGAAGGGCATGCAGAGCATGGTTTTCCTGACTTATATGGAGCCTCTCCTACCCAGTTACCCCTAGAACAAAAGTAGCAATATGAGGGGATTTTATTAATTTCATTGTGATTACGCATTATGCCTTAAAATTATTTTGATACAGAATTATTCTTACTTGATAGAATAGTTGCAAACCAATAAGGTGGCTTGTTTCCACATACTCCCAAACACATATATGTTTGAACACCTGTTGATAGCACACCCAATCTTATTGCTGCTGGCCCACACCATCTGAAACACAGCCATTACTAATATTAATGTCCTACATATCACTGAGTTATCATTGAAATATATTGTATGTTAAATTTATATAACAAGATAAACCAAAAATTGCTTATTTTTGCTCAGATACACTGGTGGCCAAAAGTTTGGAATAATGTACAGATTTTGCTCTCATGGAAAGAAATTTGTACTTTTTTAAAGTGGCATTCAACTGATCACAATTTATAGTCAGGACATAAATTTTTCATAAAGTTTGTGCAGATACTCAAGTAACATTTCGTCCCACACTTCCTGTAGCACTTGCCATAGATGTCTTGTCGAGCACTTCTCACGCACCTTACAGCCTAGCTGATCCCACAAAACCTCAATGGGGTTAAGATCCAAAATACTAGTTTCCAATTATCTGTTGTCCAATGTCTGTGTTTCCCAGACCACTCTTTTTGTTTTTCTGTTTCAAAAGTGACTTTTTCTTTGCAATTCTTCCCATAAGGCCTGCACCCCTCAGTTTACTCCTTACTGTTGTACATGAAACTGGTGTTGAGTGGGTAGAATTCAATGAATCTGTCAGCTGAGGACATGTGAGGCGTCTATTTCTCAAACTAGTGACTCTGATGTACTTATCCTCTTATTAAGTTGTACATCTGGCCTTCCACATTTCTTTCTGTCCTTGATAGAGCCAGTTGTGCTTTGTCTTTGAAGACTGTAGTGTACACCTTTGAATGAAGTCTTCAATTTTTGGTAATTTAAAGCATTGTATAGCCTTCATTCCTCAAAACAATTATTTACTGATGAGTTTCTAGAGAATGCGGTTCATTTTTTGCCTTTTTTGGCCTAATATTGACCTTAAGACATGCCAGTCTAATGCTTATTTTGGCAACTCAAAAACAAACACAAAGACAAAGTTTGCTTCATTTAACGAACCAAATAGCTTTCAGCAGTGTTTAATATAATGGCAAGTGATTTTCTAGTACCAAATTTGCAATTAAGCATGATTACTAAAGGATAAGGTGTTGGGGCGATGGCTGCTGGAAATGGGCCCTGTCTAGATTTGACCAAAAATTTCTTTTTTCAAATAGTGATGGTGCTGTTTTTTACATCAGTAATGTCCTGACTATACTGTGTGATCAGTTAAATGCCGCTTTGGTGAATTATAGTCCCAATTTCCTTCTGAAACAGCAAAACCTGTACATTATTCAAAACTTTTGGCAACCAGTGTAGATCAACTGACAAAAGGGTTTGTAAAATGCTTATTGATTTTGGAGACACACCTGGGTATAGTGTGAACAAACAACTCCACTGCATCTGTTGGGGTGGGAGAAAGAGTGTCTTTCATCGTACCAGGATCGTACCAGCTCAATGACTGATCTGTACCTGCAAGAGGAACTAAACTGTACCATTAATTGTCTTCCCCATGATGTCAGTATGATAATTACAAGCATATTCAGAATATGATAACACTACATATAGATTTGAATCAAAATTGACAGATGGGATCATTCCATGCTAACAGTAAATGGAAAGATTTGCCACCTAGCCTTGTACATATATAATATATATATATATATATATATATATATATATATATATATATATATATATATATATATATATATATACATATTTGTAATGTACCTTCCAGAGATGATGGACAAGTTCTGTCCTGTATGCCGCAAAATATGGGGTGGTCCATGATCCCACATGCACTGAGAAGCCCAAGACTCTGCAGATTTAGCCAGTCTCTCATCCCACACCTTGCCAAGGAGAAAGAATGGATTATAAAAATAATTAATTCAGTTAAATTGAGGGGCAACCACACACTGTCTTGAAATGTTGCCTTCAGGGGGGAAAAAAAAGAATACAAGTTTATCTTTAATCGTTTAGTATGCAACGTACAGTACGTACACAAAAACAGTGAACACAGTTTTTGCAACATATAAACACAAATAATAATAATAATTAGTATTATTAATAATATTATTAAAACTAAAATAATAATAATAACAATAACAACAATAATTATGATTAATTAAACAAAACAATAATGATGATGATTATCATAATAATTATCATAATTATAATAATATTTTTATTATTATAAATAACAGTAATTGATGATGATAAATAATAATAATAATAACTAAAGAATGATAATAATTATAAAATGTAATTATTACTACTAATAATAATGAACAATAATAATAATAACAACAGTTTTCTCAGCATAGAAACACAAATTATAATGATGATGATGATGATGATAATCTCAATAATATTATTATCATTATTATTATTACTATTATTATTTATTATACTACCAGTAATAATCATAATAATAATGATTCGTAGTAGTAGTATATTTGTTACTACAACAATACCCCCCCCCACCTACCATGTATTCCATATTGGCTGCTGGTGGAAAGACCTGTGAGCGAACGCGGTTGTGATAATCCAGTATTGCCATCATATCTCTGCGGGAGATGTAGCGTTTCCGTCGTGCTCGAGATGCACTGATGTCGCTGCTGTTCCTCACGTTCAGCGGAGCCACAATGGAAACCTCATCTGGTGAGCTGTTGACCGCCAGTGATGCTGTCGTGCATGGCAATGACCACAAGGTGACAGCAAATAACAAATGAGCCCATGCCAAATTCATCATTCAGCCTTCTGCCAGGTAGACTACAGGTGCTGTACTTTTGAAAGAAGAATTCTGTGTCATCAGTTGCCCACTCCATTACTATAATACAGTAAAATATTACTAAAACTTAGTGATGAAACAGTCCCTGCAAACTACAGCTTAGTGCAGTACATAGCAGCTTAATCATGCCATTTCTGAACTATGCTAAACGATAACAGATCTGAAGCAGTAACCAAAGCAATGCACGATGATATGACTGGATATAGTAGCAAACTAATAGACAGGACACTTTAAACAAAAGCAAAAATAAATATATCAACATATTGCCATCATTAGCAGGTAACCTGATGTGTCAAACGGTACAAATTGAAGAAATACAAAAAAGACTGTATTTGTTTTCCCAGATTTTTTTTTGTAAAAATACTAAATGACTGTGTTTTGACAGCATAGCTTCACTATTCATACCATCACTTATCAATATATCTAATTATTCTTCTCAAATGGATAAATTGCAAAAAGAAGAAAAAAAACGTACAATTTACAATGATTAAAAAATCATAACTGTCATACAACGATTTATACAAGGTCACAACAGTCCATTTAATTCCCTCACTAGACTTCAAAGTTATTATTTATATGACTGTCTGTATCAGCAAAGACTGTCAAATAAACTTATATTTGAAAACATTAGAAATTATTTCTAATCAAATAATTTTTTGTATTTCAAGAGAATATTATGGTATATACTTATGAATGTTTTCGTGCAGTCTGAAGAGAGCAGGAGTCTTCAGCTGGAGTGGTCTTCACAGCACAAACCTTGACAAGTGATTGCAGCACTTTCGCACAGCCCGGAGAACAGCAGCTGAATAGATCTCCACTTAAACTCTGGCTTTTGCAAACAACTTCATTGACATGTGTGACAGGGAACTTTAACTGGGCCAACTCTCTGAAGCTCTTTGACGTAGAAGAAAAGCCCTTGTCTCTTATTCTACCCCCAACCTTAAAAGCTTAACTGTTTGGCCAGCTGGCCTCCAGGCTAGTGTTAAGCTGGTCTAGCTAGTCTCTCAAGGGTTCCAAAACCCATTTAAAACCTTTAACACAGACCAGCCAAACCAACTTGGGCAGGTTGGGACACCAGTTGGCCGACCAAGTTGGCTGACCATCTTAACATCAGCTTTGGAAAGTTACTTCAGCTTAATCAAACCACCTTAGCTAGTCTAAGCAGCTTAAACCTGTGTTTTCATTTCTTATGGTATATAGCATCCTTTGAACAGCAGCATATACTGGTAAGTTATATGCTAACAACAAAATACCATACATTATTTGTACAGTAAATGGTCTGCACTTATATAGCACCTTTTTAAACTTAGTGGTAATCAAAGCACTTTACACTGCATCTCATTCACCCATTCACACACACATTCACACACCAATTGCCATGCAATGCACTAGCCTGTCATTGGGAGCAACCCAAGGACACTTCGGCATGTGGAGTCATGTGGGCCGGTTATCAAACCACCAACCCTGCGATTAGTGGAGAACCCGCTCTACCACCTGAGACACAGACGGTGAGCCACAACCGCTCACAGTTAAATTGAATGGAAATGAAATCATATCAGACATTTACATATCAGTTTATTAATGATGAATGCCATTTATTAGCAGCTGTAGGCCCCTCATATTCAAGCTTGTGCATTGTAAATGGCACACATCATTCAGAATGCAAATACATGAAGTGGCATCAAATTGTAAATCTTAATCAAAACATATGGCTTTTTACAAATTGTTGATACTTGTCAATAAAGTTTGCTATTATTTGTTCTTTTAAATCTTTTAAATCTTTGGTTGGCATGGGCCTTAATATTCCTTTCAAAATTAATTATTATTCAACAAAACAAATTGAAAAAGCACAGGCAAGGATATTGTTAAAGGGAGGGAATGGCTCTATTAATCAAAGGCCAACTTATAAAGTCATAGCCAAGACAGCACATTGTCCCAGCTGTGTCGGATTCCATGAAGGATGTGTAATATCTCCGGTCTTTGGGCAGTGCCAATGTACACACCACAACTTTCCTGAACAGGGTCATTGAGAGCACTGAGTTTCAGATTCAGTAATATGGGAGAGTTATGTTTAATATTTGCCTCAGCAAAATATGTCAATAAAATCATTTGTATTATTACCCAGTAATGTAATTGTATATATGCCACAATTGTTATAGCTTGTTTTACCTGCAATATAAAGGAAAACTATGGAAATATAGCTGGGAGTTTCTTCGAATTTGGACTAGCCCTGTGTACTTAAAGAAAGCAATGTATCGTTAAAACATTTTACACACACTCAAATGTCATTACCCTAACTTAATTGAATTATAAAAAGTTTTTACACATAATTAAATAAGTCAGTTTCATTGAGACAACAAAATATTTTTTTTTTTATAAAATAACACTTAATCTCCACATACAGTCCCATGCAAAGACGAATCTGCCCAATTCCAGCCTAGCTGAAGCACCTCCACCTAATGTTAGACGGAGACCTGGAGAGGCCTTCGAGCTACAGTGTCTAACACCTACTGTGAAATTTGGTAGAGCATCGTGATGGTCTGGGGGTGCTTTAGCAAGGCTGGTATCAGGTAAATTTGTCTTTGTGAAGGACACATGAATCGCTTGGTGAGGTTTACAAATTGAGCCCATCTGTAGCATACCAGCTGGCTCCCATTACACTGGCGAAGGTCCTTGCTGACTTTATTGTGTGGAAACAATCCTTCGGGACAGTTTCTGGATGAATCTGCATGTTCTCTGCATGATCTAAGTCCCTCATCTCATCTGTTGTTGATTGCTCAATTGTAAACATCTTAGTCTCAGATCATGCCCTGGTGAGTTTAGAAGTTGTGGCAGACTGAGGACGGCAGTGCGAGAGAGAGAGATTTACGGACAGCAGTCCAACACCTTTGTGTGTTTGTATTTTTGGTTTAGTTTATAATTAAAATATTATTTATATAGTCAAGCCGGTTCTCACCCCCTTTACAGAGGCGTTGCCACATTCAGAGAAAAATAAATCATATAGTTGACGCTTTAATGTATCCCTTATGCAAAATCCTGAATTTCAACAAACATTAAAGGCCAAAATCAATGTTTATATGTAGACCAACTGGTCCTCAGTATCCTCTGTGGGCGTGGCTTGGGAGGCACTTAATGAGGTTCTTAGGGGTCGGATAATAAAGTATGCCTCATTCATCAACAAATCCAAAGCACAAGAAACTGTGGAGTTGGAAGAGAATATTAAAAGTGCCGAGGTAGAGCTGAAGCACCGAATGACATCTAATTGATTGAAATTCAGATATAATACTATTTTGTCATGGAAGGTGGAGTTTTGGCTATTCATGGCAAGACAGTCATACTTTGAGTCGGGGTACAAAGCGGGGAAGCTTTTGGCTAGATATATAAACAGAGAGAGTCTTTTTCTACCATTCCCTCAATTAACCTGCTGGTGGTGAAATATTTACCTCGGCCTTTGATATTAATAACGCTTTTAAAGAATTATATCTTGATCTCTATAGTTCAATGTCTTCATCTACTGATGAAGATATTAGACATTTTGTGGAACCATTAGAACTCCCTAAACTGACAACGGAGCAAAACTTTTTCTTTATTCTGAGATAACTTTGGAGTAGCTTGGCTGGGTAATTAAGGCCTTTCCTGCCGCTGAATTTTTTTGATTTTATTCTATAGAACTGGCTACAATTTTGTTAGAAGTTTATCTGGAATCATTAAAGAATGGAAAGATTCCACCAACCATGACACAAGCCCGGATCAGTCTGATTCTTAAATAGGACAAAGATCCAAGCAAGCGTGTGTTACCATAGAAATCTCCCTGATCCAGCAAGATTTTAAAATATTTTCAAACATTTTGGCTAACCGATTAAGTAAAGTTATGACATCTCTTATACATATAGATCAGGTTGGTGTTATTCGGGCTGCAGCTCTTCTGATAACATTAGACATTTCATCAATATCATGTGGTCAGTGGCGAATGATCTTGCCCTGGAACCATTAGCCATGGTGGGAGATGTGGCGGATAAGCTTTTTCTTTACGCAGATTATATTTTATTATTAATCTCCGAACCTACTAGATCTCTGCCTTGCCTCTGCAGAATTATCAGTTCCTTTTCTAAGTTCTCGGGATACAGAGTTAGTTGGTCTTAATCCAAAGATTTGGCTCTGACAGTGTACTGCCCAGTAACAGCTTTTCAGCCGGGCACCTTCCAGTGGCCCAAACAGGGCATTAAGTATTTGGGTTCATTTTGACCCTTTAATAAAAACGTTTTCGAGCGATGTGGGCAGGTGGGCTTTATTACATTTATCTATTACTAGGAAGGTTAATGTTATTAAATTAATTGTATTCCAAAAATACCTGCTACAATCTCTCCCTATAGATGTCCCCCTCTCTTATTTCAAGCTATTTGATAGCATATCGAAGTTCTTCATTTGGAATGGTAAATGGGCTAGGCCTACCCAAGATTTAGTTTTATTATTATGCATTCGGTCTCAGACATTTGGCGCATCGGTCGCTTCCACCTGAGAGAGACCCTCCCTGGTTTTGTATTGAACAGGAAGTTCTTGCCCCTGTTTCGCCAATGCAAAGCCTTTGGAAGTGGTGATTACTGAGAGTGTAAAATGAGAAAGAAAACCCATATACTTCAGAAAACGAGAACTATGTCCTCAATCCCTCAAAGTCGGCATGAAATGAAAATTCACCCCATATATTTTCTAAATGCATGTTGTTGATCTTATTGTGAACGATTCCTCCTTGCATATGTTTTTATTTTTATTTTCGTAATTTTTTTGACATCGTAATCTTTAATCAAATTGTAATAACTCAATCTTTCAGTGAAACGACAGACTACACTGTGGTGACGTATGCAGGACTTCTCCAATCATTTAGCTTAAACCCTACACCTTTCTTATAAATACCACAACCTTGCTTAGTGTTAAACAAAGCATCAGTCACAAGTTGGTGTTCCCTAGTTCCTTCAAAATTAGCATTCCTTAACCCAAACTTCCTTGTTACGGTTCAGCTGGGTTGAATTTACATTTCGAATGAGGAGGAATAACGGTAAAAATACGGTTGTGTTTGAGACATTTCACGCCAGAATTGCTAAGGTGATCACTAATAAATGCAATGTTTCGGATGCCTCTGGAATTTATTTATATTTTTAAATGCAATTATCTTGAGATGCGCAGCATGAGTAAATGTTTTTTTTTAAATATTTAGTGCATTGTGATTTAAAACTTTAATATATATCTTTTACTCGCTAATTTTTCAATGGCTACAACCTCTTCATATGCAAAGACTGTGATGTTCTTGTGCGTTTATGTTGTCAGTTTGATCATAAATGTGTTGAGATTTCAATTTCACCGATAGCCGTCTTTGTCCACTGCAAACTCGCATTCACATCTGCTTCCATTCCACTATGCAAAAGCCATATTTACAGAATACAATCAACAACCAATGGATAAACTCAAATCCCCGGCATACATACTTTCACTCAGAAATATGTCACAATACGGAAGTAAAGTTGGTCGCAACGTCCGTTTCATGCCGACTTAAATTATTTTAGCAAAATGTTTTATTCACAATGCTAGAGTCACTCAAAAAAAGGATTAAACAGAAACCTTGTAAAAACTATATCTTAAATGTTTAAAGCTATTTACATTTATGTGATTGCCCTTTTATTAATTATATTTATTTATTTATTTATTTGTGATTTGTATATTCTAATTTGTTGCATTGTCTAAACTACTTGCATTTTTTATTTTTCTACTTATTTTCATTGCTGCAAATGCACATAAAAATTAAGGTTTCTGCATCTGCAGTCAAATGACTTTTTTTAAATTATTTAGGACATGTGCAAAGGATTGTGGGTGATTGAAGGCCACGAAGGATACACCCAAAATGCAAAATGAGGCTGCCTTCCAAGGGTCCTCACAATTGAGATGGCCTTCGACAGTGATGATGTGGCAGCTGAGATATCCAGCCTAACAATTTATTCCCATTGAGAAGCAATTTTAATTAGACCTATATTTTACAAAATCTTATCATTTTAAGAAATATTTAACAGTGACAGTCCTTGAAGTTGAATAAAATTCCAGTAATCCTTTAATGAAAAGAACCATTTTTTAGTCTTCCTGGTGATTACATTTATGCTAGTACCATGCCGCACAGTTATTTTACAGGTTACATCTAATGTAAGTATTGAATAGTCCAGTGTTATAACAATTTAGTGAAAATATTGCATATTGCGATATATATGTAAATATTGCATATTGCGATATATATGTAAATATTGCATATTGCGATATATATGTATATATCTTACTAATTATAATATTGTGCGATAACATCATTTTAAAATACAATAAAACAATGAAGCCTTGAAAATAAATACCTCTTCTTTGCTTCTTTTTAACATCAATAGAAACTTCTAAAGTTAGCAGTCATCGTCAAACTGCCAAGGTTGGCAGGTTAAGGTTCATCTTGAGGCCTTTTTGGAAGACTTTCTGTTGACTTACTGTGCATTGCAAAAAAAAGCAGCAACTTGTTCTCTAGACACACATATGATGTAATTCTGAACACACATGATATTACAGCCCTTTAGTGTTACAGTTTGTCTTTGAAGACAACATGCATATCATTTTCAAATGTTTAGTAATTTTATGGACATGACAATATTGTAAACATTGTCCTCAGGGTCAAATGTTTAACAGCTCTATGTGCTAATATGACCGATGCAGAATTCCAAGCTACAGTGAGCTCTTGTGAAGGGTAACATTTATAAATAGCTATACGCATTTTTCTGTCAATTCTGTCACATACTTAATAGTGCTGTGATCACACATCAAAGGAGGAGATAAATGTTGAGCAGAAATATAAAATGAATCACTCACAACATGTGGAAGCAGTCCACGGACAATCTAGCAGATATAACTGCATATTGTTTTATATGTTTTTATAAGGGTTATAATGTACAATTGGGACCCACTTTATATAAGGTGGCCTTAACTACTATGTACTTAACCATTTGATACAATGTACTTATTATGTACTGTACATACATATTGTTACATTGTAATTACATTTAAAGTACTTGCATTTTATTTCATTTGTAGTTACACTGTTAACTTTACCCTAATCCTAACCCTACCTTTACTCCTACCTGTACCTCAAACTCAGTAGCAGCAAATTTGGGAATATTCCAGAACTACATGTAGTTAAACAGTAAATACATAGTCTTGTATGTATTAATGTAAGTACATAGTAGTTAAGTTCATCTAATATAAACTGAGACCTACAGCTGATACTTTCTATGAATCAATGTTCAATACTTTATTCAATGTCTTCTTTAATATTTATCTATCTCTCTGTCCATTTGTCAGTCTGTCATTCACATGATGGTAACCTTGGCTACGCCTCATTCATGCTTCTTCTCTACATTGTGGGATGGAGAGAGACGAAGTGTAACTTAAAAAGGAGCACAGCTGTGCCATTGTCCACTCTGCAGCAATGAATAGGGCAGTCAGGTCTTTCTTTGCATGAAGCACATCATTTATCATAAATCTGGGGCTCCCCATTCCCTGCTGTTGTTTAATGCTCAATTTCTCATGTCAGCAGTCCAAACTTTGTTTTGGCAGCCAGAAAACAAATTTGTTTTGTGATGCTGTTGGATAGTTTTGAGGGGAACAGAAACAATGGGCTTGTTCTGACCACAGGTTACTGGAATCACCATATCATTAAATATTTTCCCATAATTATTTCTCACTCAACCAGCTGGATCCAGCACCATTCCTGCTTCGTGTTGCACTCCACTGCTACATGTCGCTGAATGATGATGACTGAATGCAGCCGGTGCCAGCTAAACATCACTTCAGACTTCAGAGGATGAACTGATGCCAACTCCAACTATAAGACATGGGATACTGCATATGCCATTGTCTGAACCTTGGATTTAGGATGGACCACATCGAACTTCACCAAAATTACCGTCCAGGTTGAACTGTGCTTCACATCCCTGATCTCTGCCTGCATCACCTCGGTCTTTTGATGGACTACACTCTTGAAATGGAATGCATAGACTAACAATTGCCAACAAAAGCCTTCATCAGCCAATTAACAAGGACAATTTTATCTATGTGAACTTCTGCAGTTAATCCAGGATGGACTTCAAAGACATTGGTCATTAATCTTACAGTTCATACAAAATCGATGTTTAAACACTGACCCTTAACACTTATTTAAATAATTTTAAACCATGACTTTAACTATACATAAGTAATATTTACATTATATTCATGATGTTAGCCAGAAGTGAACTTACTTGACTTGACTCATTTACTCATAGATTTACCACATACAGTGTCAAGAAAAAAGTATGTGAACCCTTTGGAATTACCTGCAAATATGTATAAATTTGTCTTACAATAATGAAGAAACACAATTGTTTTGCACTAAAAACACACAAATTATTGTATTGTTCTTGTACATATTGAATACATCATTCAAAATTCACAGTGTAGGTTGGAAAAAGTACAGCATGTGAACCCCTAGGCCAGTGGTTCCCAAACTTTTTACAGTGGCGTACCCCTTCAAACATTCAACATCCTTTTGCATACCCCCTCTCTTACAAATCGATAAAATTCACACAAGGGCTGTGTCTCATTTGGAAGGCTGCATGCTACGTAGGACGCGTGCGTCCTTTGAAGGCTGCAGTATACCGAGTGTCCTCCTTTAAACAAGCCTTGTTTAAACAAGATGGCCTTTGAAGAACAAATGGAATAGCATGCCACTCTTTAACAAGCGCCAGCGCTTTGAGTGAGAAGGGAACAAAGTCCCTTTAGAAGGGAATTTATGAGGTAAATATATTTTTTTACAGGTGCACTTTTAGTCTAATACTTTATTGTAATTATATATTAATATAATTATACATATACTCTGCCCCATCTACCGAGATACTTCAACTTGGGGAAGTAACATTACTTGCATTTGAAGCAAAGAATTGTGGGTTTTGAGTGCCCACGAAGGATACACCTCATGCATCCTCTGAACTCCCATGAAAGAAGGTTGCATTCGAAGGCTGCATTTGGAGTGTCCTACTCGCTTTTATGAAACGAGACGGCCTCTATGACGTATGCGGCCGACAAATACGACCTCCAGAGGACACAGCCTTCCAAACGAGACATAACCATGGTCATTTGAAAATATGTCTATTTAACACAATTATCTTTGTAAAACAACTCCCTTATTTTAAACATGTTATATATTTACATGTTTTGTACATGTTATATTAATCATATACATACTGAATAAATGGCTTATCGATTGAGATGGGAATGCTAGATATGATGTAACAGCATAAACTCCCCCCTCATCATGTTTCGGTATACAAGAATAGCGTTCGGTTCTGTGCCTGGAATTACGTATCATTGCAGGTAGTAATTCAAGCATTGAGGGTAAGTGTCTGCAAATGCGAAATCAGCTCAAGGTGCTTTTTTATGTCACATTGACACTGTTAGAAAAGTTGAGCTCATTTGCTGAAAAAACATCATGCAACAATGTAAAAACAGGTCTCTATCGTGTGAGCAAATGTGATCGAAAATTACTGAGTGTAAATATGGAAAATTATTTGGTGGCGCTGAATGTATGACACCTGTCATCAAAGCTTATGAACTTATACCATCAGAATCAAAACTCCCTTAAATACAAATTACGTTTTAAACTGCGAAAAAATAAATAAAACTAAAACATTAAGGTACTTTACTTGCCATAACTAAGGTACGTCCCCTAGCACTGGGCTGGGCTGGCGAAAAAAAAGATACTTGTGTGACGCACGACGCATGAGTAGATGTATTGCATATTTTTCTGACCTTTATGACAACCATTTTGGTGTTTCTACACTAGAGGGCACACAAAATAATTTTTGCCAGTGAGAAATACACTAACTGGGTTTGAATGTTATTTTAGACTCTGATGAAGTTGAAAGAACGGTAAATCTCAGAATGTTTTTCACATACCCCCATTGTCACCTCACGTACCACCAGGTTTGGGAAACACTGCACTAGGCTAATAATGTCAACAAATGCTAATTGCAGTCAGGAGTTGGCATATTTGGCATCCAATTAATGAACGAGATTTGAGGTGTGGGTTAGAGCTACTTTCACTCATAAAAAGCACTTAAACATTTTGAGTTTGCTAATCAAAAGAATCATCCCCTGACATGGACCAATCCTTGCAAAAAAGAGATCTCAGAAGACCTACAATCAAGAATTGTTGCTTTGCATAAAGCTTGATTATAACATTTACAAAGGGTTACAAAGTTATCTAGAAGAAATTAGATATATTCATCTGTCCACAGTTAGACAAATTGTCTATAAATGGAGACGATTTAATACTGTGGCTACTCTCCCTAGAAATGTCCATCCAGTCAAGATGACTCAAAAGGCACACAGCATAATGCTCAAGGAGTTAAAAAGGAACCCTAAGGTGACAGATAAGGATTGAAGGAATCGTTGAAACTGGTTAACATCTCTGTTCATGAGTCTTCTCTATGGAAAACATTAAACAGGCATGATGTCCATGGCAGGACACCACGCCGCTGCTTTCCAATAAAGAGATTTCTGTGCGCCTGAAGTTTGCCAAAGACCACATTGACACTCCACATTACTACTGGAAACATTTTTTGTGGACTGATGAAACTAAGGCTGAATTTATCGGGAAGATGACACAGCACTGTGTATGGTGTAAAAAGGCCACCGCATACTAACATGAAAACATCATACCAACTGTGAAGTATGGTGGAGGGAGCATCAAGATTTGGGGCTGCTTTGCTGCTTCGGGGCCTGGACCGATTGCCATCATCGATGGAAAAATGAATTCCCAAGTTTATCAAGATATCCTAAAGGATAATTTCAGTGTTGATAATTTCAGGTGCCAGTGGAAGTTGTATGATGCAGCAGGGTGACCCTAAACATTGAAGTAAATCCACTAAAGAATGGCTTTAAAAAAAGAAAATCCACCTTTTGGAGTGGCCCAGTCAGAGCCTAGACCTTAACCAATAGAGATGCTGTGGATTGACCTCAAGAGAGCCATTCACACCAGACATCCTAAAAATATGACTGAGCTGAAACAGTTCTGTAAAGTAGAATGACCTAAAATTCCTTCCGAACATTGTGCAGGTCTTTAGAAACCAATAATGTAATAACTACCGTTAATGTAATAACTGCCAATAACCTAATACATTTTCCATTCTTAATACAATAAACATCAACAATGTAATAACTTACCAATAATGTCATCAAAATTCTGAACTAATAACGTAATGCATTTTTGCCCATAATTAATAAGTTCTTACATTATTGGCTGGCTATTATATTATTGGCTGGGTTAATAAAACAATTAATAAAAAAAGTATTACATTATAGGCAGTTATTACATTAACATTATTGGCTGCTACAAGGTCTAATCCGCAGCTACCAGAAATTATTGGTTGAGGTTATTGCTTCCAAAGGAGGACTGACCAGTTACTAAATCCAAGGGTTTACTTTTTCAAAAAGCACTGTGAATGTTTAAATGGATGTGTAGAATTAAGACAATAAATATCATAATTGTTTGTGTATTATTAGCTTAAGCACATTATGTTTGTCTGTACTTGTGACTTTGATGAAGACAAGATCACATTTTATGACCAATTAATACAATAAAAAAAAGGTTATTCCAAGGGGTTCACATACTATTTCTTGCCACTGCACAGTTACTACACTGAAGTATTCTAAGACCTGGAAGTAAGACAGCAAAGCATGTGTACATTTATTCATACTTTATTCTGGAGCATTTTCTCAATCATAGCAGAAAACTTTGTAAACTCCTGTGAACACAGTTAACATCATAAATAAGAACACATCATACACATGGAAATATTTCTAAATTAACAATAAAGAATGAACAATTAAGATAGAACGTGTCCTCAAATAATTCTAGATTATCTGCAACTTTATAGACAACTATTACATTTTCTCCTATACAGTATATGCAGGATCTGAAAAGCTCAATTTTATGAAGCGCTCATGATGTTGGCCTGTAACATTTTAGATTTACTGTCAGGAATGCACTGAGGATGAACAAGCAAAGCCATAATTCATTGAGGCCTCCATCTGTGCAAGTCAGTGTTAAATGGGTCAAGCTTGGGTGGAACAGCTCCAGACAATCAGGTTAGAAACAATTCAACTTCCTCCAACATGACATCATCTTGTCTGAGTCTAGAACAAATGCGTTTTATGTGATAGTGTGGTGTATATAGGGTTATTGTTAAGAATGAGGCAGCGAAGCAGACGAGGAGAGCGGATCTAAATGCAGGCTCACTTTATTTAAACAGTCAAACCAATAAACACAAAGGAAAACCCTCAATGGGGAAATAAACATAAAACTAGGAACACGATGAAACAAACTGAAAACTCGGGCAGGGAACACATACCAGGCTAACAACAACATTCAACGATTGACAAAGACAGAACAAAGAACCAGGGTATAAATACACAAGGACAGGATGATTACAAATGATAAACAGGTGTGAACAATGACACAAAATGGCAGTGATGATGGCAGGTGGACTGTGGGAAATGTAGTTCTAAACAATAGACTGGTGAGACACAGAACACAGGGCAGACAACAGGGGAACGTGACATAGCCCCCCCTCAAAGGAGCGGCTTCCAGACGCTCCTCAGAAAAAAGAAAATACTCCAAGAAAAAACAAAAAATCATCCAAGGAGAGAAGGGGGCAAACAGACAGACCAAGGGAGCACAAGGGGCAAACAGGAAGTCCAAGGGGACACAGAGGGCAGGCAGGAAGTCCAAGGGGGCACAGTGGGCAGGCAGGAAGTCCTGGGGGGCACAAAGGGCAGGCAGGAGGTCCAAGGGGGCACAGAGGGCAGGCAGGAAGTCCAAGGGGGCACATAAGGCAGGCAGGAAGTCCTGGGGGGCACAAAGGGCAAGGACAGGTTCAGGAGGCCTGGGAGCTGGCCACAGGGCAGGGACCATTTCAGGAGGCCTGGGAGCTGGTCACAGGGCAGGGACCGGTTTAGGGGGCCTGGGAAGAGGCCACAGGACAGGGACCGGGTCAGGAGGCCTGGGAGGAGGCCACAGGACTGGAACAAGGTCAGGAGGCCTGGGAGGAGGCCACAGGACAGGGACTGGGTCAGGAGGCCTGGGAGAAGGCCACAGGACGGGAACAGGGTCAGGAGGCCTGGGAGGAGGCCACAGGACAGGACTGGGTCAGGGGCCCTGGGAGGAGGCCACAGGATAGGGGCCGGGTCAGGAAGCCTAGGAGGAGGCCACAGGTCAGGAACATGGTCAGGGGCCCTGGGAGGAGGCCACAGGACAGGGGCCGGGTCAGAAGGCCTGGGAGGAGGCCACAGGACAGGGACTGGGTCAGGGGACCTGGGAGGAGGCCACAGGACGGGAACAGGGTCAGGGGACCTGGGAGGAGGCCACAGGACAGGGGCCAGGTCAGGAGGCCTGGGAGGAGGCCACAGGACAGGGACTGGGTCAGGGGACCTGGGAGGAGGCCACAGGACAGGGAACAGGGTCAGGGGCCCTGGGAGGAGGCCACAGGATAGGGGCCGGGTCAGGAGGCCTGGGAGGAGGCCACAGGACAGGGGCCGGGTCAGGAGGCCTGGGAGGGGCGGAGTCCTGGAAGGCTCGAGAGGCCCGAGAGGTGGAGCTCTAGGAAGCTCGGAGGGCGGAGCTCTGGAAAGCTCGGAAGGCAGAGTTCTGGGAAACTCAGAAGGCGGAGCTCTGGAAAGCTCGGAAGGCGGAGCTCTGGAAAGCTCGGAAGGCGGAGCTCTGGAAAGCCCAGAAGGCGGAGCTCTGGAAGGCTCAGAGGGCAGAGCTCTGGAAAGCTCGGGAAAATCAGGAGGCGGAGCTCTAGGAAGCTCGGGAGGCGGAGCTCTGGAAAACCCGGAAGGCGGAGCTCTGGAAGGCTCGGAGGGCGAAGCTCTGGAAAGCTCAGGAGGAGCTGACTCTTGGACGGGCACGACCACTGGCGCTGGCTTTTGGACGGTCATGGCTACTGGCGCTTGCTCTTGGACTGTCATGGCTACTGGCGCTGACTCTTGGACGGTCATGTCTACTGGTGCTGGGACGGACAAGACCACAAGCGCTGGCTCAGGGATGGTCGAGGCTACAGGCGCTGGCTCAGGGGAGGTCGAGGCTACAGGTGCTGGCTCAGGGGCGGTCGAGGCTACAGGTGCTGGCTCACTGACGTCAGAGGCTACAGGCGTTGGCTCACTGACGTCGGAGGCTACAGGCGCTGGCTCACTGACGTCGGAGGCTACAGGCGCTGGCTCACTGACGTCGGAGGCGACAGGCGCTGGCTCACTGACGTCGGAGGCGACAGGCGCTGGCTCACTGACATCTGAGGCGACAGGCGCTGGCTCACTGATGTCGGAGGCTACTGGCGCTGGCTCACTGACGTCGGAGGCTACTGGCGCTGGCTCACTGACGTCGGAGGCTACTGGCGCTGGCTCACTGACATCGGGGGCTAACGGCTCGCTGGCCGTGGCAGGCGTGGGCTCTGGCTCGCCGGCCGTGGCAGGCGGAGACTGGGGAGCAGAAGCCTTTCCTCTTCTCCTCCTCCGCCGGGCGGACGAAGCTGGCAATGCTGGCTCGTTGGCCATGGCAGGCACGGAAAGCCCAGAGGCGGAAACCGGGATCGAGAGAGGTGGTTCCCCGGCAGCGAGTTCTCCCAAGACTAAACTCACATATTCCCTCCACGTGAGGTCTCCGGAGTTCGGCAATTCCCTCAGCTGGTATGTTGGTAGCCCAAGCTGGTAGATGGTCTTTAGGGATGCGTCGTCGAAGCCGGTGTGGATGGCAACAGTGGAAAAGAAGTGGGAGAACTCGCGGATGGTCAACTCCGCCTGGGTCAGTTCCATAAGGTAAGCTGCTAGATCCATTTGTGGTTCAATCGTTCTGTTAAGAATGAGGCAGCGAAGCAGACGAGGAGAGCGGATCTAAATGCAGGCTCACTTTATTTAAACAGTCAAACCAATAAACACAAAGGAAAACCCTCAATGGGGAAATAAACATAAAACTAGGAACACGATGAAACAAACTGAAAACTCGGGCAGGGAACACATACCAGGCTAACAACAACATTCAACGATTGACAAAGACAGAACAAAGAACCAGGGTATAAATACACAAGGACAGGATGATTACAAATGATAAACAGGTGTGAACAATGACACAAAACGGCAGTGATGACGGCAGGTGGACTGTGGGAAATGTAGTTCTAAACAATAGACTGGTGAGACACAGAACACAGGGCAGACAACAGGGGAACGTGACAGTTATAAATCCCTTATTAACTCTGGAAATGGTTCTTCTATTGACAATTACGCATTTATTATAGTTTTTCTTTAATTCACTGCAAATTTCATATAAACTTATACTGTATAATAACTGATTTTCCTGTACTATGTCTAAGCAGTGTCCAAGTTGTATTAAATTAGATTAATATAATGGTTCAAATACATCCGCAATACTTTCAATTGCAAATGTTCCAGAGTTTGCCCATTTCAAAATCCACCCACTTTTAAAACACCAGTATATAATATCCTCTCAGACAGCACTGTCTAGCATAATATGTGGAAGTAGAATGGGGAAACAAAACCGCCAACTGGCACATAAACTCGACCAAGGCTTGGAAACTCGACTATTGAATAAATACACTCTTGCCAATATAAAGTGTACCAAGGGTAAACCAGTGGAACTTTCCAAATGGCCAACATTTTTAAATTAAGACCAATCAATTTGAAAAAATAATTGTATTTCTAGTGTAAATGTATCTATGGATGTTCTAACCCTAACTGTGGGTGGAAGTGCCACCTTTTGGTGTATCCCACCCCCCTTCTGAAGTAACCTCGCCCCATTTTATTGAATATGCAAGAATATGAAATATGCTGACGATACAGTCATCCTCTTGCTGCTTTCAAACACAGAACAGGATCATGGTGCTGTGTTACAGGAGTTTATCACTTGGTGTGACAATGTAAAACTGGAAATGAATGCCTTAAAGACAAAATAAATGGTGGTCAAATACAGGAAAAAGTC
Source organism: Xyrauchen texanus (assembly GCF_025860055.1). Lineage (NCBI taxonomy): Eukaryota > Metazoa > Chordata > Actinopteri > Cypriniformes > Catostomidae > Xyrauchen > Xyrauchen texanus. The sequence goes on from NC_068300.1 coordinate 19,967,902, forward strand.
CCCAAACACAGGAACAGAGAAAACATCTACGATGGTAACGGGTCAATGAAAAGGAGGTCAAAACACGTAGCATACTGACAAAGAACAAGCAAACAACAGGACATAATCTACACAAAGACTAATGAGTTAATGAAACACAGGTGAGGACAATCATGGACAGCTGGCAGTGATGAGGGCAGGGAATTATGGAAAGTGTAGTTCGGGGGGGAACAGATGACAGAGGCAAAACATAGGGAAGACAACAGTTAATCGTAACATACCCACTCACCAGAAGGCAGAGCCATGGCAGGTTCAAGGCTAAGAGTCCAGGATGACTGGAATATTACCTCAGTTGTCGTGAACATGAACAGAGTCTAGGGAGCGACCTCTGTGGTTGTGAGTATGGACTGAGATTCAGGAACAACCTCTGTTGTCGTGGGCGTAGACAGACTCTGGTACGACCCCCGTGGTCATGGCCGTGGACTGAGACTCAGGAATAACCTCTGTGGTCGTGCGATTAGACATAGACTCATGTACGACCCCTGTGGTTGTGTCCGTGGACTGAGACTCTAAGATTACCTCTGTGATCGTAAACATGGACAGACACTTGGAAAATACCTCCATGGTCAGTATACAAGGGCAGAGAATCAGAGACGACCTCTGTGGTCATGTTCATGGGCAGAGACTTGAAACGACCTCTGTGGTAATGAACAATGGCAGAGACTTGGAAACGAAAGCTTTTCCTCTCCTCCTCCGGACAGTTGAATTAGGCAATGTTGGCTCTGGAGCAGACAAGGCTGGCAATGCTGGCTCTGGGGTGGATGAGGCTTCCAGCTCGTTGACCGTGGCAGGCGTGTTTGTTGGCTTGTTGGCTGTGGCTGGCGTGGGCACAGGCAATTTGTGGGAAAGGATCTTCATGGCCCACGCACCAACACCAGTGTTGGATAATTCAACTTGGAGTCAAGGGCCGTGAAGGCTTTCAAGCAATGAGTCTCGGAAGGCTGGACTGTGACATGGCATAGAACAGACTCAGACGTTGCTATGACATGGCATGGAGCAGGCTGAGGCATGGCTGTGACATGGCATGGAGCAGGCTGAGGTGTGGCTGTCACATGCTTGGAGCAGGCTGAGGTGTGGCTGTCACATGGCATGGAGCAAGCTGAGGGATTGCTGTGGTATGGCATGAAGCAGGCTGAGGCGTGACATGGCGTGGAGCAGACTCAGGCGTGGCGGTGACCTGGCGTGGCTGTGGCATGGCCTGGAGCTGACTCTGGCGTGGCTGTGGCATGGCCTGGAGCTGACTCTGGCATGGCTGTGACCTGGCCTGGAGCAGACTCAGGCATGGCTTTGGCATGGCCTGGAGCTGACTCAGGCCGTGGCTGTGGCATGGCCTGGAGCTGACTCAGGCCGTGGATGTGGCATGGCCTGGAGCTGACTCTGGCGTGGCATGGCCTGGAGCTGACTCTGGCGTGGCTGTGGCATGGCCTGGAGCTGACTCTGGCATGGCTGTGGCATGGCCTGGAGCTGACTCTGCCATGCCGTGGAACTCAGGCTTGGCTGCCATGCCGTGGAACTCAGGCTTGGCTGCCATGACGTGGAACTCAGGCTTGGTTGCCATGACATGGAACTCAGGCTTGGCTGCCATGACGTGGAACTCAGGCTTGGCTGCCAAGATGTGGAAATAAGGCTTGGCTGCCATGACCTGGAACTCAGGCTTGGCGGCCATGACGTGGAAGTCAGGCTTGGCTGCCATGACGTGGAACTCAGGCTTGGCTGCCAAGACGTGGAACTCAGGCTTGGCTGCCATGACGTGGAACTCAGGTTTGGCGGCCATGACGTGGAACTCAGGCTTGGTTGCCATGAAGTGGAACTCAGGCTTGGTTGCATGACATGGAACTCAGGCTTGGCTGCCATGACGTGGAACTCAGGCTTGGCGGCCATGACGTGGAACTCAGGCTTGGCGGCCATGACGTGGAACTCAGGCTTGGCTGCCATGAAGTGGTACTCAGGCTTGGCTGCCATGACGTGGAACTCAGGCTTGGCTGCCATGCCGTGGAACTCAGGCTTGGCTGCCAAGACGTGGAACTCAGGCTTGGCTGCCAAGACGTGGAACTCAGGCTTGGCTGCCATGACTTGGATCTCAGGCTTGGCTGCCATGAGGTGGAACTCAGGCTTGGCTGCCAAGACGTGGAACTCAGGCTTGGCTGCCATGACGTGGAACTCAGGATTGGCGGCCATGACGTGGAACTCAGGCTTGGCTGCCATGACGTGGAACTCAGGCTTGGCTGCCATGACGTGGAACTCAGGCTTGGCTGCCATGACGTGGAACTCAGGCTTGGCTGCCATGCCGTGGAACTCAGGCTTGGCTGCCAAGACGTGGAACTCAGGCTTGGCTGCCAAGACGTGGAACTCAGGCTTGGCTGCCATGACGTGGATCTCAGGCTTGGCTGCCATGAGGTGGAACTCAGGCTTGGCTGCCAAGACGTGGAACTCAGGCTTGGCTGCCATGACGTGGAACTCAGGATTGGCGGCCATGACGTGGAACTCAGGCTTGGCGGCCATGACGTGGAACTCAGGCCCAGTTTTAAAGAGACTGTTTTGACTTTATGATTTTTTATTTTACAAAATACTATTGCTGCCAACTTGTAAATATATAATAACTATTTCATAAAACTGATTAAGCATTCCTTATGTAATTTCATAGCTACAGTTTACTGACTACTGGCACCATGTAAGTTATTGTCTGGACCTTTACTGGGAAGGTAAAGTAGAGACCGGACCTCTTGGAACTTTAATTGAATACCCCTGTTATAAATAATGCAAACTCAATGTAAATACTACAAATTATGCATACAAAAAACAAAAACAAGAATGTAACAAAATGTGTAATAAATGTATAAACATACATATATTTAAAGGGGCAATAATGCATTATGTGTTATGAACGCCGGTGAAGGCGCCCCTCCTACCGGCCACCGGAGATCGGTTTCACTCGAGTATTGACTAGTTAAACTCCATCTCCCGTAAACCCACATACCTGGCATGATTATTGCTTCAGCTGACTGTCATTATCGTCCCTCTTTTTAATCTGTGTCTTCATGTTCATTCATTGCGAAGTCTTGTTTTGCCCCGGCAGCATTTCTGAGCGTTATTCCTATGATTCCTGATTCTCTGTGTTCTGACCCAAGTCTGTTTACCCGTTTACGCCTGTCTGCCGCCTGTATTCACTGACCTCACGCCTGTCCCTCTACTATTGTTTGTTTACTGCCTGCCCTGACTCTCTGCCTGTTGACTACGATCCTGCCTGTCTGCATATACCTGTCTGCCTGCCTATTACCTTGCCTGTACCTTACGTTGCTTCCTAATAAATCGCAAATGGATCCCAATCAACCTGAGTCAGCATTACAGAAGACTTCGCCACTTACTGATCCAGCGATCTTCTCTCGGGTGACGGAGGAACTCTCCGCTCAAGCAAACCAGCTGGCAACGCATCAACATCAGCTCAGCCATCTCACCTCGCTGATGGAGGAAGCCATGAGGTCCATACAGGCTCTGCACCAACCTGCACCTGAGTTCTTGCCCGCAACTTCTCAACCCAGTCAAATGACCACCGCGCTGTCTCAATACGGTGCAGCTGCTAGCCCTCGTCTAGCCTTCCCCGAAAAGTTTGACGGCACTCCCTCTAAATGCAAAGGCTTTGTGATGCAGTGTACTATTTTCTTGAAGCAACAACCTGCTCACTACCCCTCTGACGAGAGTAAAGTCCTCTTGGTGTGCTCTTTGCTCACGGGAAGAGCTCTGGAATGGGCTACAGCTGTTTGGACCAATCAGGGTTTACACAGCGTCACGTTCGATTCTTTCATTCAACGCTTATCCGAGGTGTTTGATCATCCTGAGTCGCGGTAAAGCGCCGGTGAACAATTGCTCTCACTTCGTCAAGGAAGTCGGACAGCGGCAGACTTTGCGCTGTCATTCCGCACTCTTGCCACGCAAACTGTGTGGGTGGAAGACACATTTAAACTCCTCTTCCGCCAGGGCTTGAACATTGAGGTGCAATCCGAGTTGGCGTGCCGCTGACGAGGGCATTTCGCTGGACCAATTTATCATGCTGGCCATTCAGTATCGATAATCTCATCCGTTCCAGACGCCCAGCTCTATGGTCCAAACCCACGCTTTCAGTAACCCAACCCAGTGAGGAGCCAGAGGCCATGCAAATCGGCCGCACACACCTCTCTCAGGAGGAGCGAGAACGCCGCATTGCCAACCACCTCTGCCTTTACTGCGGTCAAGCTGGACACCTAAGAGCCACCTGCCCTGCACGACCAGCACAAGTACAGCGACGTGAGGTGAGTCTGCTAATTTCCTCTACATTTTCCATTACCAGCTTTGAAGTGCCCGTAAGGCTCATTCATCTAAGAACTGATTTTAATATCGATGCCATGATTGACTCAGGAGCAGCAGGCAACTTCATTGATGAAACTCTAGTAAAACGATATAAAATTCCTCTCATTCCCTGTAATCCCCCTTTGGCAGTGGTGGCGTTAGATGGACGTCCCTTGGGATCTGGACGAGTGCTTTACACCACCAGCGACATCACCTTACAGGTTGGGGTGTTGCACTCAGAGACTACCCAGTTTTTTGTCATTCACTCACCTCACAACCCAGTCATTCTCGGCCTTCCATGGCTACAAGAGCACAATCCGTTAATTTCCTGGCAGAATAATCAGATCATGCGGTGGGGCACCGATTGCTTGCACAAATGCTTAGAAACCATTATTCCTACCTCTGTGGGGGTTACTCGGATCCAGAAAGAGCCTGTTGAAACCCCCTCAATTCCCTCTGAATACTCCGACTTAAGTGAAGCTTTTAGTAAAGCCAGGGCATCTCAACTGCCGCCCCATCACGACAACGACTGCGCCATCGAGCTTTTAACTGGCTCCACACCACCCCGAGGCAGGATTTTCCCACTATCAGAACCAGAATCACACGCTATGAACTCATATATTAAGGAGGAGCTAGCTAAGGGTTTCATCCGCCCATCCACCTCACCTCACCTCACCTTTTCGTGGGCAAGAAAGATGGGACCCTCCGTCCCTGTATTGATTATCATGGTTTGAACGACGTCACAGTCAAGTTCCGTTACCCACTACCCTTAGTTCCCTCTGCCCTTGAACAATTAAGAACAGCTAAAATCTACACCAAACTTGACCTGAGCTGCTGGCGTACAATCTAATCCGCGATTCGGAGGGGGACGAATGGAAGACTGCCTTCTCCACCACTAGTGGGCACTATGAGTACCTCGTGATGCCGTTCGGATTATCTAACAGCCCCTCCGTATTCCAGTCTTTCATTAATGACGTCTTTAGAGACATGCTGAACCGGTGTCTGATAGTGTACATTGATGACATCTTAATCTACTCAAACTCTCTCGAAGAACACATCGTGCAGGTCAGAGCAGTTCTTAAACGACTCATCAAACACCAGTTGTATGCCAAGGCCGAGAAATGCGAGTTCCACCTGTCGTCAGTTGCCTTTCTTGGTTACATCATCAGCCCAGAGGGGTGGCTATGGATGACAGTAAGGTGCACGCCGTCCTGAAGTGGCCACAACCGACCACTGTGAAGGAACTACAACACTTTCTTGGGTTCAGCCAATTTCTATCGCAGATTTATCAGAAACTTCAGCACCGTCGCCGCACCACTCACTGCCTTGGTTAAAGGGGGCACACCCAACTTCAGTGGACCACCGGCGCATTCGAAGCTTTCAGCCAGCTAAAAGAACGCTTCACCTCAGCCCCAATTCTCCATCATCCAGACCCTAACATCCCCTTCGTGGTAGAGGTTGATGCTTCCAATACCGGTATTGGCCATTCTCTCCCAACGTCAGGGCAGCCCTCCTAAGATGTTCCCGTGTGCCTTCTATTCACGCAAACTATCTCCTGCCAAACAAAACTATGATGTGGGTAACCGTGAACTTCTGGCCATGAAGTCAGCTCTGGAGGAGTGGCGTCACTGGCTTGAGGGGCTAGACACCCATTCCTAGTTCTTACTGACCACCGCAACCTGGAATACCTCACGCTCCGCCAAGAGGCTCAATCCCAGACAAGCCAGATGGGCCCTGTTTTTACTCGGTTCGACTTCTCCATTTCTTATCTCCCGGCTCAAAAAATGTCAAGGCAGACTCAGCTCTCCCGCCAGTATGACCTCTCGCCTCAGCATCCAGTCTCCGAACCCATCATCCCACCCACCCTGATTGTAGCCCCGGTCCTGTGGGACATTATGTCAGAAATTTCCCAGGCCAATACTAATAATCCCACCCCGCCAGGATGTCCACCAGACCGTGTGTATGTTCCGCTCAGCTTGAGGGAGAAGGTAATTCATTGGGTGCACTCCTCCACGAACTCTGGACACCCGGTATCACCTCTACCACACGCCTGCTCAGGAATCGGTTTTGGTGGGAAACTCTGCAGGACGACACGTCCATATTCAGTGAACAATTGCCACACCTGTAATAAGGCTAAGACCCTAAACAACTCCCAGCAGGCTTACTCCAACCTCTCCCTATTCCTCGACTGACCCTGGTCCCACATCGCCGTGGATTTCGTGACTGACCTACCAGTTTCACAAGGGCACACCACTATCCTAAACGTCGTAGACCGGTTCTCCAAGGCATGCCGCCTAATCTCCCTAGCCAAACTCCCATCTGCTTTCGAGACAGCAGAACAGCTCTTCCACTATGTCTTCCGCTATTATGGGCTCCCGAAGATATCGTCTCAGACCGGGTCCTCAGTTCACCTCTAAGGTGTGGACCGCCTTCTTCCGTCTTCTTAACGTTAACATCAGCCTCACTTCAGGTTACCATCCCCAATCCAATGGTCAAACTGAACAACTCAACCAAGAGATCACCAAGTTCCTACGCATGTACTGCCAAAATAACCAAACCGACTGGAGTCGCTTTCTCCCTTGGGCCGAGTATGCCCAGAATTCCATCCTCAAACCTTCCACCAAGTTAACTCCATTTCAGTGTGTGTTAGGGTATCAACCCCCTTTGTTTCCCTGGTCCGGTGAACCATCCGAGGTCCCTCTGTGAACAGCTGGATTCAACGCAGCGAGGCGGTTTGGGACCAGGCTCACGTCCACCTGCAACGAGCCCTGGACAGTTCTAGGGGACAAGCCAACAGACATCGTCTCCCTTGCCCTGACTATGGTCCCGGACAGTGGGTCTGGCTCTCCACTCGTGACCTTCGGCTCCGCTTACCTTGCAAGAAACTCAGTCCCAGGTATGTGGGTCCCTTCAAAATCATTAAAAAATTAACCCTGTATCATTTCGGCTCCAACTACCAGCTAATTATCGTATTTCTCCCACTTTTCATGTCTCGTTGCTGAAACCGGCCGGTGGTCCGGGGTCTGAGGAGGTGGAGACGAACCCTGCCCCCATTACTGTGGACGGTGAGGAGGCTTTTCTGGTTCGAGGTTTGCTGGACTCCAGACGTCTCCGAGGTCAAATCCAGTACCTGGTGGACTGGGAGGAGTGCGGTCCGAGGAGAGATCCTGGGTCCGAGCCAACGATATTCTCGATCCCAACCTCATCTCAGATTTCCACAGGAACAACCCGAAAAACCGCCCCTCGGCCTCGAGGGAGACCCCGACGTCGGTCGCATCCTCGCTTCAGGAGCCGCTCACAGGGGGCTCTGTTATGAACGCCGGTGAAGGCGCCCTCCTACCGCCACCGGAGATCGGTTTCACCCGAGTATTGACTAGTTAAACTCCATCTCCCATAAACCCACATACCTGGCATGATTATTGCTTCAGCTGACTGTCATTATCTCCCTCTATTTAATCAGTGTCTTCATGTTCATTCATTGCGAAGTCTTGTTTTGCCCCGGCAGCATTTCTGAGCGTTATTCCTATGATTCCTGATTCTCTGTGTTCTGACCCAAGTCTGTTTACCCGTTTACGCCTGTCTGCCACCTGTATTCACTGACCTCACGCCTGTCCCTCTACTATTGTTTGTTTACTGCCTGCCCTGACTCTCTCCCTGTTGACTACGATCCTGCCTGTCTGCATATACCTGTCTGCCTGCCTATTACCTTGCCTGTACCTTACGTTGCTTCCTATTAAATCGCAAATGGATCCCAATCAACCTGAGTCAGCATTACATTATGACATATATGACATACTTCATCAGACATTAAATATAAAGTATTTAACAAATAGACTTCATGGGTTTGGTGAAACTTGGCAAAGATTTCAGGCAGTTCTGGCTCATGCTGAATGAAGAGGTGCGTTCCATTCAGGAGTGATCATTCCTACACCCTATTTACTGTAAAGACTTTACCCTCCATAAGAGCTTCGAAGGGCTAAAAGTTGTGGGGCTTAAAAATAGTGGTAATTTGGTCAATTATTGTACATTCTGTTTACAATAAATTCTGACCCTACAGCTTGGCTACCATTATTATTCTCCCCTCGAAAGGCCCTGTGAAGGCATCATAAACCAAAATCCTTTAGAGCAGATTATATGAACAGAATGTTCATATGATCTAAGAGTGTGTTTTTTAATGTTCATGATTTCAAACTTCAGCAGTCAAAACTTACCTTTAATCTACTTTGAGATGCTCTCTTTCTTTTTTTTTTCTTTCTCTTACTATTTCTTACTTCAAGCATTTAAAACTACTTTAAACTTTCAGACAAGGTTTTGTCAAACCAACATTATAGTTTGTCTCGACAAACTTTAAGTTTATAGGTCAGTACTTTTGTACCACACAAAATAAAATATCAATATCTTCTTTCCCAACCACCTAAGCCCAGTTCTTTCTTTTTATATATTGGGGAGAAATGCAGTTATATCAATGAATAGTAGAATAAATGTTTTTGTTCGACAGCACTTTTCATACAAATCATAAAGCTTAACCTTATAAAGCCTAAAGGATGTAATAATGGTCAGAAAATTCAAATTTGTAAAATGTGTCTCAAATTTTTTTTTAAATAGGATCATGCAGACAAAAGGGTCCTATAAGCGGCCTGGGGGCCCTCATAGTCACAGGGCCCTGTTGAGCCCTTGTATAAGCTGACATCTGTGGGGGCCACATATTCAAGCATATATAAACATTTGTATTCAAAGTTGATGGGCTGCCAGACCTCGCAGCCCAGGGCCCCCCAGGGCTGGTAGTCAAAAGCCCCTGGGCACTGGCCCCACTGGCCCAGTCTGTTACACCTATGTATATAGATCAGTATAAAACCGCCAGTAATGTACACTCGCACAACGTTCATCCGAGTATATGAGACGGAGTGAAGTTTGCGAGGGAAGGGTATTAAACATTTTAAATGGAACGCAGCAATTGTCTCTGGCTCTCAAAACACACAATTTAGCGTATTTGACTCAGCGTGATTTTTCATACCTATTTAACAGTGCCACCTATTGGCGAGTGAAAGCCTAGTAGTGTGTTCAACTCGGAAGGAGGAGCAGCAACGCTCCCAGAAATATATTTACTCTCACAAGCTCCTACTATGGCGAAGGTTTGGTCATACTTTTTTTTGTATTATTATTATTATGATCATTATTAATATTATTATTGAATTATATCATTTACAAACAACATGGCGCAATCATATAGCCTATCTTTGCAATATAACACTGAAATCAGGTGCAAAATTGCATTCCAGAAAAATTACTTAAAAAAAAAAAAAGCTAGGGTTTGTTTTTTAAATCAGACTCTATTGTTTCAAAACGTTTTTGTGCATTTTAACTTTTCATCATTTGAAGGGCCTTTGTGTAAGAAAGAAAGTCATTGTGAAATACCGAAAACCTGGGAGGTTTGGTCATACTTAGTAATTAGGTCGTGTCGATGTCATGTGTTTACCTTTCTGTGGTGGAGATTTGTCTCTTGGATATGAATTAGGTCATGGTGACGTTGCTTAGTAGCCTTCCAATGGCGAAGGCATCGCTGATGAATATTAATAGACAAACCCTTTCCGTAGTAGGATCAGAGCCATTATAAACCTGGGCCTACAACGTTAGCGTCAAAACGCAGAGGCACACTGGCGATTATTTTATTTTAATGGATGTCTATGGAGGAGATGCTTCAGCGTGCTGAATAAACTGCTTTTGTGAGGAAACAGCTCACCACTTATTGAATTAACCACCTGTCCACTAATCTTCAACATGTTTTACACTAAACAATCCTTTTGAGATTAACTATTTGTAGCGTGTACTACGATAATATTGCTGTTTTATAAGAGATGTCGGAGTAGAGAATGAAGCGACAGATAGGACTCATTTACGGCATTAAGTGTTTAGTATTAAAATATGCTACATTTTGTATAATTTTGTATTTTATCTATTTAAAAATAATAAATTATAGTATTCAACAATTAAATTAGACTTAAATAAATATTAATGATAAATATATTATATATGTAATTATATTAATGTAATGACTATGACTGATGTTTGTGCCCAATAATATATATATTAGTCCTACTCAAACGTATTCCACAAACATTACCTTCCCAAAATACGTTAACTATCATAGATATATCTGAAAATCTACCACAAGAAAAGGTGCAACGAAAACTTTGAAAAATAAAATAAAAACTGCCGTAAAACTTTGAACGCGGCCCAGTGACGTTAGCTGTTATATGATTGGCCAGAGAAGCCTCGCGTGATCCAAGTTGACTGTAACGCTCTTTACAATGCTAAAAACGCGGAGGTTGAGATCTCGCTATTGAATATCTCTGGTAGGATTCGTAAATTCACCGGCCGCTTTCATTCACACACAGAACATACCGAGCAACATGGCTGCTGTAGGCAGCTTAGTGAACAATCTGGCTTGTCTTTGGAGACAGCCATGTACCCGTACTTATTTACCGCATTTGTTCATTTGCATTTCTTTTATAGGATCGATTTTGAAAAAAATGGACCTTGTGCGGGAGAGCTTCTTCAGTAATAGTAGGAATCTTTTAAATGTGTAAGTACAAGCCTATGTGGCTGCTAGATTACCTAACCAGAACGTATTGAAAGACTTATTGATTTTAGTAGAAATCAATTTATTTCTCAGAAAAGGTAATCATTTGTCTAACCTCAAAAATTACTCATAGGCTTTTTTGCTCTCCTCACGGTCATTAGTTAAATGCTAAACAATAGGCAAGCAGTGTGTCATTGACAACTTCATATGACATTGATGTTTGACTCAAAAGTCATTTCTTCTTTTTTGATTCCATTTTTTTACCTTCAGATATTTTGTGAAAGTTTCATGGGGATGGACCATCGTTTTGCTTCTGCCATTCATCTGTCTCTCCAATTCTTACAACAGAAGCCTTACATTTGTTTTGAGGCGACTGACGTCATTGTTGGTGGCCACATTCATTTGGTATACCTGCACTGAGATTTTTTTCTACATTGAAGACATTTCAGGTTCATGCTATGAGTCCAACACCATGCAAGTCATCCATGGTGAAATAACCACAAAGGCAGTGTGCAAGAAAGCCGGATTTATGTGGGATGGCTTTGACATATCAGGACATTCTTTCATCTTGGCTTACTCTTCTCTTGTGATTGTGGAAGAAATGGTGCCTATTTTGCATTTAACACATGTTTACAGAAACACCCCTCTTGATTGTCTTTATGTGGCACTCAATGTGATTGTGGCCATCTGGATATGGATGTTCGGATGTACGTCAGTGTATTTTCATCATATTATTGACAAGCTACTGGGGACCTCATGTGGAATATTAGGGTGGTATGTAACATATGTTGTTTGGTACCCGAGGCCCTATTCTCCAGGTCTCCCTCCACAACACACTGAGCAGAAACAACATGTTTAGTATGAGAACTAAATACCGGCATAGACCATGCAATCATTGCTACAAGTGCAAGTTACACACTAAAACAATCCTCACATTTTTTTGTGTTTGTCTGTCCCATTGAAATGTCACATAGAACGTTATGAAGGTACATATGAGGTGATGGGCAGCTGGTGTTCCTAAAATGACAATCTGTAATCTGAAAGAAATGTTATGAATGGTTATGGTATGACCATAAAGCGAGGTCACATCCACTGATCCTCATTGTTGCCTTCAAAGGTTCTGTGACTTTACACAGAGGTGGATTAGTAACAGTAAATTTTGCTTATACAAGAGTAGTCTGCTGCTACTGTTTTGTAATCAACCTGCAATCATCAATTTAGCTGCCTTTTGACATTTAAAGGTATCATTCACCCAAAAAGGTAAATTCCAGATGTGGATGATTTCTTTCTTTTGCAGAACACAAACAAAGATTATTAGAAGAATATCTCAGCTCTGTAGGTCCATAAAAAGCAAGTGAATGGTGGACAGAACTTTGAAGCCTCAAAAAAGACAAAGTCAGCATAAATGTAATCCATATGACTCAAATGGTTTAATCAATGTCTTTTGGTTAATTCAAATGGTTTTGGTTAAGAACAGACCAAAATGTAACTCCTTTTTCACTGTACATCTTGCCATTGCAGTCTCTACGCACAATCATGATTTCAAGCTCGATTATACTTACTATTGATGACACGTGCAGAGCACTAGATCGAGCTATAGGAAGTGTAATTGAGCTTGAAATCATGATTTGTCAACCAAAACCAACTGGATCTCATCAGAAGACATTGATTAAACCACTAGTGTCTGATGGATTACTTTTATTCTGACTTTATCTGATTTTTGGAGCTTCAAAAGCCTGATCACCATTGTAAAGAAAGTCATACACATCTGGTATGGCTTGAGGGGAGTAAATGATTAGAGAATTTTCATTTTTTGGGTGAACTATCCCTTTATTATTTGGTAGATTTGTTTATCCCTTTACACAAACATGCAATATTTATGTATTAATTTTAAACAAAATGTGGTGATTCTGTCTGAAAAAACTGGAGGACAGAGAATTTTTAAGATGCAGTGTAATGAATGTATGCCATATACTTGTATTGAGTTTGAACATAACCATTTATGTGTGACATGCTATCATTTTGTGTCACTTTGACCCAGAAACACATTTCAAGTTTTAAAAGCAAAATGATTCTCTGCTTTCTAAAGATATATTATTTTTCATATTATAATGTTATGTTAGTAATTATATAACTATATTATATTTATATTATTTGAATATGTTTCTTATCCAAATTGTTCCCATAATGTAATCATTTAAATGTGGGTTCATACTTGACTTTTTATTTTAGTGCATAATAACTCAAAATGAGTTTCTGGGTCAAAGTCAAAATGATGGAGCAGTTCCCATATGTTTTATAATTTGTCTGAAAGCCAAGCTGTTCATTAATATGTGCCATTCCTAGATAAGACATAAATTATGTTGGTGATTTATTGACTTCTAATACCGTCTCATTCTTTGTCACAGATGAGTGTTAAAAGACTGTGATATTTACCACAGGAAAAATGGCATCACCTGAACTTTTCGTATTTCATCCTATTTGGAATATTATAAGAAAATCGAATGTATTGTAATGGGGGACCTTACTGTTATTGAACTGTTTCAGAGTAGACCCTTTGCTTGCAAAATCCAGAATGTTTAGTTTGTTGATCATATTTCTTACAGGTTTGAGGAACAATGCAAATGAAACGTAAATTAATTATATGGAGGACACCTTCATTAGCCATTTCATCAATCAGTTTTTATAATTGCAATATATAATACTTACAATATTTTTATTGTAAGTATTCTAAAGGAACAAAAATCAACATGTAGTTGCAAATCAATATTGTACTGTTTCCATTTTAACTGAATACAATGTCCGAGTATGTAGGCTTTGTTAGTATAGCAACACATCACTAAGATTAATCCTTTTTATCTTATTCTTAAGGTGAATTGATGTTGTTTGAATGAATAAACATCGAACTAAGAACCTTTAGGTAACATTTTGCCTTATTTTGTCTTGTTTGATTGCAAATCACCTAAATTCTAAGTTTTCTGTACAATCTCAAAGTAAGATAATGTAAACTGAATGAAATATCTTGCTAAAATTGTTCCTCCCCCTTTCATTCCTCCACACTTTTTGGTGCTATGCAAAAATTCTGGATTTCTCTGGACAAATGTTGCAGCACCAATTCACAGTTTAATGCACATCATGGGTGAAAGGCAGACCCCCTGCTCTGCCAGTGTGATTGGTACAGTCCATGCCTCAGTCAATGGTGCTTTAATATCTAGATGTTGCTAGAATGTGCCTTTTACAGTAAGGGAGGGGGTTTGACTTCATAGACCTGATAAGCTGAAGGATTGGTTTATTACAGCATTGGAGGGGTTTGTTTTAAGAAGCAGAAATAGGCAGCATCATCTTCACAGTCTGCGTAGAGCTTCCCAGACAGGTGCAGAGAGACTAAACACAAAGGAACATCTTGACTGACAAAAAGGAGTTTTCTTAGTAAACCAAATTAAATTCTAAACTGTTACAATGACCCAGGGAAAGGTAAGCTCCTAACCTTTCATTTTTCCCTGTGTTTAAGATTTTGTTATATTGTCAACTGTCACATAATTTCTGTTTTAATGACAAAATCCAGTGGGACTGAAAAAAGCTGTCATGTTTTGGATTCGTGTCTGATGGTGTTGAACTGTGGATCCTAAATTTAGATAGTTTATATAATTTTTTTAAATATAATAATTATTATTATTAATATTATTTCATATGTCTTGCTGTTATATGGCAGTGATCAACCATAAAATACTAACTACAAAGATTGCCGCGGGGGTGCTGCGGAAGGGGGGTGTGTTGGTACAAAGCTGCGCACTTTTCAAGTACTCCAGATTGCAGTCTGGATGATGGGGCGTTCCGACATATGTAGCCCCGCCCATATCTGATTTGATTGGTTTAAACGTGTCGCCTTGCCCCATCGTCTCCGAAAATGATCTTAATTTTAAGATTTAGTCCCTGACTAAAAAATAAACGCTGAAGTAATCATTTTAGTTGACGATTATGTGGAAAAATAACAAACGTGCCAGTCTATGGAGTAGATTAACTAGGAGGCTATTCGAATTTTTAGAAGTTATGGTATTTTAAATCCATTTAGGGACTGTTATCAATTTCCAGTGTTTAAACAGTTTAGGATCTGTTGCTCTGTATTTTTTACTGAAACAACGTGTTAAGGGCGCATTCTGACTAGCATGCTCAAGTTTACCTGCAGTCTTTGCTTAAGTGTGCAAATGTAAGTTGTAAAGTTTTAGTTCTAGCTACAGCTGACAGTCTTGTACAGTTACAGGACATGTTTACAACCCTCAATATTTTGGTAATTGATTAGCATACACGTCGTTAAAAAGAATACTGTAAAACAGAATCAGACTGTTTTTAAATAACTTCTTATTTAATAAGAATTATTTAATTCTACTTATTATTATTATTTGTAAATACACGCATACACTTCTTTGATTTTGGCTGCATCACCGACAGAATCCATACAGTTCCCAATCCCACAGTTATGAAGGTAGAAAATCTTTTCTCACACAATGGGGTTATTTTGTGCAATATATTTATTTTCGCCGGAGATATTTTAGGCCAAGCTTTGGTTCTGTTTAACTGGACTAATTTAACTACACATGCACCTAAAGAGATCTTTTAATTTACTGTTAATAAGGTGTGTTCTCAGCTGCTATTGCGTTAAGTGGATCAGGATATTAAGGAGGAAATCCTCTTTAAAGGTGGCTTAATTGTTGTGATGCAGTAGTCTCTCCGATTACATTGGCTGTGTCTCATTTGGAAGGCTGTGTCCTCCGGATGTCGCATTTGTCGGCCGCATACGTCATCGAGCCGGCTCATTTCAGAAATGCGAGTGGGACACTTCGAATGCAACCTTCTTTCATGTGAGTTCGGAGGATGCATGAGGTGTATCCTTCATGGGCACTCATAACCCACAATTATTTGCTTCAATGGAAATGTACAAATTAATAAATGACGCCAATTTACCTGTAAATATGATGTTCAAACGCAAGGAATGAT
This sequence comes from Xyrauchen texanus, assembly GCF_025860055.1. Lineage (NCBI taxonomy): Eukaryota > Metazoa > Chordata > Actinopteri > Cypriniformes > Catostomidae > Xyrauchen > Xyrauchen texanus. The sequence continues at coordinate 19,983,839 of NC_068300.1, forward strand.
AATTCCAAAATTGAAGTAGTCTACCTCAGTAGATGGGTGCAGATTATATAACATGTAGGCTATAACTATATGAATATATCATTAAAATAAAGTATTAGACTACAACTACACCTGTAAAATCAATTTTCTATTCTCTTTACATAATTATAACTCTCCTAAACTGTACCTCATTCCCTTCCAGAGGGAATTTGTTCCCTTCTCACACAAAGTGCTCGCGCTTGTTAAAGAGTGACGTGCTGCCATAGCAACAACGTTACGTTCCGCTTCCGTTTGTCCTACGAAGGCCGCCTCGATTAAACGAGGCTTGTTAAAAGGACACTGCAAATATACTGCAGCCTTTAAAGGACGCGTCCTAGCATGTAGCCTTCCACACAAGGCACACCCAGTGACTCAGTCATTCACAAGTAATGGCCAGATAAATTACTACCTAGCCTATAGTAGAGTACATTCAAAGGGTGTGACTTAACAGACATTGAGGTAAGGAGACCTCAATGTCTGTTAAGTCACTCCCTTTGAATGTACAGTGATTCACCAATGGATGCACAATAAGCCAGTAATATCACAAACAATCAGACTCATTTTGATGGATATGTGGAATTTAAAATCAGATAATACATTTAAAGTAATTTCAGTTCAGCATAAATAAGACCATTTACCTCAGAATTTGAAGTAGGCCTACAGTATATAACCAGTGAAACCTGTGAAAGCATGAGAATATGATGCAAGACATTATAAATGCTAATTTTGAGCATCTCACATGTTTTATAAATGCCAAGCCAATCGAATAAAATAAATAATTAAGATATGATTTTAAATATGTTTACAGGTTCCAGTAACAAACAAGTCGAACAATGGCTTAGATGTCCAGACAATGCCCCCAGCTCCTCCAAGTTATGCGGAGGCGATTGCTGGTAATTTCAACCTTTTTTCCCTTTGTACTCTTGATGTAAAATGTTGAAACTGATCTTACACTAGAATGACTATAAATTCAGTGAATTCAAATGAAATTTGCTCACTAGGCAGGGGATATAGCAAAATAAGGCCTGACAAAGTTCGTCTTCAGGGTCTTGAGTCACCTTGAAAGGGGTTTATTTTTTTCAAATATTCAGAAATATCATATCGCTAGATGATCAATCGAGTATTTCTGAGAGCAGTTAAATCAAAACCATGATTGAATCATTTATTATGCCACCTATATGGTTTGAGATTAAACTGCAGCACAACGTTTGCCAAACCAGTGAGATACAACATTAAGGATGTTTTCAAGAACACTTGTGAGAAACAATGTTTTCTTTTTTTGTTAGATGATGGAAGTCCATGTTATAGTGGAGCCTACACTGGTGATGGTGAGATGCTCACAGAGTTCAGCTGGGATGACCAAAACATCAGGAGGATATTCATCCGCAAGGTATTGTTGCCAAGATCTGTTGAGTGATCCTGATATGCTGTGGACGATATGGGGAGAATTAATGTACAAATATTTCTTGTAGGTGTACAGCATCCTGATGCTCCAGCTCACTGTAACAGCTGCCTTTGTGGCCATTTTTGTTTTCTGGTCAGTTTGTATGCTTGCCCTTCAAAGAGGATAACAAACCTTTATAATACATTATTTTGATTTTGTTTTTTACTTAATTACAAATATGTCTTATCTGTGTTGCAGTGAACCAGTGAAAAATTACATCCAAGCCAACCCTGGCTGGTACTGGGCATCATAGTAAGTCAAATTATTTACTTTGAGTAGACTTTTTAAAATGTAAATCTTAAACATACCTTTACTTTGAATTTAGACAGTGTAGAAAATTGAAATACATCAAATTGTACAGTAATGTAGTGGTGGAGCCAGGTAATGTTTAAATTAGATACTTTATATTAGATACGTATCTTTAACTACTTCGTACTAAAGAATTTGATACAATGTACTTATAATGTACACACGTGTTTGTGGAGCGGAGGGGGGCGGAGCCGGGTCGGAATATCGCGCCCCGTCCCCAATCGGCCTGATGAGGCGCGCGAGGGATAAAGGCGGCCGGTGACGATGGTTCGAGAGAGAGAATTACGGGCATGTCCGTCGTGTGTGTGTGTGTGTGTGTGTGTGTGTGTGTTTGTGCTTTTGGCACCAATGTAACACTGTTAAGGATGGGCAAGGAAGAGGCGAGAACCGGCTTGTCAACATAAATCATTATTTAATGCAAACTTAAACCTTAAGCACAAACATAAACAAACACACACACGACGGACATGCCCGTAATTCTCTCTCTCTCTCTCTCGAACCATCGTCACCGGCCGCCTTTAACCCCCTCCGCTCCACAGTGTTGTTGCATGGATCCTTTTCTCACATAGTGCCAGGCCCTCAGCAGCTGAATTAGAAATCCCATCAGAGCTGTGGTAACTTGTGCTCTAAATCTATTTCCAGGGTAATAAAATACAAAGTTAAATGTTAGAAATTTACACTAAATAGATAAGAAAATTATATTGCTAAATAAGGTGGAAACGCTTCATCGCCGCCTGTGAAAAGTACTTACATTTGAAGTACCTGCATTTAATTATAAATGTAATTACACTGTTAAACTTACCCCAACTCTTATCCTAAACCCTACTTCTAAATCTACCCATACCTCGACCTCAGTTGCAGCTAATGTGAATCTTGGCAGAACATGTAGTTACATAATAATTACATTTCATTGTTTGTACTTTAATGTTAGTAAATAGTAGTTAAAGACACCTATATAAAGTGCTACTGTAGTCTTTTATATATTTTTATACATTTTTATGCACTGTAACTTTATTAAGGCTTGATTGTGTCTTTTTCTCTCAATAGTATCGTGTTTTTTGTAACATATCTGACCCTGTCCTGCTGCCGTGGACCTCGGTGAGTGTATCTGGATAAATTAAGACAGGTTCTTGCATTGTACATCAATAATGAGCTGGAACTGAATGGCAGCTTGTATTATAAACTCAACACACTTGACCTATGGGTGTTCAATCACATTCAACATGCTCATGAATTTCTATCCTTGTTTTCACATCAAAAGGAGGCAGTTTCCATGGAACCTGATTCTGCTCATAATCTTTGTGAGTATTAAAACAACCAGAGCAACAAGTCTTTTGTTCCTTCAGATATATCAAGGTGTAATAATCAACCAATAGGTAGAGGTTTAGGTTACAGCATGCAATGCATCATTACTCTGTTTTTGTCTATTGAAATGGAAGTTTTTGACCAATCCTACTTGCTATAGAGGTTATTAAAGGCTAGTTTAATCTAGTTGATATTCATCATAAAATATGTACATATAAAAGGAATAATGTATATTAAAACATTTAATCTCTTCTGTTCCAGACTCTGTCTCTTTCCTACATGACAGGGATGATGTCCAGGTACAGCCTGTGTGCGGCCGCGTACGTGCATGCGTGCACGTGTGTATTTGTGTGTGTGTGTGTGTGTGTATGTGTGTGTGTGTCTGCACCATATTTGTATGCACACTAACAACAAACTTTGAGTATGGCCACCTATATTATGGACATTTTACAATTCATTTACATAACATATTTGCATCATAACTACATATTTACATATGTACACAGAATGGTGAATATTAAAGGGTTTGTTCACCCAAACATTAACATTCTAAAGACCTTCTTCCTTCCATGGAACAAAAGCAAAGACATGACATGGCATTCAATGGAGGCTAAGGCCATCAGTCCCTAACATTCTGCCCAACATTTCCAAGTTCAATGGAAGAAAAAAAGTCCCATTGGTTTGGAACAGCATGTTTGTGAATGTGAATGATGTGAATGAGTGAATGATGACAGAAATTTCATTTGTGGGAGAATGATCCCTTTTAAATCTAATCTTTTTACTTTTAGCACGATATACAGTACATTTTTCCTATTTATCTAATTTCCCTCTCCCTCTTTCTGTTTAGCTACTACAATACAACATCTGTAATCATCTGTCTGGGTATTACTGCCTTAGTGTGTCTTGCTATAACCATCCTTAGCTTTCTAACCAAGGTTAGTACTTCTTTGCAAAGTCAGACATCTATCCACTTCAACTGAATTTGATACTTTTTAACTTTTCCAGGAATATATTTATTTAGATGCTAGATCAGAAAAATGTTTGTCATTTTACAGATCGATATTACTTCATGTCGAGGTGTGCTATTAGTTTTCTGCACAGCTATGTTGTTTTGTGGGATTGTCCTGGCATTCATCCTTCCCTTTGGATATGTAAGTACCAATTCCATAGATCAGATGATTGTTGGATTTATTATGCACTGTTCTGGGCTTTATAATTGAAATAAGAAATGAGAATATACTGTACTTTCTCAAAGCTTTCTCTCTTTTCCAGGTTCCATGGTTGCAGGTTGTTTATGCTGCCTTGGGAGCAATACTGTTCTGCATGGTAAAGTATTTCCTCCCTGTTAATATAGATAAGTCTCATAATACTATGTGATATCTAATAATGCTACGTTGTCTATTAATATGTATATTTTCAATCGTGTACTGTTTATGCAATATTTTGATTTGATGACATAGAATTATATTTGTTAAAGAAATAACAACAATGATTGAGTAATTAAACAAATACATTAGTTAGAGGGATAGTTTAAAAAAAAATAATAATAATTCTGTCATAATTTACTCCCCTCATGTTGTTCCAAATCCTTTCATTTATTTTCCGGGGCACAGAAAAGATCTTAGACAGCATTTTATGGAATAACAGCCTCAGTCACCCTTCAGTTTCATTGTATTTTTTTTGGCAGAATAACAAAGAAAGTTATGCTTATGAAAGTGGTGATAGTTCTCCCAAAAATGTATATTCTTTCATCATGTACTCACCCTCAAGCCATCCCAGATGTGTATGATTTACCTTCTACACAAACAAAGATTTTTAGAAGAATATCTCAGCTCTGTAGGTCCATACAATGCAAGTGAATGGTGAATCAGACATTTGAAGATCCAAAATTAACATATAGGAAGCATAAAATTAATTCATAAGACTCTAGTGGTTAAATTCATGTCTTCTGAAGTGATTTGATAGGTGTGGGTGAGAAACAGATCAAGTAATTTTTTACTGTAAATCTCCACTTTCACTTTCAGATGTAAGAGTCACCACATGTGAGTAAGTGAAAGTGGAGTTAAAAAGAAACTTCAGTATTGATCTTTTTCTCACCCACACCTATCATATTACTTCAGAAGACATGGATTTAACCACTGGATTACTTTTATATTTCCTTTATGTGCCTTTTACTGCACTTAGTCACTTTTATGTGATTTTTGAAGCTTAAAATGTCTGGTCACCATTCACTTGCATTGTAAGTATCAACAGAGCTGAGATATTCCTCATAAAAATCTTTGTTTGTGTTCAGCAGATGAAAGAAGGTAATACACATCTGGGACAGCATGAGGGTGAGCAAATGATGAGTGAATGTTATTTTTTGGGTGAACTATCCTTTTAATACACTGAGTGAAATGTAATAGTTATTGTCATCTTTGATCTTTTGTCTTTTAGTTCTTGGCTTTTGACACACAGATGCTGATGGGTAGCAAGCGATACACCATAAGTCCAGAGGAATACATCTTTGCCACCCTCAGCATATACCTGGACATTGTTTATATTTTCTCCTTCTTTCTCCAGTTATTTGGAACTTCTAATCGGGATTGAATGTGCTTTTAAACCTGAAGTTGTTACAGCTCTCTTGATGTGCACAGGCTCCTGACTTTCTATTGTCTCCCTGCTCTGTGTGATCCTGTCCTCTGCAGCATGATGTGATCTCCAGTTCAAGCTGCTGTGTATCAAGCTCCTCACCTCAGCCTTTTCCTGCTACAATGTGCCACACATTTATCCTGTAGTGTGATAGAGGTCTTCCATTTCAAATGCAAACGTAAGTGCATTGGTAAAGCTGACAACATACATCTAGTTGTACAAATGTTGTCAGAAAAAAAAAAAATATGAAATACACAGGTGTCGACATCTGTAAACTTCAGTGCATATTAAATGTTTAACATACACTATGCGTACACAAGTTTTTTATGTTTTGAATGGACAAAACCATTAGTAGTGAAAGTGCATTATGCTTTTGCATGAAAGTGAACAATTTTGCCAGATACGTTTGTTGACATAGATCAAGAGTTGAAAATGTTAAGTAGAAATCATCGATCTGTTTAGATATCACTGCATGAGGACATTTTATCATTTTAAACATTTGAAAAAACCATACGTAGAAACTACAGTAGATATTGTACTGAGTATTTCATGAGGTCAATAGCTGGCTGACTGGCTGGATTTGAGGAGTGCATGTATAAATCAAATTAACATTGAGATTATCCAAGTTGCAGTTTCTTTGGTAATCAATGTTTCTATTTGAATTCTATTTGAATTTACCATAAAAAATGTCATTGCAGTAATTTTCACTGCCATTTCATAGTCATTGATTTAATTGTGATACGCTTCATTGAACATTATTTATTTAGCTCATTTTTCATTCCTGAGAGAATAAATGTATCATCTATTTTTGAAGAAAAGGCAAATAATTTTTTTTAAGAAAATGGTTTGTAAATTATTTTTTAAGTGTACATAGTTGCACAATGTTTAATAAAATAGTATGAAACCATTCTAACTGGAATTAATCAGAATGCAGTAGGCATATTACATAATTATTTGTGGCTTTTATCATGGTAACAGTAGAGTTTTGATTGTCTTAAACAGTTTAATAAAGTGGAATAATGAAAATGTATTTTTCACTTGTAAATTGCAAAATCATCAAAAATGGCTTTGTTAGGTTACTTTTTAGCTACTAAAGCAAATTAATGTGAACATTCTTGCATTTCCTCTGAAACAAATAAATAAATGCACCTACTGTACATGTTGTGGGTACTTTGGCTACTTTTTTATATTCATTTATAAATGCAAAAATGTGAATGAATTGAGAGTAAAGCAAGGGACATAAAATGTTAACATTATACCTTAATACAAAGGTATTAACAAATCTGAAATAATAAAAAAATAATAGAACAAAAGAAAAGGGGGACTTTTTATTAATCTTCTAATAAATTAAGGTATTGAGTAATTTGTGCACTTTGGCTCAATGCCAATTGCAGTAGTCTCTGAATATTTAATTAATAAAATAAAACGTGCATCCAGTCTCTAACATTCATAAAACAAATGTCTGTTGTAATTATAGTCCCACATGAACTTACAAAAAGTTTCTTGCTGGCATGGTGTAGAGTACACGGCTAAGAACAATGGTAACTTCATGCTAAATATGCATTTAAATTAATAGGTGTCATTGATGTTCCTTTAATTTGGCTACTATGAAAATTGTATGTATAATTACTCTAATTAATCAACTAATACATACATAACAGGCAATAAACTGTTAAGCATTGTAGCTAATATATATCTTGTATTACATACGAATGAATGGTTATATTTATGTATATAATGTGCTTTTCTGTGTATGGTGAAATTGTTTTCCTATTTAGAAATATAAATTGAAATTATTTGATACCACAAACACCGACAGTAGGCTATATAAAAATATATTTGATATAATAATCGTCCAGTATCCGAGACTGCGATAAGCATAAACACATTCAGTATTTTCACAAAGTTTAATCGCATAAGTTAATAAATATAAATGTAGATATTTACGTTTAGCAGGGAAATACATTTACACCGCAAATTATGGTTACTCCAGAGACGCTTGTGCATCAGCAATATACGCTGGAAATGTTCCGCCCCTTACTGAAACGGAAAATATTATTGGTGTTCGCGTTTGAAATTAACGTTCTGATTGGTGGATCAGATTAGTCGAACTGTCTGTCTTTCCAGTGCCATCAGTTGCGCTCCTGCTTCCCGCTGCTGCGTGCGCGTTTAAAGACAACCGTAGTACACTTTTTAAAATAATATAATAAAAACAAACAAACAAACAAACACACAATTCGGCATCACGTTAGGAGATCGATTAGATTCGATTTTAAGATTAGATCGATAAAGTTCTGGGTCAAAACACTACTCGTTGTATTGGCGGCCACACGTATCATCACTTATTTTATGTGAGCAAACGATAGGTGGGGCCATACGGGGCTGCTTGCGTATATGCCCTAGAGACTACACTACTGCTGCCAGTGTTTTCTGCTATCTGCTAGGGCTAGGCCAGGGGTTTTCAAACTTCGGTGCGGGGACCTCCAGGGGGCAGTAAAGGGGTTCTAGGGGGTCTGTGGAAAAAAATGTAGAAGAAAAAAGTTTGATATTAAGTAATTTGGCATTATTACTGTTTCATTCTGCTTTGTATAGATAGGTTGGAAATCATTATTTATGTTAATGACAGCCATAGGCTTTTTAAATATTTTTTTTTATATAGCCTATGTTATTTTATATATAACCTTGTGTGATTTTATATCTTGAACCTTGGGGTTGTATGGCCATATACTCTGTAAAGCTGCTTTGGAAAAATATTTATTATGAAAGTGCTTTAAAAATGCATTTGAATTTAATAAAAAAAATAAATTTAGTCAGGTTTACATACAAGATGGTAATAAAAAAGATTTAAAAATACAAAATAAATATTTTCGGAGATACATTTTTACAGATAATATTTTAATCATTTATATTGGCTTAAGTACAATTCCAATATAAAAGCCAATTATTTAATATAGGTAACATGTTTTCTCAATATATTATAACCTATTTTTCTCACACAGTAAAATTGGGTCTTTATACATGAAAATATAAAGCTGGCTTTATATTTTAGGAAAAGGGTCCCTCGCAAGGATATAATATTATGTGGTGGTCCTTGGCATCGAAAAGTGTGAACCACTGTGCTGGGCATTTGTAAATCTAGTGTTTTTGACTGTGGTAGTACATTTGCCTACCTACTTCGCTATGAATCCTCAACTGAGTGTATAAATAACTGATATTTATAACAGAGTTCTGAGAAATGCACTCAAAACGATATATATATCTTTTTTTTTTTTTACTCTTAGCATAGATAACATAGAAAACAAAGCATAACCCACTGTTAACAATCTACATTCATTTGAAATGCGAGCGTTTGAAGCGCTTTACCCACGTTTCAACCAGTCCTCTTACGAAACACTACACATCGATGACGCGCTTCCGCCTCGTTCGTCCAATGGCAAAGGGCAAGTTTAACATGTGCGCTTCACTGCTTCGGCCATGTTCTGCTTTTAAATAAGGAAGAAGCGGGAGGCGTTAATACAACTTTGTGTACTTAGTATCTCATTCACAGTGTGGCTTACGAGTCCTGATAATTACGAGTCAGTCTGTAAAAAATAACTACAACAGTTACGATAGTACGCGAGCAGCTGGTTTGAGCCCCGTTAACCACAGATACAATTATTGCTAGGCTTTAATCTGCGCTCGTTAGCAGCAGGTTAGCTGTTTGAGCTAAAGATCAGCGGTGTGGGTTTATCTGGACTGGTTCAGTCGTGTGTAGTTCTGTTGGCGAAGGATCCGGCTACTTTGATCTAAGAAATCTTGTTAGCAGTGGCACGCGAATGAAGGGCAGGGGGTGCGCTCGTTTGGGACTGCGCTTACAGCCCCGAGGACAAATCCTGTTTTAGTCGAGACTTCTAGTCTTTCACAATGTTTAATAAGTTCTACGAATGGATCGGAAGCGGAATCGCCAGTCTGAGAAACGGAGACCCAGCTGGTGCTGTTCATGCCGGTTCAGTGATCGTGGATCAAGATGGGACAGTACGGAGAAAAAGACCGTTAGACTGGTAAGATGTCGTGTAGCTGTGCCAAGGATTGTGATTTCTTTATTGTTTAGACTCGAGTTCAAGTTTCAGGTATTTGGTTGTATGTTGACGTGTCATAAATACGAGTGTTTTGGTCTGGCCATTAAACCGCGAACTGATCTCATAGGATGACGTGAAAACCATGCGCGCGACGCGTCAACAGTCAACACCACCTGAGGAAAACCTCTTCTTTATGACGTTGAGCTCTTTTTGTTTGTGATTTTTTTTTATTTATTTTTTTAAACTTTATTTAAGGATGAGGCTTTGCAGGTTTTAGGAGTCTTTAGGGCAATGTTTGACAACCATCTCTCAAATATGAGTTTTCTGAATAGTTTGGAAGCTCTTTGTATTTGTTTAAGAATTAAATCATATTGTATTTAATAAGGTATCTTAAAATAGTAATTATTCAAATCGGAGGGAAAATTGCGAATATAAAGCTCTTATATAATCAATTTTTGAATAGTTTGGAAGATGGGGATGCAGTTGATCAGGAGGAGGAGAGGGTGGCCAAGAAATTCAGAATGGGTGAGTTATATTATTACACTGTGAACTCTATAAATCTGAGCTTTGCCTTCAAGGTCCATAACTCTAACACTTTGCTGCTTGTCTTTTAGGAGATTTCATTGACACAGTGAAAAATGCTGCCGAGGGAGTGAAGACCCATGGTTCGAGTGTTGCTGTTTGGGTGCAAAACAATGTCCAACCTACCCTGAGGAACATGCTACCGTCTATGCCGGGTTCACCTCAAACAGGAATTCCATCAGAACCTGCTACCAATGCAGCTGCACCAGCAGGTTCATGGGTGGAAAACAAGGTGCCTGTTTGATCGTCAAGATTTCTGAGTTCTGTGGGTTTACATCATATCCTTAAGAACAGGGGCCACATTTATAAAACATAAGTACGATCAGATTTGATCCTAAATTCCATGGATTTGATTCCACGTCAAAAATGAGGAACAAATCTGGATTTATAAAAGCAGAAACTGACATTGAAAGTGTTCTTATGTGATTTCCATGCAGACTATGCATATTTTATTATATGTAAAAGAGCATGTAAAACTTTTTTTTGAATTAACATTTAACTAGAACATAGACATTGGTTGAAGAATGGTGTGGATTTACAGTAAACACGGCCAATGAATATTTGTATTATATGTAGTGAAATTAATAACTAATGATTAGTTGTTGAATAGGCTTCATTGTATGCACAGAAACTGGTAAGCTGCATTAACTTTTTTTAGAAAACAGTGCCAACTGCACAAGATCATTCAATTTATATTAATGAAAGGAAAAAATTATAACTTGCGCATGTGGTTTTATTGTATTCTGTTTATTGTATTTTATTGTAGGATATTTGTGGGCATTCTGTAGGTGGAGTCCATTCACGTATTTACGAAAATGTATTTTTGTGTACGGATATTTTATAAGTCGTTCGTTGGAACATTTTGGAAATTATTGTACGATTTTTTTTTACGAAAGTCTTTATAATTGAGGCCCCAGGCAGAGAAGAGCAACAACTAAAGACTGACAGTACAAAATGACTTGTACTATAGTAAGTATTTGTGTTATATGTATTATTTACTTCAGTTTGGTCTTTTCTCACAGTTTGAGGAGAGGACACATGATAGACTAGAGGACACATTTGTGGCTCCATCTAGTGAAGTCGAATGGAAGACCATAACAAAATCTGGTATGGAATTAAATTACCTGATATAAGTAGGTTACTTTTACTGTATTTAGCATTTATTTGTTTCTTCCTATGGTCCTGCCATATACTTACATGTATCATCTTTTTTTCCTTTTTTATTTGGACAGACTCCTTGAGGACTGAGCAGTCAGTGATTATATCAAAAGTCAGCAGAAGACAAGTTTGTATGGACCATCCACCCCACGAGATGCACAAAACTAATGGACATTCTGCGTCCTCGCCAAAACCATCCCCCTCTCCACTCCTGGGCAGGTCCCTCTACTACCAACCACGCAGGTCACCTTGAATAAAAAGAATGCTATGAATTAAAGTCTGCATTACAATGTTTTGCTGCTAACCTTAAATTAATTTTTTCGTTATGTTGCACAAAATCAATAACAATCTGGCTTATGTTGTGCTGCTTAACAGTTAAAATTTAGTTGTAAATGACAAGGTTATGAAACTGACATACATTTTTTGTTGTTGTTGTAGCTGCCTTTCATCTCCTGAGGCAAGTTTGGGAAAATCCACTTACACTAGCCTGTATGAGAAAACCTTTCCCATCCGAGTGGTTCAGAGTCCATCACATGGCAGCTTGAATCGTCACTTCCGGGCCAGAGTACGCTGTACGGCACAGGAGGTCAGGCACTGGAGGAACAAAACAAACCACATCAAAATAGATTTTTCTTTATTATAATTTGATATAAATCATTTAATTTGTTTTGTTTTTTGTCTATTTGATTTTTATAGTCAGTGCGAGAGGAGGAAAAGGAAGTTTACAGGCAGCTCCTAGCCGTGGTATCTGGCGGCCAGTCAACTTTCATTCATGACGGAGGCTCTCATTCCAGCATTCGCTCACATCGAGATTTGTGAGTATCTGGCTTGCATTGCTTGATAAAAGAGTTTTCAAACTGGGGTACATTGATCCCTATTTAAACTTGTGGTCCATGGAAAATTTGAGAAAAAAAAGATATTGTTATAAAACATGTTTTTATGGCTGTCAAAGTTGGCATTCATTTAAGAGATTAAGAGCTCCGTTTTAAGACCACTGCATTTTAAGTGTAGTGCTAGGGCTGGGCAATATGACCAAAATCCTTATTTTTATATCATGATAATTTTAGAAAGTGTTTTGATGTGTATTTTAAAAACCCCTTGATAGCGAGAGAAACCAAAATGAGTAAGGACTGTGATCTGTGATTTTTCTGTCACAGGAGCACAAATTAAGGGACTGGGATGTCTTAAATATTCGCTTGCACTTGCGTGTTTCATACTAGTGGAAAAAACATTTGCTCATATTTGGATGGGAGGCATGTTTGGAGCGCTGGATGAATGTCATTGAATTTGCTTTGACGGTGGCTTAAGCTAAATTTCATGCCGCAGAAGCGGATTCAGTGTAATTTTTTCTCGCGTTCTAGACAAGCTTTTCATCTAATGACACGTGCAGCTGTCAGTGAAAAACTGCTTTTCATTATTTCTCTCAGTCTCTCGTGAAGCCCTGACCACTGATATATGCGCACATGGATATTAGAGATGCACCGATCGACCGGCCAGGGACCGGAATTAGCCGATTTTCCACATGCACGGACCGGTAACCGGCCGGTCAGCCTCACGTCTTACCGATTCCAAGCCTGTCCGTTTTGTTGACAGCGGCGCAGGCAATAACGTCACAGCCGCACGTAAACATGTCATTGGCGTGGAAGATCTTCTCTGTGAGTGAAGAATATTTGATGTTCGAAATGTGTAATAATTAAACCGCGGGGGAACCACCACAATAACTTTCGGAACAACAAACCTAATTAGACATTTAAAACGCCATCACCCAGCTAAAAAGTTAAAGCAGCTAAAGCTAGCCAGAGCTCAGAGCCAGCCACAAGTCAGCAGCCTCTCCTATCATTCCTTGGTATGAGCAGCGAAAATACCAAAGCAATTACAAGGAAAATTATGGAATTCATGGCCCTGGATGACCAGCCGTTTTCCATAGTTGAGGACAGAGGGATCATAAATCTGATAAATTTCCTCGATACAGAGTAGGAGGTACTTTCCGACGTCGCGTTGCCCGAGTTGTTTAATCTTGTGTCATGTCACACACTCAGCCTGTTATCTGTCAACATTTGGGTACACAAATCCAGGAGAGGGGAAGGGGGGTGCTGGATGGCAGAGGCAGACTAAATACTATACAAATTGTGCCGTTGTGATTTAACGTAATTTTTCCCACCGTGTCCGATATTAAAATCAGTGCAACACACATTGCAAAAGGCGTGGGCATTGTCGATATGGCATCGGGATATGAAATTCAATTCTTCCATCCAGCTGTTGTTAAATGTACATGTATATTTTGTTTTTATCACCGGAGCATCAGCTGAGTCTTCTCCTCCCATCTACCAGTGATGCTTGATTTAACATCCGGCGTCTACTGCCTGCGCAGATATCAACAGCGCAAATGGGCTGTAGGTTGCCAGGTTGTGGTCATAAATTATTTGTATGATGTGTCGATTGTGTGTGAGTAGGATGCGTTTCATTCAAGATCTGGCAACTGGACCACCTTGGAATAATATATTGATGTGATTATTCATATAACGTGGTTTGGGCCATACAAATTACGGGAGTTTTTTTTGGGAGAAATAACAAAACGGGAGACTCCCGGGAAAAACGGGGGTGTTGACAGGTATGCAAGCCGTTCCCGAAGCACTGCTCTGTTCTACAACTGATATTTGTACATCTAATGTAAGTTGAGCGTATTGGACACTTCAGTTTTTCATATCTTTGGAATTGTTTTGTTAGACGAGTAATAAAGAGAAAAAGGTCCATTTATAAAAATAGTGGAAAATGACATCTGTTATATGAAGCAACTCATTTGCAGTTAATTGTTATTTCTACCTCTTTCCAGTCACAGAGCACTTTATTTTGAGAGTTGTTTAAGTGAGCGAAGATCCTGTAACTTTTGTAATGAAATTGTAATGTTTAATAATTTATTTTATTATGAAAATAAAATTTTGCATTGAAGAAAGGTAGATTTTGTTTGTATATGTGGTCAATTGTAGTTCTTAGAAAGAAAATCGGAATCGGAAAAAATCGGTATCAGCAGGTCACACTTGCAAAAAATCGGAAATCGGTGCATCTCTAATGGATATATCAACATACACAATGTACAAACCTTGCAAATCTTTGTTTTCTGCTTGGTATCACGTTTTCTAAAGCCAAACCAATTCCACGCCATGGAGGATGCAATTTTTCCTTAAAAATCTCTTATCTTCTCATTCAAATGAATTTGAAAAACGAGCAGTCCCTTCACCTTGCGTATATTTTATCGTATCGTTCTACTGGCACAACATCATGTATTATATGTAATTGTCAGTGACATAAATTTGTTCCGTTGTAGTTCTAGAGTTTGAACAAGTTTTTAATCCCCTGTTGGTGGAATCTAAAAACTGCAAATTCACAGACTGAGTTTAGACTTTCCACTGATGTATAGACAAAGTTCTCAGACGTCTTAAAGGATTAGTTCATCCAAAAATGAATCTTCAGTATTGTTTACTCACCCCTGTGTTGTTATAACCATATATGACTTTTTCTTTTTTAACACTAAGGGAGAAATTGTGAAAGAAAATTGTGCTCAGTGATGTCATACAGTGGAAGTTTATGGTGACCACCTCTTCAAGCTTCAAAAGGACACAAAAGTGTAATTCAGAAGTCTAGTGAATGAATGTATGTGACATGTGTCTTGTTCTGAAGGAATACGATTAGATTTGGTAAAAAATAAACCAAAATCTTTTGTATTATGTGAAACTCTTGACCGACCTTTGATCTCCATTCAAAGGCGTGTTCTTTTCTGAATTATATTGAAGCTTAAAGAGGTGGTCACCACAAACTGCTTTTTTAAGACATCAATGAGCACAAAATATTTTCACAATATCTCCCTTTGTGTTAAGAAAAAGAAAGAAATTCATGTGAGGTTATAGCAACACAGGGGTGAGTAAACAATGACTAAATTTTCATTTTTGGGTGAACTATCTCTAAGTGCAATGTCTTATTTCAGACAAAAATGGCAAATTAGGCTTTGCGCTACTTCATTTACATGGACCTGCCATATATTTTTGCGAAAACAGCCACTATTTGGGCGCGTACACCCACAGATAATGCCAACACTCATGCCCAGTTGCACGTTGCACAAGCATTAATTCTGCACTTGGATTTAGTGCTCTGAGAAAAATTGGATAAGACGTAGCACGCTGTCATAGTGCTGCGCCTTGTGCAGGTGCGATAATGGAACACTAAATTTGTTTGTTTTCTAACACTTTACAGGAGTCATCTACGCAAATGACTAATCCCAACTGTTAGACATATGCGTTACTTCAAAATTCATTATATTAATCGGATTGTCTTTATACTATCACGGTTATTGTTTCTGTCTATATGCCTGCCTTTTAGGAAGCGTGTCACTTGCAAAGCAATGGTCATATTTGGAGGCCATTGGCATTAAACATTTTGTAAACCCCTGCTCTATATAGCTCTTTTTCAGTCTAGTCTTTAGGTCCATGTGACTGCTAACTCATAGCCATTTATGATTAACAGATAATATAACAACCTGTTGGTGTTTTTTCAGCTCTAGTTTCCTGTCGTCCAACCGACGACGACTTCAATGTGCCTCTCCAGCAGGCTCTGGTGCTGGTGTGTCCTCCTATGATTTATCCAGTCTACCCCCCAGTCCCCAACCTGAGTCCAGCCAGAATTCCAGTACCCTGCCCAGTCCTGGTGCAGGCTCTAGCATTCCAGAACCCCTGCTTTGGGGCCATGACTTTGAGCCCAGCACTAAAGGACCAGTAACCTCACCAGCTGCCCTTCAGGATACCTCCTCTCAGGACACCCAGTCATCAGGTGAAAATGCAGATCCTATATCTTTATTTCTCTTTTTACATGTATGTAACTTAATCCTGACTCAAAGGTTGGGTTTTTTGTTTCAATTTCTTCAGCTCATGATGGGGATTCAGTGATTTTTGTGAAGGAGCAGCAGGGCAGGAAGTCTGAGAGCTCAAGGTAAGTAAGAACTTTAAATTGCCTTTCATCTTTTCATATTTTTTATTTATTTTTGTCATTTGTAATTTGTCTTGCTATTTTCAGTATGCCATGCTTCCAAGCCGAACTTTGGATCAAAGAACTGTGAGTAGCTCTTTGGTTTTCTTTTATGCAGGGATTTAACAGTACCCTTTAGTCTTTGAGCTTTTTGGTAACAAGTGCTTTTGAAGTTGTTATAGTGAAGGGATCCTAACATTTGGGAATGTTTACTACATATATTCAGAACTAGCCTTTATGACTCTCGCGCTCGGGAGAGACGGAGGTTGATTGAAGAACAGGAGGCTCTGGCTTCTCAGCTTCTGCGGCAGGTGAGTTCGTATCCCCTCGTTCATTCTTCTCTCTACACTAGTGGTCGAGTGATATGGGGTTTTTCCTTATCTAAATATTATGCTGAATGTATACTATAATTTAATGAGTGCAGTTAAGATGCACACAATTTGAATTGAAATGAACACTTATTTTACATTATTTACTTAATTCAATAAGAAGTATTTTAAAACAAAATATGTGCATTACACATTGACAAGAATGTCTGTATATATTGGAATTTACACTATGCACACTTCACAATCAGGCTATGCCAGTAATCTCAAAATGACCAAATATTCAATCTAATAAATCTGAGACTGCTGTACACCTCTGTTTAATATGACCAATTCTCTCATCCTCTCAATTGTTGTATTAGCGCCTCTCTGGAGAGGGTCGAGCTTCCACCACAAGCATTGAGTTTAAGGTTCGAGTGCCTCTAGAGAAGGAGGTTCCTGTTGCATCTGTTATCAAAAAGCCTCAGCCGATCAAAGAGGAGCCAGAATTCCCAGAGCTAACAGAGGTACATGCTCCTATGTTCATCAGTTTGGTTTAACATTTTTAAAAGGTGCACTCCATTATTGTTTGAAAATGTTGTCTTGGACTTACACTGGCACCTAGGGGAAGAATGCAGCATAATGATTTTCCAGTTACCTAGTCCATTGTAGAAATCCACAATTCATTAATTAATAGGGTGGTTACTGAGATTAAGCAAGTAGTATTTAGCTGGTCATGTGGTCCTCATATGGCTGCCCCCATGAGGGGACCCTCTCCATGTAAAATAAAACTAGTTTTTATAAGGTACTGAAATGACTGTAGCCTTCAACTCATATGAGTGCTCACAATTTATAAGTTTCAAAATTGCTATTAATTTCTTTAGAAGTAAAACTTTTCTTAATAAGGTAAAAAACTTCTGAGTGCATCTTTAAAGTGTCATGATACCATCAAGTTGTTAACTGATTGTATAACCATTGTGAACTTTGAAGTTTTATTTTTATATAAGTTATCAGGCTTAAATTAGATGTAATAGAAGAAAATATTACACCAGCATGTTGATTGTTTGTCTTCACAGGACATGGGGAGGGAAGTGAGCAGAGCTTTGAGAGGGGGCAGTCAGGATGAGGTGCTCAGTGAGGGCTTCCGCCTCACCATCACCAGGAAGGACCTGCAAACTCTCAACCACCTCAACTGGCTCAACGATGAGGTCAGAGCTTCACTACATTCACAATTATGTTATGCAGTTTACAGCATCTCTCAGTGACTAGCCTTGCAGCTATAGCAGTACTGAGAGTAAATCCTCAGTAATATGCAAGTATTTTTTAAATATTTCCAATCTTAATCATTTTGTGAGAGTGATAAGTAGGGGTGGGTAAAAATATTGATTCTCATATGCATCGCGATCTTCATTTAAACAATCTCAATATCGATTCTTAAATCCTAAGATCGATCTTTTACTCTATGCACAGTTGCAGTGAGTACAGTGAGGGGAAATCACTCGCATTAACAACAAACTTTCACACTATGTGACCTAAATGTATAGATTTGGCAACTGGCTGGTAAATCTTTACGTTTCACTCACAAGTAATTGCGTAGTATATTAGTGAAGTATTCATACAGCGAGATCCTTTCACTGTGTTTTGAGAGTAAAAGGTTTTCTGTGTAATATGTGTCCAAAGACAAGATCCACGTGACCCATTTGTCATTGAATAATGTCTCTTTTAATACCCTTTCTGTACTTTACAGTCAGTTGTTGATCAATCAGAACAACAAAAAAGAAACTTCTCTTGCATTAACATGCACTCATTTACAGACACTCTTTACAGAACAACTGGTTTTCTTAAAGAAACTGTACCGGTTTTTGCATGTGTTCAACAATCAATGTAAATACCTTTTAAATAGTGCAAACGATGCAATTAAATAATAAACATGTAAAAAATAAATGTGACAAATGATGAAAAAGTATTAAAATATAATTAGTCAAATTAAGCTAAATTAAACTAGCTAGAAGGTCCCCTTTATAATTAACAGCATTAGCTGGGAGATAATTTATTTTGTAAGCAAAAGGAAAAATATAAATGATATAAACCCAAATGAAGCTTGTGAATCAGAATCTAATCGAATCAGGAAATCTGTATCAATACCCAGCCCTAGTGATTATAATCATAATCAAATCAAGCTTGTGTGGCTAATATATAATTGTTTGTGGTCAGCAGATATGAGTTTGCCAATGTCTGTTGCCTCAAAATAGCCAAATATTGACAGATTAATCAGCCTGACTGATACACAGATGTTTCATGCATTAAATCCATTCCTCTATTCCAGGTTATCAATTTCTACATGAATATGCTGGTGGAGCGCAGTAAGCAGCCTTATCTGCCTTCCGTTTACACCTTCAACACCTTCTTCTTTCCCAAGCTACGCAGCTCTGGTTACTCCGCTGTCCGCCGCTGGACCAAGAAGGTGGACATCTTCTCTGTAGACATCATTCTGGTGCCTGTCCACCTGGGGGTGCACTGGTGCTTGTCTGTAAGTAACCAGCACCAAGGTCACATTGAGAATATTCAAGGTTTTTTTTTGTTGTGTTTTCCAGGCCTGGCAAAGTCATGGAAATTAATACAATTCTGATCTGACATTGATCTGATTTAAAACTATTTTATAAAACCGTATCTAGTAATCACAAATCACTGGAAAGTTCATGGCAAAATCATGGAAATTCATTGGTCAGGAGACCTGGTAGTGTATTAAAATTCAGTAAATACATGTACAGTTAAAATTAGATCAGTTTGCTATTAGACAACCCTTGTAGTTAAAGGAATGGGTCACCCGAAAATGAAAATTTGGTCATAATTTACTTAACTCATATGTCTATATTTCTTATGCAGAATACAAATGGGGGAAAATTCGGTCCATTTCGGTCCATCTTCTCAAAACAATGGCAGTTGAAAGGGGCTCAATTTAAAGCTTAAATTGCACCCAACAGTATCATAAAAGTAGTCCATACAGTTATACAATATAAGCATACAATAGGTTTTTAGCGAGAGCTGACCTGAAAACGTCTCCGTGAAAATCTTGATTTCCATTATGTTTTAATGAAACTTGTTTACATTGGCTCACTCACAGTTAAAGCTAAAAACAATGCAGGTTCTCACCTGAACACGTGAACCACCTTGAACGAGCTTCTTACATGGTGTACATGAATGCACAACAGACGTCAAGGCTGTAAAGTCATTAGACACTAGTTGTCTCACTCACCTGCCATTGTATTGAGAATACAGACCAGGATATTTTTTTATTTCTGTGTTCTGCATAAGAAAGTCATACAGGTTTGAAATGACACAAGGGGGAATAATTGAGAAAATTAGAAATGCAGTTGTTTCTATTTTTGTTTCTTTTATAATGCAGTTGTTTCTATTTTTGTTATCTTGTGATAGGTGGTGGATTTACGGAAGAAGAGCATAACTTACTTTGATTCAATGGGAGGTAGCAATGATGAGGCCTGCAGAATTTTACTGTGAGTGCTGCCTGAGGATTGAGGATGATGTAACTGGGCTGAAATAAGTTTATTCATTTTGTTGATTAAACCCTTCAGAAATATATGTAATTAATCATGTAGCGACATTGTCAAAATGTGCCTACATTTGTTTTTGTAAAACAGGAAATATCTGAAACAAGAAAGTGACGACAAGAGGGGTCAGGACTTGGATACCTCAGAATGGACCCTTAAAAGTAAAAAACGCAATGTAAGTTACATTGACACAAACATCATTGAGGGCTTCCTGTGGTCTAGTTTGTGTTGACCAAAAAGCTTCAGCATCATCAACCGCTCAAAGGCTTTTTCTTCTGAATCCTCAGGAGATCCCTCAGCAGATGAATGGAAGTGACTGTGGAATGTTCACATGCAAATATGCTGAATACATTACCAAAGACCGGCAAATCACATTCACACAGGTATGTATGGAAAACTCATCAGGGTCCCCACATACATTTAAAAAAAATACAAATATCAGGGAGTTAAAAACAAAATCATTGATTTCCAAAAATGTATTTCCTCACCTTCAAGTCCTTAAAAGAAATATTAATTTCTATAACGAATGATATACTTTTTTTTTTGTCCTGTTCACTCAAAATATTTCATTTATTTTTGTGAGTACAATCTTTATAAATTAATTGTTAAAAATCCTCCAGTAATCACAAATTACTGGAAATGTTATGGGAATT
Organism: Xyrauchen texanus; assembly: GCF_025860055.1. Taxonomy (NCBI): domain Eukaryota; kingdom Metazoa; phylum Chordata; class Actinopteri; order Cypriniformes; family Catostomidae; genus Xyrauchen; species Xyrauchen texanus. The sequence continues at coordinate 20,004,887 of NC_068300.1, forward strand.
AATTTGGCAAAAGTATGCTGGGTATTGACAGAGACCATATAGTATACAAGTCACTTGTTTACTTATAAATGGGAGAAATTGTAATGATAAATATGGCAGCTAAATTAATGAAAGTCCTGCCTTGCAGTTAAAAGAGCCATTCATTTTTTTGATAGAGATATTACCTGTATGCTTTCTTTGAGAAAGTGTATACGCTGGACCAACCTGAAAAATATATTTTTGCTTGATTTGAACTAAAGAAGCACAATTAATGACACCATTGTTGTCAGATTTTATTGCAGAGTTTAAATGTTAATAATCTTGACACAATTTTGAATATTCTTTGCAATACAATATGTATAGCGATTAGGCATGTCATAAAATATTTATATCGATTATTGATCAGCACTTTCTTTAACAATATAATTTTAAAGGGAACCATATATTAACATAAGCCAACATTTCAATTAGAAACCTAATTTGCATGCCGTCCAGTTCACTCAGTTGGGGTCCTGTTTAATGTCTGGCATTAAAGGAAAACAAAGATTTTTCTACTTCAAGAATGAAAGTGACATTCATGAGTTTGCAGGTTAGTGTATGAAACGGGTTTAACTGTGAAGACTGAACGATTAGAAATTAGGCAATTTCTCTTTGTATAATTTTTTTCTCAGATTAACATTTTTATTGGTTGATTCTCAAAAATAACACAGAACAAAGCAAAATATACATGCACAGAATCAACCAAATTATCCCCAACACACATTCCTGTGGTCTAATCCTATGTATACACATAAACATGAAAGGAAAAAACTAAATGGGGTTTCTCTCCACATGCCCCTCACCGAGTGCCTTCCAGAAAGGTTATGTATTTGTGTCATTTCTTACCATATGCATCTAATCTACCAAGCGGTTTGTATGACCTCTTTTCAAATGCCACCACCCTGCCCAATTCGGTGAACCATACTTGAAATGAGGGAGTGCCAGTTGACTTCCATCCTCTAAGAATGATTTGTCTGCCAATCATTACACTAGTTTGGACCCAGCTTTTTGTATATTTGTCACCAACTTTAATAACCACCCCATCACCCAATATACACATAGTCTGGGGCAGAATTAAATTTGAGTATCTAAAACCTCATAGATAAAATTCTGAACTCTTAACCAGAATTCTTGAATCACAGAGCATGGGCCATGTCTCCATCCTCCAACTGACATTGCCTGCAGGTATGTGTATCTTTTAAACCAAGCCTAAACAATCTAGAGGAAGTCCAGTAGAAATGATGCAAAATCTTAAACTGAATAAGGCGTACCCTTGCATCCTTGCATCTCAATCCTTTCTTTTCCTGCAAAAAGGGACTTTTTAATTTTAATTAAAAAAAACTATTTTGGTGTTCAGCCATATGCTTGAGGAAACATTTAGGTAATATCAAAATTGAACAGGAAACCTTTGTCCATACGGAATGTAAGTGTGAAATAATGGGATGCATTTTTACTTCTCCAGGCAGTTTGATAGAAAGACTTTGCAATGGGGAGATTGGGGCAAGGGCCACTTGTTCAATGTAGTACCAAGGAAGGGCTCTCTCAGATGGAAGAGACCAATGGGCCAAGTGTATAAGATTAAAAGCTTTGTAATAAAATTTTTTTAGGGAGTCCTACATCTCCTTTGTCAATTGGTCTTTGTAACTTTCTGAAATGCAACCGAGGTTGTTTACCATTCCAAAAAATACTTGAATATTCTATCAAATTGTTTAAAATAAGAAAGAGGAGCTGCTAGGGTAAAGACTAGTAGATGATTGAATTTTGGGATGCAATTCATTTTTATAACATTGACCTTCCCAGCAATAGACAAAAGTAGTGAAGCCCACTGTTAAGAAATTAATGGAAAGGAGTCGTCGAGAACCGGCTTGACAATATAAATAATATTTTAATTCGAAACTTAAAAAGACAAACACACAAAGGTGTCGGACAGCTCTCCGTATATCTCTCTCTCTCTCACACTGAAGCTTCCAGTCGGCCTTTATCCCTCTCTGAGGCTTGATTAGCCTGATTAGAGGCCGGGTGTGCGGAATCACGACCCGGCCCCACCCTCCGCCCTGTCACACCCACCTATCCACATCACACAAGATCCTTTTTATTAATGGGTTAAAAGTAACTAACTAAATCTTTCAGATTTGCTGGAAATAAAATGCCTTGCTTGGGCCATTGAAAGGCGCCAGAGAAAGAGCTTCTGATTTAGACCAATTCACCCTGTGTCCTGAAAATTTGGTGAATTAATTAATGTTTATGGAGGCTAGGCAGATATCTACTAGGGTCAGAGACAAATAATAATATATCATCTGTGTAGAGTAGACGTTTATGCACCACACCTCCTGCTACAACACCAGGAAAATCCTCTTTTCTTATTGTGGCTGCTAATAGTGGAGCGGCTAAGTGCTTATGTTTGGCAGAATCGTTCAGTTTATGATACAAGCGTGAAAATTGGCATGAGCAGTCTCCATGGGTCACTTGACCAGAAAATTGTCCGAGCCACTTGAAATTTCAAGATAGCGGCCATTTTTCAAGATGGCCGACACCTTAGTGGAGCAGTTAAGTGATATAGTGGTTTATTTGGTGATACAAGCATGAAAATTGGCATGAGCAGTCTCTGATGGGCACATTCGTTGACTCTTTCATTAAGTTTCATCGTCATTGCTTCTCGTAAGGGGGACATTGCACTCTCATCTTCACATATAAAGCACAAAGCTTTCGAGGGCTGGGATCCTCTTGGCCTCTTGACATGGATATCTTTGGTATCTTCAGTGTCTTTAGTAGCAGTAGATGCTCTCTTTTGGGCCCTTTCCAGCTTTGTGTTATTGAACATAAGTTTACAGCTTGAATGATATTTTGCTCTGTTTCTTGTCAATGTGTTTTCTATGCCATCACCTTCATCTAGTCGGGTTGGACTAAGTAAGATAGGCAGAGCATTGATCTTATGAAATAATGGAATAATCGTGCTCTCTGTTGTATAAACTCGGATGAATTAGTTTTTCCTTGGTGTCCTGCTGACAAATGAAACATCTGTCCCAGTTAGTTTTCTCAACTGTTATGATGGCTTCTGCCATGTCTGCAGCAAATGTATAGGCAGAGGCTGAGGGTTTATCCTTTTACCAAGCACTTTGATGTATGGGATACAACTAAGTTCATGCCTTAACCCTACACTTAGTCCGATCATTCATCCAATGCCATTTATATCCTGTGTGATCTGTACACCATCCGGTTAACTAAAACCCCATTAACCTTGGCTCGGCTCTCCCGCGCTGGCACAACCTGTCAATTCAGGTGCGGCTATCTAACTGTTATGGGGTAGATTAGACAGCATTTGGGATACTAACTTTACAATTAGCTGACATTGAACCCCACTCTGAGTTTAACAGCAGTGATTATCACCAGTGTGCCTTGGTAGTGCAGATATTCACTCTTGTCTAATCTATCTATAATCAACAAATCAACACAACTGTATTTTGAGGCATTAAAAGTTGTTCTTTAGAATAATCTAAAACATATCAAATAAAATGACACCAAATCGTCCTTAATGGAAAAAAAAAAACAATACATTTCTATCGGAAAATTGATCTTTTGAGGATCCAGGTGTCGGCCATCTTGAAAAATGGCCGCCATCTTGAAATTTCAAGTAGCTCGGACAATTTTCTTGTCAAGTGATCCAGGAAGACTGCTCATGCCAATTTTCACGCTTGTATCATAAACTGAACGATTATATCACTTAGCCGCTCCACTATAATGGTTCCAGGGCAAGACAGAACAATAAAAGGGGAAAGAGAGGACAGCCTTGCTGGGTTCCCCTACCAAGATCAAAATAACCTGAAATGAATCCATTAGATTGCACTGCTGTTAATGGTTGTTTATAAAGCAACATAATCCAAAGTCTACTATTATCAGAAGAACTACCACCATGAATAAACCCCACTTGATCTATATGTACAATAGATGTTATTACTTATTCAATTAGCCAGAATTTTAGACAATATTTTTTACATTTAACTGGGTCAGGGAAATTGGACGATAACTTTTACATTCATTTGGGTCCTTATCTTTTTTTTAAGAATGTGGCTGATCAGGGCTTGCATCATGGTTGGTGGCAGTTCACCTTTCTGTGTAAACTTCCAACATTATCGGAGCCAGTTCTGTGACATAAGATCTAAAAAATTATATGGCAAAACCATCTGGCCCCAGTCCCTTACCAGTTGGCAAGACTTTAATTACCACAACAAGCTCCTCCAAAGTAATATCTGAGTCAAGAGTTTATTGATCACTTTCAATTTAGGAAGTTCTCATGGCTCTACGAAGTTGCTAATATCCTTATCAGTAGACAAACTAGTGGAGCTATAAAAATCTAAATAGAATTCTTTAAAGGCTATATTATTAATATCTGTGGCAGAACTAAATGTATTGCCTCCAGAAGACTTCCACCATTCCTTCAGTGAAAAAGCCTCTGTTTTATGGATCTGGCAAGAAGGTTCCCTGCTTTGTCCCTCGACTCAAAATATGTCAGTCTTGCCCTGAATAACCAAAACTCAACCTTCTCTGACAATAGTATTGTACCTATTTTTTAGCTGGGTCAACTCTAAGATCATTGAATGACATTCGGCACTTCAGCTCTGTTTCAGCACTTTTAATACTCCTTTCCAATTCTATTAATTGCTCAAGAACTGCCTTGAGCACCTCCCATGCCACGCCCACAGAGGGCACTGAGGACCAGTTGGTTTGTACATAAACATTGACTTCTGTCTTTAACATTTGTTAATTCAGGGTCTTGTAGAAGGGATGTATTAAAGCACCATCTATTTGATATTCTTTTCTCTATATGCAGCAACATCTCTAAACATGAGACAATAATGACTCCTCCTAAATTGTGATCTGTTTAAGACATTTGAATTGTAAATGCTTACTTATCAAGGGAATGTCATCACATTGATCTTACTTGAACCAGCTCTGCAAAACACACGCCCACCTCATGCCCTACCAAGTTTTTTAGCTTCTTGTGAAGAAAGGTGCATTTCTTGCATTTCTTGAAGGAAAGAAACAACCTTCTTTTTATAGGGTGTCCCAGCCCATTAACATTCCATGTGGAGAGTAACATTTTACCTATATTAAAGAGACATATTGACATGTAAAGATAAATTGTGTACCCAAGGCAAAATTATATATACCACTTTCCAACATTGATGTAACAATCAAATCCTGAACAACCCACAGAACAGAAAAAAATGAGCTTCAACCCTGTGTACAACAGTTCCAACTGGCATCCAGCCCCCGGAAATCCGACGGTCCATGCACGCTTATGAGATTTTCCACAACGCTATTGCTACCAGATTGCTCAAGTCCAGTGTTTTGTTTGTTTGCTTGTTTGTTTTTTATTTTATTATTATTTTACATAAATCATGCCATTAAATTGCACAAAATTGAATTCCATAAAATAATAATATGCCCCAGTAAATAATAGCAAACCTACAAAATTAAAAAATAATTTAACAATGGGAGAAAAAGAGAGTAGATTGAGAGTCAGTGGGCAGCCAACAGAATAACATACCCTCTCAGGCTGCATCAGTAAAATGCACAATTTGTAGTCCGTATCGTTGACTGCGTGTAGGCAAAATTAATCACTCCCATGATTTAATGAAGGCCATAGCTTGTCGTGGGCATGTCAAAGTATTGCGACCACCCTTGGCGTCAATTCTCAGCTTAGCAGGAAAAAGCAGTACGAAACTCACCTTCTGTTGGTGAAGCAATTTTTTTACACTCTTTGAATCCATCGCGCTTAGCTTGAGTCGATCTAGCCAAGTCCGGAAAAAAATTATGTTGTGGTTCTCCCAGCACAACTTGCCTTTATTCCTCACCGCTCCTAGAACAAAGTCCCCAGTAGATGGGGGTCTCTCAACCGCCATGGGAAGCTCACCGAAAACTCTGTGGGCACATTCAATTTCGAACATGCGGTCCGCTTTTTCGATCAAATTTGAAAAACTTCACCATATCTCTTCCTTTCCCTCTGGGATTCCAACTAAACGAACATTATTACTTCTGCTCTGATTTTCCATATCCTCTAGTTTTTCCCTCACGTGTTCCACATCAGCTTTGGTAGCAGGCAGGTTAGCATGTAGCTCTCTTTCTGCTGACTACAGAAACTCATCTGTTCTTGTGATCAGGGTGAAAAGTTTTGCCTCCATAGATGTGATAACTCAAAGTATTTCTGTGAGGTCCTCCAAGCCAGTCGAGATTTTTTTTCAGCGCTGCATAAATCCCAGCCTACTTTACAAAGCTCGCTGCCACCATCGACTGGATCTCCGCCCTCCTGATCCTGAGAGGCATCTGAGTGCTTTTTAATGTCCCCACAGGCCGATAATTTCACATTTTTCAACATCCTGCCCTCCGAGCACACTGCCCGGTAATGGCTTTTCAGCTGGGCACCTTCAGTGGCCCAAACAGGGCATTAAGTATTGGGTATTTTATTCCCAGCAAATTTGTGATTTTAGTTTTTTCATTTTGACCCTTTAAAAAAAAGATTTGAGCGATGTAGGCTTCATTGCATTTATCTATGATTGGGAAGGTTAATGTTATTAAAATTCAACCACCTGTTCTCCCTATAGATGTCTCCCTCTCTTATTTCAAGCAATTTGATAGCATAGCGAAGTCCTTCATTTGGAATGGTAAACGTCCCAGATTACATTTCAGTAAGTTGCATAGGCCAATTCACAAAGGTGGGCTAGGCCTACCCAAGATTCTTTTTATTATTATGCATTGGTCGCTTCCACCTGAGAGAGCCCCTCCCCGGTTCTTGCCCCTATTTTGCCATTGCAAAGCCTTTTTATCAAACAAACCGGAGAAGTTACACCCCGTTATTTTTGCATTTGCACACGGTATGGACAAATGTGTCCAGAGTGTTTAATTTGGACATATATTTATATGTTGCTTCAAGCATATGGGTGAACCCAAAGTTATGTATTAATATGCCCCCTTTCTGCTGGGCAGAGTGGATTGTGAGGGAGTTTAATACGCTCTGCGACCTATATGAGAGTGGAGTGTTGAGATCCTTTGAAGATATGGTTCAACATTTTGGGATTCCCAGGTCTCAATTCTATAGGTGTTTACAGCTGCTCCACTTGCTCCTTACGATTTTACCCCTAAAGCGGTAGATACTCCGTAAGCGGTGCTTTTGTAAAAGGCCGTGAGGCATCTGCCCTGCTAATTCAGAGTCGGGGATGGAGCTATAACCAGTGTTATGATCAGCAGACAAATTGTTTTAAGGGGATGTAAGTTGGCTGAAGTGCCCACATTTCAAGAATGATGCACGGAGATAGGGAGGGTGCTGGCTTTTGAGGAAGTGTTATGTACAAAGCTAGGGAATTGGATTCGTTTGATGGGAAAAGGCTCTCCGGGAGGGGCAGTGGAGAGAGAAGTGGTTTTAAATTTGTATGATGATTGTGTGTGTGTGTTTTCTCTTTTGGTCTATAATCATGTGTTGACCACAGGGATGTTGTTGAAGGTCAGGTTGGGGATTGGGAGGTTAGGAGTAATAGTGGAGGTTAAATGTTGATTCTGTGTATATATGTTTTTCTTTATCTATATGAATCAATAAAAAAATGTTACAATATTGTGAAAGTATTATGATATATGATTGTATCAGTACAGCCATTGTCAAAATGTGTGGGAACCCCAACTCCACTTCGCAAGAGCCCTAATAAAAAAAATATATATATAATTGGTTACACTTGTGGTTGTATTTCATTTTTATTGACTTTGAATTTTCTTTTCCCAAACAGAAACACATGCCCTATTTCAGAAGACGAATGGTTTGGGAGATCCTGCACCAGAAACTGTTGTGACGGGACACTTTCTTTTGTACAGGACATTGTTCTTTTGTATGGATAAGAGGGCTCTTTTGCACTTCAGGAATTGCAGGACAGTTATCCAGAGACAAAAATGGGATGTTCTCAACCTTAGCTGGTGGATCGGTTTTTATATGCTTAGCTCACCAGTTGATTTAATGCTGTCAAATGGAAAGTTGGGAGACCTTGGTGCACCTACAGGACTCTGTCTCAGTCAATAAGGGACAGGGCAGTGGTTTGATGCCCCATTATAGCTCCCTAAATCTTGATGTATTTTTTGCTTGGCAAACAAATTTGCTTTGACTATGAAAGTTTATTTTTACATATTTCACACTTTTCTTGTGCTTCCATTCATCTGCATTAACTGTCAGCATACGTCCTGTCTTCATTTCCCTTTGCATCAGCCATTTCTGTTATTTGATCAGGAAATTGCTTGATCCCCAGTCATCTGAAGTCATAAATGTTATGGTAAAAAGAGAGATTGTGTTCGTGCAGACAAGTGCTTTTCTGTGTTCTGATTGAAAAGCATCGCTGCTACCTCAGAAAATAGGACCATAATATTTCACACTTAATAATAGCAAAACAGCTGAAATTGACAATCACAGACTCACTTGCTTTTGTAATGGAAAACAGCAGTTTACATAATATTTGTAATGTTTGATACCTGTATGTTTTATACAGAGACTGTCAATAAGGCAATTACGTTTTTCTTTTGAAGAAATACCTGAGACTCAACTAGAGATTGACATGTCATGATTTCCCTTTTTCTGAAGGTGTTCAAACTCTCTTGAGCTGCAATGCTTTTGATTTCAATATAGTTTGGGATATATGCGAGATCTTCTGCCAGCTCCATATATTTGTTTTTACCAGTATTTTATGACTCTTTTATTTCATAAGAGTCTTCTGACATTTTTGGCCATCTCAGAGACATACAATACCTTTTTTGATTTACATAATCCTCACAACTCAGCAGTGTCATATCTTGTTCTTTATTCTGTTCTTTTTTTTTTGTGTAAGAAAAGTTAACTATTTTTGACTACCTGCAATTTGTTTTTAGATTTTTCTTCAGGATATTGACATTTGTATATACAGTGACTATACAGCAAAATTGAACATATTTAATACTCCTTTTGTAACTTTTATTATCTGTTTTTGTATGTGGACTGGATCTTACCAGAAATAAACCCCTGAGGTTATGTGTATATCTGATGATAAATTAATGATTTTTCAATTGGGTTAATTTTCTTGAACTAATAACTAATTAATCAATTAATGGATGGGGATTAAAGGTAATGTTACATTACTTTTTTTTTTTACTACAGTAACTAATTATTTTGTAATCGGATACACCCAAGGTCATAGATTTGGTTTGAACATTGGGTTGATTGTATTGTGAAGTTGGGGGTGGGTTGTGCTTGCTAATCTTGACTATTGGGGCTTATCTCCCCAGAATCTATGTCCTTGGACAGACCCAACACTGGTTGTGACACTAAAGGAATGGATCTTGGGCTGTAACAAAACAAAATATGGAACAAATATTAAATGTTAGCGAAAAGCTTTGCTAGAAGATTAAGGGGTAGATAGCTTTTTGAAATATTTTAGTGCTTGAGGTGCCCATCAAAGATATTCTGCAACCCCAAACATGCAAAATTATTCCAAGGCAGTGTTTCTAATTGGCTAGGTTTGCTGATTGGAAGTTTTCTTTAAATACTCTAGGTGTCTTGTATGAATATATTGTACATTCAAGATTCCATTCTTGAATCTTGTACCTCATAAAGGCAACAAACTGAAGGAGTGTTCCACTAATTAGGAAAAAACTGTTGTAGTTTCACTGTTGCCATTTTATATCTCAGGGGCCCAAGCCCAAATAACACACACTCCTCATTATTAAAGTTCACCAAGGCAAGAAATTAATTTACAGGACTACATTACAATGCATAAAAGAAAATACATACCACATATGTGACTGAACCGTTATGGAGCCAGAAATATGACAAAACAATTTGAATTTGATTTGTGCAAATTTTAATTATAGACTTTTGAATTTTAATTATAAGCATCCGTGTTCCACAGGGAAGAGTAGAGGGTCTCAGAAAGGTCGAATGGAGCATATTGGCCAATTACAGGTCGAGGAGCAATAATTCTCTGGCGTAAGCGTGATTCAAAAGGTCGCCATTCTGACCATGAAGTGACCATTATACGATTAATTTCATCCAAATTGCAGGCTTATTGTTAGGCATTTAATGGCTAATTTACACACCGGACTCCAACAAACGTTATAAACACCGTATGACTGTCAATCTCGCACATGCACATCCCTATTGATGTTTAGTCATTATGCCATTTATTTTTAGTTTGACTGTCAGAATCATTTCAAAGCTGCAAAAAAGTTTAAACAAGCAGCATAAAAAGGTTCGATTTTGTGTAATGTTGATTATTGTTAATAATAACACTGTAAAAATGTATAAGCCTTTTTACTGTTTCATAATCTTATTCATCATTAAAGCCGCGCAAGGAAAAGGGAAGAACTGAATATTGAAAAACAGAGGAATTTTCAATGTATTTAGACACATTGAGTGGGATGAAAAGTCCCAAAACAAAATATGTGTATTCTTCGTTGAAGGATTGGTTTCACGTGCGAGCATCAAATGCCATCATAATGATGACCATAATGATGAATACAATTATGAAAAAGTAATCCCGCCCACTAAATCACAAACATCTGAATGATCATTCGTGACGTTCATGTCTTGAGCTCAAAACGCACTTACAAACACCAACAAGTGTTTGAAATAACATCCGACTTGGATCTGATGTGGATACCGATCACAGAATGAAGCAGAATTACATTAATTATTTAGTTATATGTTATGCTTACTCTTACGCATACTAATCACTTTCATACTTTATACTTAAACAAATACCAGAGACCGCTTAGACAAATGTCTCATGTGCTGAGAATGTGCTAACCATAAAAATATAAATCATAAAAGTTTAAGAACCACTTCATGGTCAGAATGGCGACCTTTTGAATCACACTTGCGCCAGAGAATTATTGCACCTCGACCTGTATTGGCCGAAATGCTCCATTTGACTTTTCCGACACCGTCTACTCTTCCCTGTGGAACACGGAAGCTTGATCTCTGACCCACTTTCTGTAGATCTGAATTTCTGCGGTTTGAATTTTAGAATATTGAATTTGGTGTTCTGAATTTCTTCTTCATCTTGAAAACTTGAAGCTGTATTTTTTTAAATGGGATATTTACAGTGTAAGAAAAAATGTGCTGTTTGAAAATACATATTTATAAAATTGTGCCATTAAAAAAAACAATTCAATTTGGTTAAATATGAAATGTCCAGGATTGGAGTTTAAAAAAATTCAAATTCAAACCTATTTAAAATACAACGTAATATTTCATTTGGCAAAATCACACTTATAATTCAAATTCAAAAGTCTATAATTCAAATTTACACAATTCAAATTCAAATTGTTTTGGCATATTTCTGGCTACATAAACTGTTGACATGAAAACAAAGCCATAAAAAAGGTTTATCACCCAAACAGCTTCTCTTTGAAAGTTTCTTTAAAAAATGATCTTCAAATACAAAAATAAATCTCAGCATGATCTAACTTACAAGATAAAGCAGCATTTTGAAAGGAAAAAAGGGTCATTTTTGTAAGAGGCTTAAGGGGATAAGAGGTCTTCAGAATTCAATCTCCTTTGGCTGGACACAAACTGCTTGAAATAATGAGTGCATTTACAACTTTAATACAGCACATTTTGTTTCTGTCAATCTATTAAAACAATGACTTAACTGCTCATTTAGCAGGTGCCTCTACATTTCCTTAAAACTGATATGCAAGAAAAATGCAGCAAGATCTTTGCAAAAACATTTTTTTATGTACAAAATCCCTCCTCCAGCAGCAAACATTTTAAAAGCAGTCAACAAATCTTTTTTGTTTTTTTACAAAAAGATATTACATAAAATTAAAATGACCCATGGTGCTGTAACATTGTCTTTGTTTCATTCTGGCTTTGCAGAATATTTTAGAAAATAAAGCTGCAGAAAAATAATATTTCTCAAGTGTATTGGAGTGTGTGTGTGTATACATAAGTCTTTGTGTTAAAAATAGCTTACTTGCTTGTGAACTTATGACGTTTTGTAGGCACAGCCTTCTCCATCCAAGTTTTTCTTTCTGTTACTAAATTAAGTTTAGCTTCATTATCAGTTGATGTTCTCCAAAAATAGTCACAATAAATGTCATCTTCCTTTAACTGGAAGGAGATAAGCTTCTCAATTCCTTTCATTAATGTCCAATGCTTTTCATGCCAGCAGAGGTGATTCAATATCCAGCATCCTCCATCTCTCCTTAGAATGTAGTAAGAAAGATTATACAGTCAACATACAAGCTTGAGTAAAGAAAAAAACACTAATTACTCATTTAAATGTCATCATAGAATGATTAAAGTGATAGTTCACTCAAAAATGAAACTTATCTCATTTACTCACTCTCATGCCATCCCAGATGTGTATAACTTTCTAAAAGTAATAAAAGTAATCCATAAGATTCCAGTGGTTAAATTAAATGTCAGATGTGATATAAGTGTGGGTGAGAAACATATCATTATTTAAGTCCTTTTTATCAAAAAATCTCCACTTTCAAATGCTTCTTTTCTGTTTTTTTTAATTTGTGATTCACATTTTTCGTGGATATCGCCACCTACTGGGCAAGGAGGAGAATTTTTAGACAAAAAGGACTTAAATAATCATCACTGCTGAAAACACAGATTAAACCACGAGTCTTATGGAATACTTTTTTATGTGGCCTTTATTTGCTTTTTGGACCTTCACTTGCATTGTATGGGCCTACTGAAATATTCCTATAAAAATCTTCATTTGAGTTGAGCAGAAGAAAGTCACACACATCTGGGATGGCATGAGTGTAAGTAAATGATGACAGAATTAACATTTTTGGGTGAATTTAAAATCTCTCTAGTGCAGAAGAATGTATTTCATACTTTGCTTGTTTAGAGATCTGTGAACACTGGGGTTGTCATGATACCAAAATTTCAGTAGGATAGTTGATAGTTAGCTACCTATAACATACCAATTTCGATACATCAGCAAACACTAATATGCTAATTAACACTTTTAACTTAAAAAGTTAAATATTAATATTGCCAACATACAGTAGCGGTTCTAGACGTTTGAGGTATGAAAATTAAATAAAAACGTTTGAGGTATGAAAATGTGTAATTTATGTTGTAGAACAAAAATGTCCACGTATCATAAAGTAATGTTTACCACAGATCTTGTTTTACTCACAAGTTCAAACCCCCATAGGATAACTCATGAGGGAACCCATACCGAATTAAACTTCTGGGTTCGTCAAGAAATCGACGTCACGGCTCAACAGTTCTATTATCTGTCAGTCACAGGCTGTACTGCAGATCGCGGGTACCAAATGAATGTACGTTCTGTTTCATTCCTACTGACCGCCAGAGGCAGTATTAAACACTACTGGATTATCGCAGCGCCAGCCAGATAGGTCGAGAGAATATACCAACAAAGTCACACAGTGACGTATGCTGAGCCCTGGAGGTTATAAACCGCAGCCTCTCAGCACTCTGCCTCTTTCGCTTTCTCGCCTGGTTGAGATAGGTTGTTTTTACATAAGTGATAGATTGCGCTGTCAAGTGCAGCTTACAAGAGCAGCGAGATATCGTCCTCACAAGCTGTGTCAGCGCACATCTACGCCACTTCAACGGATTTGAAGTGTTTTTAGCCGCATTTTGGTGAGTTTTCATTCTTTTTCGTCGGTAACACTCTGTGCCTCTCAGTGCTATCCGGTGGCTGGTGTTTTCTGCGCTATAAGTTAACAGTCTCCCGTTGACATTTTCATTATTCACAGTTGTTCTGAACTTTTTTCCTCGAACTTATGTGATACTCTGCGCCCCTTGGTTCAATCCATCGGCCATTTTAGACATTTATTTATTTTTTCGTGAGATGTTCTGGACATTACCTGTCTGTTCACCCGCAGGAATTATATAATAATTTTTTTTCTGTATTCTGCTTCGTTACGATCATTCTGCTTGAATTAAACCTTACGGTTCTATCCAAAGGTGTTATTAGCAAGTAACTATGGCTCACAGCTCGATTGCCACTGGTTTCCCACTGACTTGTAAGCTGTGCCCTAATAATCTCCTCCCGGACGACGGTCATGACATCTGCCCGTCGTGTTTGGGTGTTCAACATCTGAGAGAGGCTCTCACGGACCCGTGTCTGCACTGCAGTCTTTTACCTATGTCGAACGGCGGCTCCGTCTTGCTGAGTTAGACCCCAATTCAGCGGTGAAACTTCGGGCAGTTGGATGTAGCCCCTTCTCGCACTCAGAAGCGCAGGGCGTCTGCGGCAGCCGGCTCCCCTCCCATCTAAGAGGAGGGCCACATCGCGAGTGATGAACATTCGCGTGTCGAGGAAAATTCACTCTCTAAGGCGGTTTCTGTACTTTCTTCAGAGATGGCGGAGCTGAAACGCCTGCTTCACTTCGCTTCAGCCGGTCACATCTGCTACACCTGTGAAGATGACACAGGAGGATGAGAATGTTCTGAATCGTGGAACCGGGGAAGAGTCAGCTGATTCCCCTCGTTTTCACATCATTCTGACTTGGATGTGCTTTCTACGATTGCTTCTGACTCTTTTTTTCATGATCATGGGAATGCTGTGAATGTTGCGGCGCAACCATCACCTCAGGATGTTTTTGCTGGTTTTCCAGCAATGGAGGGGTCGAGTGGGGGGTCATTCCAGTCATCTGGACAGGCCCAGCCCTCTTCTGATGATACTTTGGCTGTGCTTCGAATGGCTCTTGCTCGTCTAGGACTTGATGAGTCACCTGTCCAATCTGCCCAAACCAATGTCTTTTTCAGGCAGGCCACAGCTGCGACTTCTTTTGCCATGCCACCATGTAAAGATTTTGTGGCCGAGTTTTCAAATGCCCTCACTGGTTCTGGTCTGCCTAAACGGCGCTCAAAGATTGCTCGGACGTTAGCATCTATGGCTGAAGCAGATTCCATCGGGGTGAGTCGTGCTCCAGAAATAGAGCAGCCTGTTGCAGCTTTGGTGGTGTCTCCTGATGAGGCTCTACGAGGGAATGTGCGATGTCCCAGTGCGCAATGTGGTCGCACGGATTCATTCCTGAAAAAGGCATACGAGTCTGTTGCTTACATAACTCTTGCACAAAACACAATCTGTCAGTTACTACTTGCTGCTACCAGTACGCTAGAACCAGCAAATGTTGATCCCTCAATTTCACAGTTTCTGCAAACGGCTCTTTTGGCAACGGGCCACGTAACCCGCGAGCTGGGTAGTCTTGCAGCCACGCTTCTGGCAGCCAGCCGCCAAGTGTGGCTTGCCCAAGCACGGCTACCTGAGGCTGCAAGAAAACCTTGAGAGATCTTCCATTTGTTCCCGGGCATCTTTTTGGTCCTAATGTTCCGGAACTTTTGGAAAAGAGGGTAAAGCTGTCTGAGGCCACTCGTCAACTGGCGCAGGTACAGCGCAACCCTACCTTTAGGATGCCAGCAGGTCAGACCCGACATCGCTATGCCACACCGGAGCCATATTTCCGCCAGCATGCTATACCTCAGTCACAGCCCCCTCAAAGGCCTCGGGCTACTGAGAATGCTAGAGTTTTTCGGCCACCTCATCGGCATTTGCCAGGAGGACCCCGTCAGCGCTCCCCCCGCGACCACTAAAAGTCGCACACATAAAGCCTGAGACACACAGGCCGGCGGTCGATCGTTTTTCAATAGAACAGATAGAGTACTGGAGGACCAACACCGGGTCGGGATATACTCTACAGTTCCGACGCCGGCCTCTCAGATTTTCAAGAATCGTTCCTACGGTTGTCAAAAATGCAGTTTGTTCAATGGCCCTCTCTCTGGAAATTCGTTCACTGTTACAGAAGGGAGCCATAGAAAAAGTTAATCCCCTAGTTCAGGAAGAGGGGTTTTATTCAACATATTTTCTTGTTCCAAAGAAGGACGGTGGTTTCCGCCCAATTTCTCGATTTGAGGCATCTGAATTTGTTCCTGAAGGTCCTTCCTTTTCGAATACTGCGCACAGCCGACGTTCTTCGGTCTGTGGCAGCAGACGATTGGTTTGTAAGTATTGACCTGAAAGATGCATACTTTCACATCCCAATTGCTTTTCATCACAGAAAGTTTCTGCGTTTCAGTTTCCTGAGTCAAGCCTACCAGTTCAAGGATCTACCTTTCGTGTCTTCACAAGGTGTGTGAGCGCAGCTCTGTCTCCTCTTTGGATGAGAGGTATGCGTATTATGCCTTATCTGGACGACTGGCTTCTTTGTGCCCCCACAAAACAGCAGGCTGTGCAAGACTCCAGACTGCTTTTGAGACATGTGCAGAAGTTGGGGTTTTCAGTGAACGAGAAAATGAGCTGTCTGAATCCAACACAGACCACTATGTTCATAGGAATAACCCTGAATTCCTGCCTAATGTCTGCCTCCCTGTCTCAAGAACGTGTGACGAACATTTCGCCCGGTTGTCTCTTTACAGTACCAGGTAGTCCTACGACTAATAGGGATGTTAACTGCTGCTACAGTGGTGAGGTTTACTCCACCTCAGACCACTTCAGTTGTGGAACAACAGTTTGCAACTAGATCCCAACAGTTCCCACCAAACATCGCCATCGACTGATTGTAATTTCTCACCGTTGCTTACGGGCGTTGAGGTGGTGGAGGCAGGTGGAGTTGTTGAAGACAGGAGTGCCCCTGGGTGTGGTTCCCTCTCGACGGGAGTTGGTCACGACCAATGCTTCCCTCACAGGGTGGGGGGGGCAACATGGAACCAGAGGGGTATTTGCGGGCGCTGGACACCGACCCAGACCACAGAACATATCAACCTTCTGGAACTACGTGCAGTGTTCATGGCATTAAAGTATTTCATGCCAGTCCTGGCAGGCCGCCATGTTCTCGTTCGGTCCGACAATACCTCAACAGTGTTCCATCTAAACCACCAGGGCGGCACGAAATCCTGCAGGTCTCTACAGCTTACGCACGAGATCCTGACATGGAGCCAGCCGTGACTCGCTTCACTGAGGGCAGCTCATATTTCAGGAGCATGCAACCAGCCAGTGGATGCTCTTTCCAGGGATCTGGTACATCCAGGAGAATGGAGACTTCATCCAGATGTTGTGCAGGAGATCTGGCTTCGATTTGGAAGAGCAGAGGTAGATCTTTTTGCTTCAGAGATGACCACTTACTGTCATCTATGGTTCGCAAGGACAGAAGTGTCCAGCCCCTTGGGCCAGGATGCACTGTCTCACGAATGGCTGAACTGCCTACTATATGTGTTCCCACCTATCCCTCTGTTATGGGAGGCGTTACACAGGATCTCCCTGTGCAAGCACAGAGTACTATTCGTGGCACCACGATGGCCAGCCAGACCATGGTTTCCTTTGTTGCTAAGACTTCTGTCAGGCAATCCATGGAAGCTTCCCCCCAGGAAGGACCTCCTCTCCCAACTGGAGGCCAGCGTCTGGCACTCAGATCCAGCTCGCCTGCAGCTTTGGGTCTGGCCATTGGGTTAAATCCTTCTCTGGAAGATTGTAATCCTGCGGTTATTCACACAATCTCCAATGCTAGGGCTTTTTCCACACAACAGATCTATGCTGGCCGTTGGAGGCTTTTTTCTGCATGGTGTGAGAAGTAAGGGCTCGATCCTGCAACATGTGGCATTCTGAGGATCTTAAGTTTTCTTCAACATTTACTGGAGGAGGGCAAAGCAGTTTCCATGTTGAAAGTGTATGTCGCTGCTATTTCTGCATATCATGTTCCAACTGATGGATCTTCTCTTGGATCTCACAGTCTTGTCTGCAGTTTTCTGAAGGGTGCACGCCGTCTTAAGCCTGCTCGGAATCCTCACTTTCTCGTGTGGGATTTGCCACTTGCGCTTGCATTGCTTTGCTCATCCCAGTTTGAGCCCTTGCAAAGCATTGACATGAAATGTTTAACCTTGAAGACTGCCTTTTTGTTGGTTATTGATTCTGCGAAACGAGTCAGTGAGTTGCACGCACTGTCTGTTAGCGAATTGTGCTTGCGTTGGTTGCCGGATGACTCCGGGGTGGTCCTACGACCCAATCCTTCTTTTCTTCCAAAAGTCCTTCTTCCTCAGTTCATTAACCAGCACATTGAACTGGCCTCTTTTCAGACTTCTTCAGGGTCTGATTCAAGTGCTCAACTTTTGTGTCCTGTTCGTGCCTTGAAGTGTTATGTGGACACCACTGCTCAATTTAGACAGTCAGACCAGTTATTTGTCTGCTATGGTGGTGTGAAGAAAGGTGCTCCAGTGTCGAAGCAGAGGTTGTCAAACTGGATAGTGGAAACTATTATACTTGCTTACAAGGCAGCAAGGCAACCATTGCCCTGGGGGCTAACTTGCCATTCCACTAGGGCCATCTCATCTTCATGGGCTGTTTTTAGAGGAGTTTCGTTAGCGGACATCTGCACTGCCGCTACCTGGGCTTCCCCATGCACGTTTGCCAGGTTTTATAAGGTCAACGTTACTGCTCATCATGCTGTGAGTTCTGCAGTTCTTCAGGAGCGGCCTTAATTTTTCAACAGGTCAGTGGCATTCCTCATGACTATGTTGGTATGGGTCATCCAGTAGTGTTTAATACTGCCTCTGGCGGTCAGTAGGAATGAAACAGAACGTTAGTTACACATGTAACTGTGGTTCTGTGAATTCCGGATGACCGCCAGAGTTCTTGGTCACTCGGAATGCGTGAGAAAGGTGTACCGAGGCAGAGTGCTGAGCGGCTGCGGTTTATAACCCCCAGGGCTCAGCATACGTCACTATGTGACTTTGTTGGTATATTCTCTCGACCTCTCTGGCTGGCGCTGCGATAATCCAGTAGTGTTTAATACTGCCTCTGGCGGTCATCAGGAATTCACAGAACCACAGTTACATGTGTAACTAACGTTTTCACACCTAAAACGTATTTACGCTAAAAAGCGAGATGGGGCACACGAATAGAGCAAACCACGGGTGTACTGATGCGTGTTTTAATTAACAGTTAAAGTTATTTTAACTTAAAAAAGCATCTTAAACGTTCCCTTGCGAGACAATGAAAAAAAAACAACAACAAAAAACGGCGCGGCGCAACGTTCAAAGACGTCCGTCTAGAGCATGTTTACATAGCAAAACAATTGTACCGGCACTCGATACAGCTAATACCAAAACTACAGTTTTATTACATTTTAGTATCGACTTGGTACCTAGGTACATACATTTTAAAACCCCAGTGAACGCAATGTTTACAATAATATTAGTTAATATTAGTTAGTCTCTGTCCGTTAGAGGCCACAACATTTACAAAGCAACAGGAAGTAGCCCACCTCCTCTTCACTTGCCCTGCTGGTAAGAGTATGTTGTGTGGTCTGTGTGCGTCTCCATGGTAACCTGCTGCTGTTGGACGCAGTTTTCCTGCAGTTTCATGAGGTCAGTGTTACTGACAATAAATCACAGTGAATCAAGCTTTGACGCACTTCAAATAATGAATCACTGTAATGTTTCGTACCTCAGTAACATTTGAGGGAGGCACTTGGGCGTATTGTGGTATGTAGGTCCCTTGCATAGCTGTGTTTGCAGGCATATACTGAGGACAGATAGACACATTTTTAGACATAGTCTAATAATAACCATTTATCTGACAAATATTTTAACGTGGTATAATATTTTCCTCTCAAATGATGTTTGCAACAAATTCCCTGAGGAGAACATACTGTGCCAGTGCTGCCCAGGGTTAGATGGCTGAGCTGCTGTGTAAGAGGCATTATGGCAGTGGGCTGGATGGTCATGGTGTGATCCATTGTGGGTGTGAGGACGGTACCCTGTGCACAGGGGAAGGAAGAAGAACGTTTGACATATACAGATGTTTTAGGAGGTTGTGCTGAGGAAATGGAGCACGTCATGTTACTTACTGTGGGCTGCATGAGGTAAGACTGATGATGATGTATCCAGGATGGATTGTGTACCTAAAAAAATTTATAGGTCATCAAAAGCATCTGATATTGCAGGTTTCATGCAGTACTAGAGGTTTACACATCAAAGTAGTAATATAGGGTACCACCAAAGGAATCATACCTGATAGGTGGATACAGGTGAGTGCATGTATGGAGAGATAGAAGTCTGGGCAATAATTCTGTTTGGACCGATGCTGTAGGAAGGAGGGAAAAACCTGCTGGGGGTGACACAGATACACATATTTTTTACAAGAAGGCACAGAGTGCAACTGTGAAGCAATATTTCCAGTTTTGAGAGATAAACTCTGAACAAACCCATTTTGTAAAGCAGGGGTAGGGTCATATGTTAGCGTCATCCCACACTGTGCATGAGAAAAAGAGAGAGACAGTCAAGAATTAGCCTAGAGAAAACTTAAAGGGGGGGAATTCACTAAGAATTTATTGTGGTTGCTGATAGCAAGGTTTATTTGCACAAGCTGTCTGTGTTGTTTTATCACACAATTTTCTAAAGGAATTATGGAAATCAGTAGGGATATCATAAAATATTGATATATTGATTATTAATCGTCACGTTATTTTGTCAATATATTTTTGAGGCATCGATATATTAAAATGTACCAACATTTAAATTAGAACCCCAATTGGTGTGCTTTCCAATACACTCAGTTGGCCTCTGTTTAACAGTCTGGTATAATAGCATTGGGAGACCACAAGAGGGCGATATACCATTTACTTAAGCGCACACACAAGATGAGCTGAAGCGCGTGGTAGTCCACATTTTTTACTACTTCAAGAATGAACAAAGTGACGATGAGTTTGCAGGTTAGTGAAACTGTTGTAACAGCAAACTGAATGATTAGAAATGGCAATGTTTATGCAATTTCTCTGTATATAGCCTAGAATAGGTCTTTCAATCAAGGCTTCAAACCACAAAAATACATACCTGTAACTGAAAATACATTGCGCTCTATGAAAGATGTTCACAATAGATCATCCAGTGATGGCTAGAGTAAATAATATTTGTTTGTTGATGCTGAGCATTGGTGGTGTGTGCATACATTTTGAAAAAAATAAATAATTGTTTCTAATTTTAGAACGAGCCATGACATCTGCCAGACACGTCTGGTGTGCGACCTCCTTTAATTTACCCTGCCGCTCACACTTTAGAAACGTTGTGTTCAGAAATATGTCTGAAGAGACAAAGACTATTGTGCAACGAGCAGCCCTATTTATTCCTGAAAAAAATCATGAAAAAGGCATCGATCCCAAACCTAGAAATCAGTCAATGGTGCAACACGGGCAAAAATTTAGGCTTAGTACACAAACATATCTTTATAGTGGTACTGCAATGTTAATTACACTAGACACATTTTTTTCTAATCCTAATTTAGATACAAATGTGTTTTGAGTTGAAAAGAATGTCAATTACATAATTTAAATTCAGTGATATTTCAGTGCATTTAGTGCCTGGTAAAACATGTTACATGTGGTTACATGTTTTTGCTCTGAAATACCACGTAAAAAAATGGCACAACTAGTTAATTTGTCCCTTGTGTCAAGTAGCAATGATGAAAAGCAGCTCTCTCACAGTCTCGCCATCTCTTGGCCATTGTCGCCCATTCTGGTGATATTTCCCCTGATTCTGACGCTTCTTCTGTCCACCATCGGCAAATTTACACAGTAAGGGTTCTGTAGGCACTAAACAGAAAGATAATTTTAGCCAAAAGCTCTAATGTTTTTTTTTACTGTCTTGAACATTAAGTCAATCCACAAAAAGAATAAAAAATAAAAAAATACATCATTGAAGATGTAGAGTATTACCTGCTACTCCAGGAGGAGACTTTATGTATTTGCCATTGAAATGTTGAATGATGGCCTCGCATTTCTCAGTCGATTCCATCCTTTCAGAGATTGCAAATGCATTATTAATTTAATATTAATGATAATAATGTCACTTGAGGCACCAGAGACAGTGAGGCATACCTGGCAAAACCCACTCCACGACTGGTGCCATTAGCGTCGCGCAAGATGCGTGTGGAGATGACTTGACTGAAGGGCTTGAGCATGCTCTCTAACTCTTGCTCATCCATAGATAGAGGCAGGTTGGAGATGTACAGATTGGTTGGGTCCTGTTCCTGTTGCTGCAGAGGTCAGGGAAGAAAGGGGGGGATATAGAAAGAAAGAATAAAGAAAGCGATAGTATGAGATCACCATGATAAATAAGGTTATAATATCCTGAGCCTTAAAGGGGTCATAACATGGAGAATCAAATTTAACTTGATATTTAGACATATAAGCAGTAACTGTACTATAAAAACATACTGTACATTTCAGAACTTCCTCCCCAGTCTAAAAATAGCATTTATAGTTGCCACCCTGTTGAAATGTCTTGTTGTGAAATCTGTCTGTTTGTGCCGTGACGACACATTGCTCATTTGTATTTACACATCCCACAACATGCACATCGCACCCTTGGCCCCGCCCACTGGCGTGCAGATCAAGAGAGCAGGCCTTCCATGGCTAATTATTCCTAACGTAACATCAAGGGGGACCAATCTGGACTATTTTGAATGATTTTGAATATAAACATGAACTACACAGACTCTTTGACCACTTGATACTTATTTCGGGCTGCTTTTAAAAGACGTGGTGTAAAATTACAACTCTGAAGAGAAGCAATTCTCTTTCATTCAGCTGCTGCCTCTTGTTATTTGAGCACAAACGTGTCATTGATGCGTTCTTTCACCCATCTGTGCTATTTTTAATTGTCGGTGTATGTAAACATAGGACGTCTTTGATGATGGACGCGATTTCGCAATGTGCACCTCAGTGCTCCTACATTATGTGTGCATCATTTCACCTTTCTTTGAACTATTATGTGTTGTTTTTTCCACCTCATGTCACCATGGACTGCTTGTAAACAGTCATAATACAATTCAAGCTTTGCAAAGGAAGTGTTATTGAAGGATGGGGCAGTTAAAAACACTTCAAAAACATAAGTAAAGCATTTCATTCATGAATATTTCAAATGTCATGAATGTTTGATAGATTATGGTGCTGAGTGTTAACAGTTGTGCTTGAGATGAACAGTTAAATATATTCAGATGCAATATGTTGAATGTGCATTATGCGTAAACACTGAAATTTTGTTTTATAATGTCGAGGTTCATTCTCTTCCAATTGAATTTGTTGAATTTGAGAGGCTGCATGATGTTATCCAATCAGAACAGTGGCAGTTTACGTTGAAGTTTTAAGGAGGCGCTTAGGACAAAACTGAGCATTTCAGACAGAGGGCAAAACACAGGGTGGAAAATTATCATATATTACTAAATTGTGACTGTTTTGCTGCAAAAAAAAACTTTTATAACATTATCATTGGACCCCAGAGAAGATAATAAAATGATTTTAAAAAGGCACTTCATGACTCCTGTCTGTGGAGAGCATCTTTGGAATGCTGTTGTTAACCACAGAAATTAATATAATTTTTTTACACAATTTGTAAAAACAAACAGTAAATGTGTTATCTTATACATTCAAAATGGATGAAAATGGAAGCCAAGCATGCAAGCACTAAAGGGTTGAAATTAGAATTTGTCTTAAATAATTTGTCTGTAAAAACAAAAAAACTGCAGTTCCGCAGATTCCACCCACAGGAATTTTGTCAGTAACACATGTCCAGGGGCCTCATGTATAAAACTTGGCATAAATGTGTCAAATGTAAGCCAGAACTAGCGCAAAGTTACAAGGTATCTTGACAAGGTATGAGAAACTAGGAAAAGATGATAGTACAGACAGATGTTTCATGTGAATAGATGCTGCTGCACTTGTAGTGTAAAAATGTCTAAACATCCTTTTTCTCAAATTACTTGAGAATTGTATATTAATCAGACTAGTGTACAGAGAATATATATTATGCAATTATGGTTCTCAGATCATTTTAAAAATAATTTTAGGATGTAATAGCTGTGTCACTAGCATCACCAGAGGAATTGCAAAAATTATTGTTTTTAAAAAGGTTTCCCAAACACTACTGTCTAGCTACAAAACAACAAAAAACAACAACAACAAAAAACACCTTAAAAGTGCATTATATTCTAAATCTGAAACAATAGGATAGCACTTGTGTGAAGATCATAACACAATGTAAATAGTTTTCAATAAAAATAAAGGTATTTTACCTTAGCCTAAACAGTCTGGAGTTTTAGACATATTTATTTATTTATTTATTTATCTATGTATTTATTTATTTATTTAGGAAAATGTGTCAAAGTGACCTTTTACAAGGCCAGCATTGAGTCAGCTCATTACCATATAAACACCTTATTAGCTTAATTTGAAGCGGCAAGAATGACAGCAAATATGCATATGGAACAAAGTGGCACCTTTTTGAACCTCAAATAAACAGATACACAAAATGTGAGCTTGCATGTCTTCGACGGATTACTCGGTTCCCATCTGAAGCACAAGCAGGAGGGTTTAGTATCTCGAAACCCCTTAATCATATTATGCAGCTCAAATTAATTTGGTTCATTACCATTGCCTAAACAAATCAGAAAAACTGTAAAGATAGCTGCAAGATAGCAAAATTCCAATTCATCTCACTGCTGTTTTGCATATTAATTGCTCTGGTGTGCAGATGAGATTAAAATTTGAGCTGTAAATGTTTTACCAATTCATCTCTTACCGTCATTATTAATGGATGTCTAATTGCAGTGACCTGCGATCAAGGTGATTTTTGCACTGATCTAATCACATCTTAAGATGGGTGGCTGAATCTCATATATTGAGAATATTTCACCCCAAAATCAAAAGAAAGAATTTATATTTTACTTGAAGAGAATTAAGCCCCCACAAAAATTTTATACAGTAATGCCAAAAATCACATTGTCATCACTGTAATCCAAGTTAAATAATAAAAGGATTGCATTTACTCCGATCAGCCACAACTAATGTGCCTAATATTGAGTAGGTCCCCCTCGTGCTGCCAAAATAGTGCCAACCTGCATCTCAGAATAGCATTCTGAGATATTATACTTCTCACCACAATTGTACAGAGTGGTTATCTGAGTTACCATAGACTTTGTCAGTTCAAACCAGTCTGGTTTGACTGTTCTCATCAATAAGGCATTTCTGTGCACAGAACTGCTGCTCACTGAATGTTTTTTGTTTTTGGCACCATTCTGAGTAAATTCTGTGGAGTGGTGGTGGCGTAGTGGGCTAAAGCACATACTGGTAATCAGAAGGTCGCTGGTTTGATCCCCACAGCCACCACCTTGAGCCTGGCACTTAACTCCAAGTTGCTCCGGGGGGATTGTCCCTGTAATAAGTCGCTTTGGATAAAAGCGTCTGCCAAATGCATAAATGTAAATGTAAATTCTAGAGGCTGTTGTGTGTGAAAATCCCAAGAGATCAGCAGTTACAGAAATACTCATCTGACACCAACAATCATCCATTTGATTATCTAATCAGCCAATTGTGTGGCAGCAGTGCATAAAATCATGCAGATACGGATCAGAAGCTTCAGTTAATGGTCATATCAACCATCAGAATGGGGAAAAAATTTGATCACAGTGATTTGGACCATGGTATGATTGTTGGTGCCAGATGGGCTGGTTTGAGTATTTCTGTAACTGTTGATCTCTTGGGATTTTCACACACAATAGTCTCTAGAATTTACTCCGAATGGAGCCGAAAAAAAAAAAAACATCCAGTGAGTGGCAGTTCTGTGGATGGAAATGCCTTGATGAGAACAGTCAACAGAGAATGGCCAGACTGGTTCGAACTGACAAAATCTACGGTAACTCAGATAACCGCTCTGTACAATTGTTGTGAGAAGAATAGTATCTCAGAATGCTATTCTGAGATGCGGGTTAGCAATATTTTTGCGGCACGAGGGGGGCCTACTCAATATTAGGCACATATATTATAATATACCGGTACAATACAGGTAGTTTTAAAGTTGTGACTGATCGGTTTATATTAGGGCTGTTGATTTAACAAGTTCATTAAGTTTGATTAATTATTAAAAAAAATAACATGTTAAAAATGTATGCAATAAACAATGCCCCCTGACCTGTAAAGTAAATATTTTCCTATTATCGGAACAATTCAAGTACATGTAACTTTGTGTATTTACAAGCTGCATCAACAGGGGTAATACACATGCCTCATATTCAGACCCAGTAACCAAGGCCGTAGATTTGGTTTGAAAATATTAATGGGGCTGTATTGTAATTTGGGGGTGGGTGGGTTGTACTTGCTCGTTTTGATTATTGGTGGCTTACCTCCCCCCCCACACACTCCCCTGCCGGTCACACAGGATGCATTCTTGATAGCTGGATGAAGCACAACAGAATGCATCTCGAGAATGCAAAGTTTCAACAAATTTTAACTTAACACTGTGTCCTAAAAATGCAGCATTTATGACTTAAAACTAGTGAGATGCTAAAAGTGTCTGATGCACGTATACATAAACCAACAATTAGAAATAGCGCAGACACAACACAAGAATGTGTCCTGTGAGAATAGGAAAAATTGATGAACACAATTACAAAAACAATTGCTGTTGACTGTAGACTTGTTAAATAATAATAATTTGCTAATAAATTGACTTCTAAAGACACTCTTTTGTCTACTCAATGCTTTACTTGTCTGACAAAATATTGCAATATATTATTATATGAATATCTGAATTGTTGTATTTCTTATAGGCCCCACATATTATATTTATAATTATTGAATTATATGAATTATTATGTATTATCTATATAAAATGATTTTTAATTAGGGTCCTTTCAGCAAATATTGTTACTGATACATGCGATTAATTGTGATTAATCGGCATGTCATGTAATTCATTATTTAAAATGTTTATATAATGGTTGTACTGCCTTTAATTATGCTGATTTAAATAATGAAATAAATGTAATCACAGTAATATTTACTTCAGTATTGTAAATACTTTTTTTTTTCTTCAGTAATGTAAATCTAATGAGAATCACCATTGAGAATAATAGAAATGTAAAAAAATGCTCAGAAGTAAAATGTCTGGATGCATTACTGTAATGATAATGATAATTTGGAGGCAAATTGTGCTTAATTGTCATGAAAGTAATGGCACAATTCAAAAAATCTTAATGATCATAAAAGGCTTCACTTTCTTCATGCAAAATATATATTCTTTTTGTTTTTTCTTTTGATTTTGGGGTAAAATGTGACCTAGACATGCTTTCGTGAGATTCACATGGTATACCTTTTTCGACAAGGTGCTGGAGAAAAGAAAAATTCACAGCAATCTCCACAGAAACGGACTCAATTGACTATTAAATGGGTTAGGTCGCTAAAAGACAAAAAAAGGGCTGTTATTATGATTGCTGGCTGGTGATGTTATTTTACGGAGGGGAAGGTTGCCCTTTCACTTTGATCTGGAGCTTAAATCCTCCATATAAACTTCAAGAGAAGCCATTAAAAGAATGTAAAATCATTGAGAATAGCTTTTCTCTACAAGGCCAGGATCTGTGTGAGTGGTTGGCTAGGGTAGGTGCAGAGCTGGCCTGCAGGGCCACAGTACTCTACAGAGGGCGTGCGGCTCTGCCAGCCAAGCTGCTCAGACAGTGACTCAGCCATGGGTGAGAGAGAGAACACACAACCTTTTTGTAAAGCTGAAGCACCAGGCAGGAGCAGAGACAGAACAAATTCTCCTCAGGCACTTACTTTGAACTGCTCTAAATGGCAGGCTTGCATGAGCCTAATAGGGACACCAGGTCCATTTTTATTGCTTAACACCCACAGACAGGGCAAGTGTTAGGGAAAATAATCACGCTCTCCAACACCTAAGTGATTGGCTGCATTTAATTTCCGTATTAATTAGTTTCCCTTGGATCAGAGAGCCATAGATGTTGTGTGCAGACTGGGAATACAGTAGTCAATTCCAGGTCATATTTTAAGACTAATAACAACTTGTCCAAGACATACATGACTACATACTAAAACATTTTTACATTTTACTAGATATGGTTCCTATGGCCCCTTCTTCAATATAAGTCTATTGGACCATTTTATCATCTGTTAGGTGAATATTTTAAAGGCTCCAATATACACTCTTACGATATATCTTCTTCGTTCTTCTTAGAGCTAAAAAGAAGTACGAAATAGTCGAGTAACGGTATACTGTTTGCGAACATTTAGACACCAGCCACGCTGCTGGGGTAGGTGTTTACAGGAGCATTTAAATGTGAGGATGCGTGTGTAAAACATCAACTAATATGACATTAAAATGTGTTTTCAATGACTGTATGCTTCATTTTCAGAGTAGAATTCACATGAGATCAGTAAAAGAAGCCACTCTGGTTTAAAGTAATATATACAGTATGAAGATGTCAACATACACCAAGACAAGCCCCAGGCCACTAAACTTCATGCTCTTCTTACCTCGTTTTACATGGAAAGACTAAGCACTACAGCAACCCACAGATCGGGCAACCAGCTGGACCTCATTTTTACATGTAACTGTACCAACGCAAATATTCTTGTTACTCCTTTACATGTCTCTGATCACTACTTTGTTCAATTCAACATGACTCCCTCGTCTATAATAAAACCAACTCCACCTTTGGTTTTCTTTTGCCGTAACCTCAGTTCTCTTTCACCCACACGCCTTTCCACTGCTGTCTCTACCTCTCTTCCCACACAAAACTTATTTTCCACCCTGAATTTAAATACTGCCACAGACACACTAAGCACTAATTTAACAACTTGTCTAGACAGCATCTGTCCTCTCTCCTCTAGACCAGCAAATATGACACTGCCCAGCCCCTGGTAGCTGAGAGGAGATGGCGGAAATCTAAAGTTCCAGCAAATCTGGTAAGTATCAGTCCCTGCTTACATCTTTTCAGATAACGTTAAATCTGCAAAACTTCCTATTACCAGGACAAGAACAACAGCCCCACAGAAAAATTCAGCACGCTTCTCTATCCCCCCCACGCTGCCTGACACCTCATTGACAGCAGATGTCTTCACCACATTTTTTACTAATTAGGTTACAGTCATCAGCAATACTTTCTCAGCACCACACCCTCTCAAACACCCGCCTCCTGTATCCAGCTCTGCTGTCTCTATGTTCTCTCCTCTGACTGACACGGAGGTCTCTAAACTCCTCCTCTCCAACCACCCCACCTCCGGGTTCCCTTTGACCCCATTCCTTCCCACCTTCTCCAAGCCATCTCTCCGGCCATCCTACCTGCACTCACACACATAATTAACACACCTCTACTTACAAGCATTTTCCCCACTACATTTAAGCAGTCTTGAGTAGCCCTGCTGCTTAAAAAAACCTGCAATTAACCCCACATCCCATCCATGGCAAAAACATTTCATCAGTCAGTCAGGCTTCAAAAGTGGACACTCCACCGAGACTGCCCTGCTGTCTGTCACTGAGTCGCTGAGACAGGTGAGAGCTGGATCCAGATCATCCATCCTGATTCTACTGGACCTTTCTGTAGCCTTTGACACAGTCAACCATCAAATCCTACTCTGGGCATCACAGGAACTGTGCTTGACTGGTTTACTTCCTATCTCTCAGGTAGGTCCTTCAAGGTAACCTGGAGAGTTGAGGTGTCCAAGTCACATCAGCTACTTACTGGGGTACCTCAGGGTTCAGTGCTTGGGCCACTTATATTTTATATATACACAGCATCACTGGGACCCATCATTCAGGCACACGGTTTCATTTACCACTGCCACGCTGAAGACACACAGTTCTAAATGTCTTTCCAGCCCAACGACACCACTGTGACTGCTCAAATCTCAGCCTGTTTGGCAGGCATCTGGGCCTGGATGAAGGAACATCACCTGCAACTTAACCCATTGAAGACTGAGCTCCTCGTCTTTCCAGCCAACCATGCTGTTGAACACAACATCACCATGCAGCTGGGTTCAACTACAGTAACACCTTCCAAAACGGTCTGAAATCTAGGGGTAACCATCAATAACCAACTCAATTTCACAGACCACATTTCAAAGACAGCACGATCATGTAGATTTATACTCTACAATATCAGGAAAATAAGACCCTTCCTCTCTGAAAACACAACTTCTTGTTCAGTCACTTGTCATAACTAGACTGGACTACTGTAATGCTCTAATTGCAGGCCTCCCTGCATGTGCAATTAGGCCTCTGCAAATGATCCAGAATGCGGCAGCAAGTCTGGTCTTTAATGAACCAAAGAGAGCGCATGTTACGCCACTCCTTGTCTCTCTTCACTGGCTGCTGATTGATGCACGTATCAAATTCAAGGCTCTGATGCTGGCATACAGAACAGACACTGGGTCTGAATTGCTTATGATGTATTATTACTCTTTTGTAAGTCACTTTGGATAAAAGTGTCTACCGAATGAATAAATGTAATGTAAATGTATGCAGTATATATGTGTAATTTGTTATGTTTACATTCATGACGCTAGTGTGATTACACACTATGCACCGGTTGCATAATATGCACCGGTTACCATCTGTTATTGAATTTTATGATGACTTAATACTATTGCATAGATGGGTGAATGGGATGGGTGCCAGAAAGGTGTAAATGAGCAGAATACAGACAAAAGAATGATGATTAGAGATATACATTGATCAGCCACAACATTGAAACCACTGACAGGTGAAGTGAATAACATTGATTATTTCATTACAATGGCACTTGTCAAGGGGTGGGATATATTAGGCAGCAAGTGAACAGTCAATTCTTGTATTTCATGTGTTGGAAGCAGGACAAATGGGCAAGTGTAAGGATCTGAGCGACTTTGACAAGGGCCAAATTGTGATGGCTAGACAACTGGGTCAGAGCATCTCAAAAACAGGTGTTCCTGGTATGCAGTGGTTTGTCCCCACCAAAAGTAATCCAAGGAAGGATGACCGGTGAACCAGCGACATGGTCTTGGGTGCCCAAGGCTCATTGATGCACGTGGGGAACACAGGCTAACTCGTCTGGTCCGATCCCAAAGAAGAGGTACTGTAGCACAAAATGCTGAAAAAGGTAATGCTGGCCATGATAGAAAGGTGTCAGAACACACAGTGCATCACAGCTTGCTGTGTATGGGGCTGCATAGCCAAAGACCGGTCAGAGTGCTCATGCTGACCCCTGTCCACCGAGGAAAGCACCTACAATGGGCATGTGAGCGTCAGAACTGGACCACGGAGCAATTGAAGAAGGTAGTCAAGTCAAGAAAAAATGTATTTCTATAGCACATTTAAAAGCAACGGAGTACAATACAACGTTGAGCATATGAAAAGAAAGCATTAAAGGAAAACATGCAGCGTACAATATATACACAGTAAATAATATACAATCAGAAAACTTTGACATAAAACCCTTAAACTAATCTTAATCAAAAGCCAGAGAGAACAAATAAGATTTAAGAGCCGATTTAAAACTGGCTAGTGAAGAAGTAAACCTCACATTTATGGGCAGACTGTTCCAAAGTTTAGGTGCTGCAGCAGAGAAGGCCCGACCACACTTTGTATTACAGTGATAATGTGGAACAGTTAAGAGAAGCTGATTACTATACCTAAGTGCTCTTTGTGGAGAGTAAGGAATCAGAAGGTCACTAATATATTTTGGTGCAACACCAGATAAAGCTTTGTACACAAAAACAGCTATTTTAAAATCAATTCTATACTTTACAGGAAGGCAATGTAAAGTCGCTAAAATCAGGTCTGATGAATCACGTTTTCTTTTAGATCAAGTGGATGGCCAGGTATGTGTGCATCGTTTACCTGGGTAAGAGACGGCAGAAGGATGCACTATGGGAAGAAGGCAGAGGTAGTGTGATGCTCTGGGCAATGTTCTGCTGGGAAACCTTGGGTCCTGCAATTCATATGGATTTTATTTGACACGAACCACCTACCTAAATATTGTTGCGGACCGCGTACACCCAATCATGGCTACGGTATTTCCTGATGGCTCTTTCACAAGGATAATGCGCCCTGCCACACTGCAAAAATTGTTCAGGAATGGTTTGAGGAACATGACAGAGTTCAAAGCCTCCAAATTCCCCAGCTCTCAATATGATTGAGCTGAAGCATCTACGGTATGTGCTGGTCCAACAAGTCAGATCCATGGAGGCCCCACCTTGCAACTTACAGGACTTAAAGGATCTGCTGCTAATGTCTTGCTGCCAGATACCACAGGACACCTTCAGAGGTCTTGTGGAGTCCATGCCTCAACGGGTGGCACGAGTGGGACCTACACGATATTAGGCAGGTGGTTTTAATGTCGTGGCTGATCAGTGTATCTCTTATGTGATTGTGTGGATGGCTTTTGTCTAAACAGCATGAATAGGCAGTTAAGAGTATTTGAGTAGATTTGGTTCCTTTTGTAGACTAATAATAAAAAAAAAAAATAAAAATCACACTACATGGTCTTGGAATATGCCAATACACGAACGGTCGTACAAGTGTAGATAAGATTGCACCAGGTTGGTAACACTGCATACCGGTATGTTCATGGTGACAGATCTTCACTGACTGAAGAAACAGAATTTGCTGTCAGCCTTAAAGTAGGTTCACACCCACTGATGACATGTATGAAGGTGATATATGAAAGTGTTTAGCAGACCGTACAAAGTTTTCCTGAGAGTTCGTGCAGGTGAGCTGTTTCGAAACAATGAAATTAACTTGCACCTTTTCGGACAAAATTAGTTTGAAATTACGTCTTGTTTGTTCTTTGATTTCGCTTGAAGTATATCAGGCCTTAAGTCTAATTGCTTAGAAAAACAACAGTATGCATTTCTTCAACAAGCTGCACAATTTGATGTATCATTCATGTCCGTAGCACTAAAAATGTGAAACAAGTTACACTCTGAAGTCCACATCTTGGGGTTATGGCAAACACCACTAACTATAAAATAAATGGAATGCCTCTGAAGCTTAAGTGTATGCAGAGGAGCCGCTTCCTCTAAACGGTTTCAAAGTCATTATGCCGCTTAAGGTTTACAGAAAGTATATGCCATTAAAGAACAGGATGTTTAGTGCCACTCCCTCTTACCTTTGCCATCTGAGCCTGAACTCCACTGGCCTTTAACGCTGTCACTGCTTTTTGCGCTGAGGCTGGGCTGTCGAAATCCACAAAGCCATAGCCTAAGCACACACACACACACACACACACACACACACACACACACACACACACACACACACACACACACACACACACACACACACACACACACACACAATAACACTGGTCTACTTGAAAGATGTAGGGTTATGCAATAACAAACCCATTGCTGTTACATCAGCACACATTTGCTGAGATAAAACAGACAAAAGTATCTTTTGAGAGCACTTGCATGTTAAAGGTGCACTCAAGCATTTTTATTTTGGTACACTTGCTCCTTTCATCTACACTGAAATGGTGTGAACATCTTCCAGCGAATATGAAGACTTTTGAAAATGCTCTCTAGTACCGAATACTTTGGAAAATGATGACTTAAGGCAGTGGAAAACAGAACTTTAAACAAAAAACATATTACTGTGGATGTTGACTTCATTGTGACGCTTTTTTTATAACGCAACAGGTGCTTTTGGCATGCTCGGTGGGTGCTTTAAGACATTAAGTCAAGTCAGTTTTATTTGTATAGCACTTCTCAAAATCACTTCAAGAGCAGCTTTAAAGAAAAACATACAGCAATGTTTTAAAACCCAAAAACCTAGTTAACCACTTTATAGAAAACCATGCCTTAATGGCTTTGTCTTTAAGCCCCTAAGGATCTAGGCAAAGGCGACAGTGGCAAAGGAAAAATCTCCATAAGATGTTTAGTTAAAGAAAAAACCTTGAGAGGAATCAGACTCAGGACCATCCTCATCTGTCTTTACAGTAAATGTATGTCAATATTATTTCACTATAGTATGTGTAATACAAGTCATGCATTATTTGAATAGGTTAAGTCAATGCAAATTTCCAATATATTAGTAAGGCAATGTTTAAAACTTGCCATGATTTTCTGTTGAAGTTGCTTTGAAACTATATGAATTGTGAAAATCCCTATATAAATAAAAGTGACTGGACTCAACTAGAAAAGCAAGTGGCTGGAACAGATACTCATACAAGCTATTATACTGTTCATTACTTTATGCGTTGGGAAAAAATACTGAATGCATCTTACCTTTGCAATTGTTGGTAGTCTTGTCAAGGATGGCCTTGGTAGACACTATTTTTCCATAGCTTTGCATTATTAAAAGGAGAAAAAAGAGAAACAAAAATTGGTTTCAATTTATATACGCCTTAATTTGTCTATAACAATGTAATTACCATTTAATAGCTCAATAACAAACACAACAACTCTCATAAGACTGGTTGATGTGTATCTGTTATTTTATAAGGTTAAACACAGTTTGAAAGAGCCAAAGTCATTTAAGCTGGAAACAGCTGAGCAGCGGGGGCGTAGAAACTCATAAACGCAGGGCACCAATGCCAGTCCGTTCACAATGCAGCACTCAATGGGCCCACATATCCAGCAATCATTTGCATGAAATCTTCATGAGGTTGCATTAAGTGGTGTGGTGGAAAAATAATGATCAAATGGAAATACTCTTTGAATAATGGATGACATACCATGTTCACACTGTTTTGCATATCTTGAGAGGCATTGCTGCAGCATGATACAGGAAGCTAGTCTGTGTATATATCTATGGATTAGTGAAAGCTTGCGGTAGTTTGTGATATGAGAGGAGGTGGGGGTTCTCTCCAGGCATGTGCTTGCAGTATAACCTGAGCGTTCTCCTTGTCTGCCCTGTGCAGTTCTGGCTAAGATCCATAACAATCGACCAACAATGCCCTCTACCACTCTCCTCCTTAACTGGGTCCTACTGCCTGTGCAAAGCATACTACACTAACATTAATGACTAAATGGTAGCACTTTATGTAATGGAAAACCGTATGTTCATAGAAAATGGAATCAGTTTTCACTTTTTTTTTTTTAATTAGGCTAGAAAATTAAAGCATTTAAATTCTGTCATTACACCCCCTCCCCTTCAGTCACCATTAGGGATGGGCTCAGTGAAGTGACAGCAATGCTCAATCATGAAAACGTTACATGAATTTACACTAAATTAGAAATTCAATGATAACTATACACAAACGTGTCATTTTCGGCAGTTACTTTGCGGTATGATTATTACAACAAGCTCCAACACAGTGCACTGTGAGTTTTATTTAAGTCTGGTCTTAACTTTTTGAGTCAATTGAAAAAAAACCTTGCTTTTGTCGTCGTTCATTATTTATTTGTTTTGGCTAATTTAAAATCTAAAACCTAATTTATACTATGGAAGAAGCCACATTTTTTTCTCCTGGATGAACTAAAGCAACCTACATGAATTAAGGTGCCGCTTATACTATGCTCGTCATTTTAAAATTAGTTTGTTGAGGGAGATGTCATGATGTTTAATGTACTGTTAATAATTCAGGTCTTTCTCTCCGCTGCTTTTGGCACTTATTCCTTTATTAAACTTGTCACAGAGCCCCTTCCACTTTTGGCGACAAGTTATCTGATCTGACTTCATAAAAAATGCAATCTATCTCCACTCATTTGTTGTGGTCAAGCAATTTTTGTGGAGTTTGTGTTGTGAATTATATAACAATTTATATAATCCTAGGTCAAAATGTGTATGAACTGGAGAAATATCACCAAACGGTCACCTTGGCAGAAAAGAAAAATTCACTGCATTTCGTCATCATTGATAGGCAAACTAAAATAAGCCTGTTTGCCCAGTAAATATAAATTAAGATTTTTGTTTACAATGTGTGTTGCCATGGAAAATAACTTTCAACTAAGCTAGTGGGTTCTTAAGTTGATGGCTAAAATGCAGGTACAGTCTTCTACAATGTTTAAATTTAGACATTGTAGAAGACTATACCTGCATCCAAAATCACGTAATCTCAGGATGCACTGTATTTGATGAAAGACACTTCTCAGCAGGTAAAACATTACGTTCTTTATGCATGCAAGTAGTATGAATATATTTCGGACATACTTAATCTGGGGATGTGGGTATTGACCTGTGACCCGAATATATAAGGTAATAAAAACGACCGCAAAAATCATCTACTTTGGTTTTGTTAAACAAGCACCAATTATGCACAAGTAACAACTTTTGTGGTATATTTATCACTTACAGTTGAGAACAGCTATCCGAATCATGGTTCACTGCCATTATTTTAAATCTGTCTCCTCAGCTCCAATTGTCCAATCGATCGACACGTTGTGACGCGGGGGCTCCCCGGCCTGAGAGAACGAGGGAAGAATGTGACAGGGCGGAGCCGGGTCGTGATTTTACAGTGCTGCTGAACGGAACAGAACAGTCTTCAAAACTATTTTCAACTTAAACTTGCATGAAAATTTGATGGTTATGGCGTCTCCGTTCAAGCCAACACCGTTCTGAAAATACACAGTTCAGCCAGCCACGACAAAATCAGTGGTGCGTGCTTATTAAGATTATTACAGTAACCTGAAGGAAGAGCAGAGAGACATGCTTTCTGAGCAGTCTTTTATTGTGTTGGCCAGAGAGTCTTCACATAATGACAAAATATGAGGCATTATATTTTGATTATGGAATTTCTTTTGTACTTTTTGTAACAGACTATGTAAAAAAATGAATATGCAAGACACTGGAACAACAACGAGATGCAATGCAGCAGCAAGAGACGTCTGTCTGGCATATATGCACACAGAAATGTCCAAGAATTGGTCTGTAAATGTCTATTATTTCACAAACATTTTTGATTAATTGATTTATTTTTTTCTAGGAGGTATCACTCTTGGAAATACTGCCTGCTTTCCAGCAGTGCATGCCAGGGGCATGCACTGCTAGTCATGTATGAGGGAAAAGAGTCATGGTCAAATAAGCACCATGAGATGGATTGCAGGGATTTGTGTGTGGAGGTAGCTTGACCCTTGTGCTAGAAGACAACCACTCATATTGAACTCGTATTGACCTGTGTTAGAGGATTTGCAGGCAGTAAACATTAACTTTCAAAGTCATCATGAAACAGTATTCAACATTAAGGTGACGTCAGCGGAAAAGGATGGGCGTTATAGTAGCAGAGCAAGCTATTACATAATGTTTTTTTGTTTTTTTTAATAATGTGCATTAATGAATCGTGCTCAATAAGAACAGAAACGTTTATTAAGAAATGTTTAGCCGAGCTTAATATGCAGAGACAACTATATAGCCAATCATAGGTTGATTTTCAATGTACCTGTATAATGATTAATTTAATAGTAAT
Organism: Xyrauchen texanus; assembly: GCF_025860055.1. Taxonomy (NCBI): domain Eukaryota; kingdom Metazoa; phylum Chordata; class Actinopteri; order Cypriniformes; family Catostomidae; genus Xyrauchen; species Xyrauchen texanus. The sequence goes on from NC_068300.1 coordinate 20,042,074, forward strand.
AAATAATAAATATAATAATTCAGATCATTAAAATATACATTGCATTGTTGTGGCAGACAAGTACTGCATTGTTTAGGCAATACAAAAAGTTGCTTTATAATTCAATAGCCTATATTGTTCATTTCCAAATAATTAAACATGCCTATCCATTCTGTAAATGAATTCGTCTGAGATAAGACTTATTAGGCCTATAAGGGCTAAGTTTATGTGTATGGGTGAGGGCAGATGCTTTTGGAATATCTCACTTTGGATGTGAAAACATTTATACATAAAGATCATGCGATCCAAAGTGAATTTGAACAACGGTGAAACACTTTCTTATGATGATTTACATTAATATGTGCAGACAGAGAAGGAGGTTTAAAGTAAGTTTGGAGTAGAAGAAATAGAAATAAACCTTGTGTAAATTCAGCTTTATGCCAAGATAAAATGCTATTTCTAGCCATTTTACATGCACATGTTACATGACACAATCATATTTGTTTATCAAGAAAATTCACGTTGGATCATAATTTTTTATGTAATACCATAGATATTAGGGCAAAAATCATTCTTTATGATAATTTTTGTATTGGTTTTCCTGTAAAAATGTCTAAAAATCCTTAAAACATCATCAATTAGATTGATCTTGTTTTAGAAACAACATTGCATAAGATATTTAGGTTTTTCAGAGAATGTATTTTTAACATGTGCATTTTGTCTTACTGTACTGGCAGAGGTTTTATAATCAAAACAAGTGAAATAAATCTACCAGTGCTGAAGAAGTAATCCAAAGTATTTAGAATACGTTACTGACCTTGAGTAATCTAACGGAATACGTTACAAATTACATTTTACAGAATGTATTCAGTAAACTGTAGTTGAATACATTTCAAAAGTAACCCTCCCAACACTGGTTGCATCATAAACAACGTTTTAAGGACACTGTGTCAAGTTAAAAGTAGTTGAAGCAAGTTGAAACTTACAAAATTCAACAGTCCTAGTATTTAATCTGTGGCACTGTCTGTTTGTTTGAGCATCCCAACTAGCCCAGCAGAGCAACATTGGTTCAACCAATGCTGTGACTTTGGATCAGGACTCTGTAAATTTGACCAATGGCTGACAGGGAAGTGTTCAGGAAACCTGTTTAACCATTATTTTAGCAATTCCATTTGTGTCGCTAAAACACACTTTTATTGTTAACTTCTCTCTTGTTGTTAATAAAGGTATTAGTAATGACTTGAGCAAACATCCCCTCTACCAACTGCTCATTTAATAAGTTACACCTAACATGTTTTTCACTATCTTTCGTTCTCACACTCCCCCAAATCTTTCTCTGCCTCTTTATCATTCACTATTTCTCCCCAGCCCTTATGGATATAAAACAGTATCAAAACATCTCACAAATGCACAAGGCAATCCACAAATGTACGCAACAGATCCACACACGTACACGACAATCCACAAGTGCATGCAACAGATCCGCACATCGGCTCAATTCACAAATATAGGCTATACAATGATGTCTTTGCTAACCTTACAGTCCACAAATGTGCACACAAATACTTATTACCAAATACCTTTATCTTTACCATTGGTATTCTGGCTCAAGGATGTCCGTGAATGTGCTTTTGCATTTGTGGATTGTTTTGAGATTCTTGTTCAACGGCCTTGATTCACAAATACGAGCACGCTGATCTGAACTGTCTTCCGTTAATTTGACACAAAATTATAACATAACCCGTGTTCCTCAACAGAACACTTACCGACCTGAAAAGCAGAATTCTCCATTGACTGTTTCTAAGGACTTATTTTAAGTCACTATATTTCTGTCAAAATATATTAATTAAAATAATTTGTATTGGACATACAATTGGAAATCTGTCCTTGTAACCTGTATAAATAATAACTGAAATCTCCTAATCCAGTAATCACAAATGATCCAACCTGACAAGGGCTGAGAATAATAACAGGTATCATGTCACAACACAGCTTTAGCAGCAGTCAAAACAATTAACTAGTTAATAATTACAATTAGAATAAACAACCAACAGATTGCCTCAAATGACTACTTAAAGAAAAGAAAAAAGTTGGAAAATCTAAAAACATATTATTAAACTGCTTCAGTACAAACAGAGACCTATGTTATGGTTCAGAGGTACATTTATTGTAAGGCTGGATATGCAACAGCAGTTTTACAAGAACAGTCTAACCTGCAGTTCTATTTTTTCTAATGAAATGAATAATTACCCAGACAGCAATAAATTTAACACTACTGATGAATATTGGCGATAATTACTTAAATGACTTATAAATTATTAAATTGTCTTTTTCTTGACTCTTCCCTCATTTACATGAGGAACATATGCATTGATTCTATGCAAATGCAGAATCAAAGAAATAAATCAAAGCAGTCCACGTGTAAAATGGAATTTCATTGCTCACTCAAGTGTAACTTCAAGTCAATCACTGATTTTGCGCATAACGTATCTGTGCTTTAAGGGATCTGCCATGATGTTTGAACTTTAAGACATTCCTAATAAACCTTTATTAAAAAAGATCAACTTCAAAAAGAACTTAATTACTGTCAGAAACAGAATAAGTGTACATACGCTGATATATTTACACATGAGAATATTAAGTGTCAATGATAATATATACAAGGACATACATTATAATTTAAATATACTTGAAAATCAAAATAACTAAATTATATCAGTGTAATGATTTGTCAAACAGTACAAGGTAGACAGTGCTGCTTATAGCCGTTGAAAAAGGAAAGGGGAAAAAATAAAATAAATCAATAACAATAGGTATTTATCTCATATGTTTATTATAATTTTATAATTACAGGATGTTATTAATAGAGAAAAAAGTAAATAATTTAAAAAACTACTCCCAAACACATGATGATCCATACTTTGAGGGGCTCTGGAAGCTGGAGGAGCTGAACACAAAGCCTTGGCTGAAACCAGGGGAAATAAATAGAAAAAAGAAAATAGGATGTATCTGGTCTAAGCTAATAGCAGGTGGCGATAATGAACCACAGTAGTTTACGATCAGCCGTTTATAAATTAAGAAGCATAAAGCTGATCCACATACATTGGAGATCAGCTTGCTTAAATTTGTGAACCAAAGAACAAGCGTCTCAAAACAATCCACAAATGCAAAAGCACATTCACGGACATCCTTGAGGCAGAATACCAATGGTAAAGGTATTTGGTAATAAGTATTTGTGTATTTCTTTGAAGACTGTAAGGTTAGCAGAGACATCATTGCATAGCTTATATTTGTGCATTCTGATGCATGCATTTGTGAATTGAGCCGATGTGTGTATATGTTGCTTGCACTTGTGGACTGTCTTGCACGTGTGCTGATCTGTTGTGTGTATGTGGACCAGTTGCATGCATTTGTGGATTGCCTTGTGTGTGTGTGTGTGGATATGTTGCATGCATGTGTGGATCTGTTGCGTGTATTTGTGAGATGTTTTGATACTGTTTTATCTCCATAAGCCCACACCACAACCGACTTCTCATCTCCTCTCCCTCCCAGCTGTTGCCCTTGTTTGTCTTTCTCTTTCCCCCTGGGCTCAGAGTTTCCTGTAGGGCTGGGCAGCCTCATCTCAGCCATTTTTTCCAGAATGCTCAGAATGAGGGAGCCTCTCTCTTGCTTTTCTTTCCTTCCACCGCTATAGTAAAACTTATCAAATCTTTGTACACCAACTTATATAAGACCTTGAAATTTGACAATAACTTTAATAAAGCTAAAGAAACTGCATCATATGTCCAATCAAAATCACATCAAACTGGATCTCAAAAATGCATTTTTCTTTAGGTATATGATCAAATGATTTAAAATAATTTGCAGTGTGACTATTCTGGGTCCAATACAAGTTGAGCTCAATCAACAGCATTTTTGGCATAATGTTGATTTACCACAAAAAATTATTTTGGCTCATCCTTCCTTTTCTTAAAAAAAGGAGACAAAAAAAGAAAAAATCAAAGTTACAGTGAGGCACTTACAATTGAAGTGAATGGGGACAATTTTTGGAGGGTTTAAAAGGCAGAAATGTAAAGCTTATAATTTTATAAAAGCACTTACACAAATTCTTCTGTTAAAACTTGTGTATCACAAGAGCGTTGTTTTTACTGTCGCATTAGGGTTTAGGCTGTACAGTTTTATGACATCATGGCAACGAAGTTGTAAAATTGGATATGACTTTACACAGTAAAATCATTTTAACATGCATATTTTTGCCTTGTGGCTACACTTTTGATACAGAGAATATTTTAACGTTGAGAGATTGGCTCCATTCACTTCCATTGTAAGTGCCTCACTGCAACCCAGATTTTTGCTTTTTTTAAAGAAAAATCTTTATCCTTCTCTGAGGCTTGATTAGCCTGATAAGGGACCGGGTGTGTATGATCACGACCCGACCCGGCCCCGCCCTCCACCCTGTCACAACCATAAATGCTGTCAAATGGGGCATAACTTGTATTGAACCTGGAATATTCCTTTAATGTCTGAATACATTTACAGTTACAGCAATTTATAGATTCAATTCAATTGTTTTTAAACCCACTAAAACTGAAAACTTCAAACAAAAATTGTTTCAACTACTTTTAATTTTCTGATGAAGAAAATTGAGTTGAAAAGCTGAGCTTATAAGAAAGTATCATATCAAGTTAAATAAGTGAAAACAGATTAGTTTTAATAACAACATACATTTTCAGTGTACTTGGAACTTCTGGTAAAAGCAATAGCATTGATCTTTTTTAAAACCATTCCTTCCTTCCTTTCATCAACCCTAAAAGGAAGTAAGGTGTGGGGAGAGAGGCAAGCAGGGAGAACCATCATGATATGGTCAGCAAAAAAGAGCTTTGTTTGAAACCCAAGCCTCTGCTGAATTTGCCTCAAGTTTGTCTCACTCTAGTCCCACATTCCACCAAAGATGCTGCACAGGCCTATCCAAAAACATTTCAAGTGTATTTCGCATACATTTCAGGATGAACTGCCAGCAGTACATTTCTAACCTCCTTGTCAAATAAGGATCAAATAAGGATGCTACAAATCTTTTTCTCTTAATATCTAATTTGTTTCCATATGTAGCAGGGATGGCTAAAGTACACTCACGGTTGACATAGTTTGACCAAGTCGTGGTCTGTGGTTCCTGGATGCAGACCACGGATGTACAGGTTGGTTTTGCTCAGCTGGTCCCCACCGCTACTGCTTCCATTACAGCTGGTGGTGGTGGTGTTAGGACTGGGCAGCGCCATCTGCTGGGTGGAGGATGCATATGCCTGCTGTGAAAACAGAGAAGTGATTAGATTACAATTCATAGGATTTTTCCTTTAATCTTTCAAAAAGGACCATATTATAATTTCCTACATGGCTTTTAAAGGGTTAGTTTACCCACAAATGATATTTTTTTCATTATTTACTCATTCTTACTCACGTTGTTCCAAACCTGTATGAATTTCTACCGTTGAAAATTTACGGCGAAATTTAGAAAAGAAAATACTGGTAATAAATTGCAACTGAAGCTTTTATGCTTCAAAAAAGAATGCAAAAGCACCATAAAAGATGCTAAAAATAGTAAAGTGTGCATTATATTTCAACTCTTGTTAACCCATACAATAGCTTTATGTGAAGAAAAAACACTGATATCCACTGATAAACTCTCCAGAGAACTGTTAACCGCTGTGACTGGATTTATGAGTCAGAAAGAACTTGAGAACCATCAGTGACTTAGTTTTACCAAATTACAAATGAACACCACAACAACAGCAAAACATGGCAATCTCAATATGCTGCAGAAGATTAAGCGAGACTAAAATAGATTTGACCATAAAATGTGATTTGGGTTACTAGATGCAAACAGATCCTGCATAAGAAACAGCCTGCACATGTTCTTGTGTCCAAAGCCTGGGGCTTTTCCCCTCTTGAGAGGTTTTGTTAGTTTTCTAATGAACTCCTCATCAGTCAGAAGGGCAGAATGTTTTTTGGATATGAATAATAAAATCTTAGACAGCGAACAATGGGCCAGTTTAATGCATGCCACAGGTTCACTGGTTTGGCTGAGATTGTTTCAAAGAAGGGAGTGGGGCACATCAAGAAGTGTTAGAACAAACAGTATGTCATATAAAGCAAATGGTTTTGCTTTAGGACACAGATTTTACATTGGACATCAATTGGCGACACAACACAAAACCAAAATACTATAAAACAAAAATATCCTATTTTCTTAAAATTACCATGAGCTCCATAGGCCCCAAATATACAAAATCTTTCAAATGGTTAAACAGGAAAATGTATAATCAACAGCAAATGTGATCTACCAGCTTAACGCCTGTGATATACATTGAGCTAAGGTTTTTATTAGTATTAGTTATATTATCAAGTGACAAATAAATTTGCGGGGGAAAAAAAACAGCTTGGAATTTAATTTGGATGCACAGGCTTTGATGTAAATAAAATATATTTTATGTTCCCCTTCCTTTCAAAAGTAATGTCTATTTATTTTTTTGTATTAAGCTTTTTTTTTTTCCCTGCCGTCCGCGACCATATGAGAACAGATCTGCTGCCCATTTGTGGGTCTTGACCCATTAGTTGAGAACTATTGATATAAATGACTTTTCTCTTCTCTCTGGTTGAGCCAGTTAAACCTGGCTACAGAAGGCTGTCTAATTGTGATCTGAGCTTGTTAGCATTGAGCGCCAATCCATCTCATGTGCTGGGTGCAGTCAGAGCACACTGTCTCATTAAGAGTGCTCTACTCGGCTAACTCTGCCTCTGCAACAAAAAAATAAATAAAAGATGACCGAACCACTGCCCCCCACTAAGCCCATCTGCCCTGCAACCCTGTTCAAGGTTGAGCAGAGCTGCACACCTAACAACACCAGTCACAAACATTACATGCTAAAAATAGCAACACCCCCTGATGACATCAGTGGAGATGGATGTGTTGTTGCAATCATGCAACCACCTCCTGTTCTTAATTGTTCTTAAGGTTCTAATTTCTTCTAAGGAATTAGTTAATCCTAAAAAATAGAATTTTTTTACATTTACAGTAGTTGACATTTTTTTATAAAAGGAGTTTCTCATAATATGCCTTAAATACATAAGGGTCAAATATTGTGTTTTTTGCCTTCAAAGTTATTACACGTTTTCAATTGTTGTTATTGCATAGAATTTAGATCTTCCATCTAAATCAATATGCAATTTAATATAGGCAATGTTGAATATCATTTTCAGATTTATTTTTAGTAAGAAGGTAAATAGCAAGCTGTCATTTAGCAGAGGCTTATATCCATAGTGATTTGCAGTAAACTTATTACAGTGAACCAAATGTGAGGTACACACACACATATGTTGTTTTTTTATCTTTGTGGAGACTTTTCATCAACTCCCAATGGCTTTTTACAGAGCAAAAGATATTTTCTATCCCCTAAACTGAATCCTCACAGAAAATGTTTGCATTTTTACATTTAAAATGTTATTTAGGATGTTTAATAAGCTGTTTTCCTGATACAATGTAGGTGATTTCAGGTTTTCCTTGTGAGGACATTTGTTCCCTTAATGTTGGTAAAACCTGAGCCACACACAGTATAAATAATTTTTATTCACAAAACAAGTAGTGTTATAGAGTCATGTAATGCACACATTCCAGGGGGCATTCAAGGTTTAAAGGGCTTGTTTTATCTAAATGTAAGTGCATTATATTCTACTCGTGACTTCTAAAGGACTCTAAACAAATGCCTACTATTCAGGCACATCTGTTAAATCTATAGCTTTAATTCTTGTTCATGCAATGCATGGTATATATTACTTGGAGACATTCCTCAGAGTCTGCATATACTCCTGCATCATAGCCATCTTCATGCATTCCATCTGGTGCGACTACCATACTCCATTTACTTCAGGTTGTCTTCAATGTACCTGAATGCAGAACAAATCCCTGTCAACAACTAATCAATACCACCAAACCTGCCCTTGAACATCTCACTGGCTGCTTAATGAAATCAGGGTGTTTCCCCTTATTTGCAATTCAAGACGGCACTGCAGTGGAACAAGCTAAAGGCGGCCTCTTCATTTCCATAGATATGCGCAGTGTGGTAATGAGAGCATGGCATGGCTTGCACCTCTCTTGATTACTCCATTGCAGTGGCACTAGGGCAGACTCTAGGGAAGGCCAGGAGCTGGAGCTTGCAGAAATAGGGGTCAAGGGAGGCAGTAAGAAGCTCTGGATGTTAGCAGGGGATCTAGACATAAGGGGATGGTGCCAGGTGTGACTGGAAATCTAGGTTACAGCAGGGCAAGTCAAAGTCCTACTTTTTTGTTAAAACTGCCTCGCCATCTGAAATACCAGAGTGCTCTCTATGCTAAACTCAACGTTCATAAGCATGAGCCTCAGCAGTCAGCGGTGAGTTTAACAACGCTCAATGTCACGTGCAACAGCGTTCAGCTATCGTCGGTTTTCCAGACCGGAGCGTGCGTTTAAACTTTTCTGCTGATAGTTCAGTTACACTGCTTTGCTAAATATGGATTGTACCATTTAGGTGAGCATTTGATTGCATCTTTCTCAGTCAATGCTTCATTGTGTGGAGTGCGGTCAAATATACAGATGTAAAGATTATCACCGCAGTTGTAACAGAAATGTTGTCAGCACGTATGCACATCCTAGGCAACAAAAGATTCTATTTGGTTCTATACAGCTGTGAGTGAGCCCTCTCAATCGTGAACCGAATCAACTCAGTTTGCTATTCTTTTGCCAGTGATTACCTACAAAACAAAACAAAATGGCTCCTGCACTGGCTATTGTGTGCAAATTCATAATATTTGCAGGACAATTTTTTCCTCACTGAATAGGATAATACTTTAAAGAGAAAATGGTAGAATAGACTTTATCTCTTTTTTTCCAAAAAGAAAATTAAATTAAAAATAATTCTTAAGTAAACATGACATTTCTTAATGACCATTTTTTTTTCATGTGGGTTGATAATGTGAAAGGGCTTTAGCAGATCTAAATGTTTCTCCCCAGTTTTCATAATTTGTAAACAATAGCCCAAAATATTAAAATGATATTGGTTTTTTTTTCATTATCAAAAATTATTTGTTTGTTAAGAGTATAAGTCATGTTTGTATTTCAGCCTGATTTTATGAAGGAATTTATGGCCAGACCTCAACATATTATAATTAAATATACAGTATACCCTGTGACTATGTTAATATGAAGAAAATGTACTGTAGAAAAAGGGGATTTTTAAGTAAAATGTTACTTGCAATCAGTGTTGAGTGTAATGCCTTACAATTAACGCGTTACATAATACAATTACTTTTTTCGAGTAACAAGTATCACAATATTTTAAAATTTTAGATCGTAATATTGGAGTTACTTTTTAAATAAAGTAATGTGTTGCTTTTGTACACTTCTACTTTCCCTGTATTGCGAGAAATCAGGAGTAAAAGTGTGCAAACTTCATGGAGGAGATGTAGTGCATGATGGGCATTGTAGTTTTATAGAGTGTGTGGCCAAAGACTATTTAGCAGAGATGAGTCACTTCTATTTAAATGATGGGAGAAACTGGAATGCCCAATCAAGGAGCTCTAGCACCCAACAGTCAATGGATGTAGAAAAGAAGTCCCACCTTGCAGGTAAAAGAGCCAATCACCTTTTAAAATACAGAAATCTCCTGACAATCAACTCGCTAAAGCGCATGTGCATTAGCTATTCAAGAAGGGAAAATTTCGTGTTTTAGAGTAATATGAGGTCAACAATCAGTTGAGTGAAACGTGATTGATTTATGTGTTAATACACACTGCATTAAAAAAATCAGTAAACACGTTCAGGCAGAGGGATTATAAGACTAGTCTTCCACTGGCTACGACATGATACACAGGGTGAATTTCTCAGACTTAAGCAGCTGAAATGCTCTGTGTTACAGCTCCCAGTATCTGGGAAAATGGGATGAGAAAAGCTGACTCTGGATCAGTGGTTCCTAGCAATGGTCTACATCGATTGTGTATGCAGAGAAAATGCCTTTGTTTCCAAAAAGATTCTATATTTTTGTTTTATAATAAAAAAAGTAGTTTGATTCATTAAACAAAGTATTTTTATGACATTTTAGTAGCATTAAAAACTATTCCATTCAAGATGTATCAACATGCACCTTTGAAGTTGTGGCATCTGTACGCACCGTTGATCAACTTAAAACAAGGGTGCACTGAGATGATTCCTTGAACGTGTTAGGCTGGCATTCCCCACTGAATTTTATCCTGACTTTTGGAAAAATTCTTAAGTTGGCTCTGGCATTATCGATGGGCACAGCACATGATGACATATATGATGCAGGTTCAAGTGTTGGACTTTGCTGCTTTAGGTAAGACAGTGGCTATACTTCATTATTCATACTGGCTGCCATGTTGATGCAAAAACAAATCATGCATATTCTAGTTATTGATTCTTTATTATAATTATGACGTGACGACCTATTTTCTAAATATCTGTTTACTATGTTGTTTTGACATGAGTGTTGTACAGTAGCAAGCATGATATGAAACGTCTCTTGTATGTAATGCATGGCTTATTTTTATGGAATGAATAGCATAGCAGAAGAAAAACTGGCTGTAAGAAAACTCAAATATAACGCCAAAGTAACAACACTTAATAACTTAAAAAGTAAATTTTTATGGAAAGTTAAGTTAGTATTTTAACGCAATATTCTAATGGGTTAAAAACACTTACTCGTCAGTTCTCTGATATGCCGTAGCTTGGTCCTCTGCCACTCCTCCACCCTCTAATGGACAACAGATGCGCTTTCCCCAGGCGGATCAGAGGCAGACCTCCAGCCCCTGGTGGATGGAACACCCCGCCATGTTTTTGGTGGACGGTAGGGGTCTCCCCCGCCCCTGGCAGGGGTAACCGCTCCAGGCAGTTGGTTGGGAGCCCCTCCTCCTCGGCGGCCATTCCTCCGCTTCCAGGTGGCCGATCTCCTCCGTCCTCTGGCGGATGACCGTGGCTGCTCTTTTGGGGTGGATGGTAGTGGCGAGGACTCTACTACGGCACATCCCTCCTCCTTCCCAGGATTTGGCACCAGTGTAAAGGGATTCATTGAAAGGAGGCGGCGAGAACCGGCTTGACGATATAAATAAATGTGACAAACACACACACAGTTGTTGGACAGCTGTCCGTAAATCTCTATCGCACTGCAGCTTCCAGTCGGCCCTTATCCCTCTCTGAGGCTTGATTAGCCTGATTAGGGGCCGGGTGTGCAGAATCACGACCCGGCCCCACCCTCCGCCCTGCGACAAAATTATTCCATGGTTTTTCCAAACAGATGTTCTTAAGTCAGTCCTTCTGTATGCTGCCGGGAGGACAGAGAAGCATTGGGTGGAGCGCTAATTTTGCGGGGGGTTTCTGATAATAACATTATTTTTTTAGCACAAACTTTAGTTTTGTTCAGCTGTGAGGACAGTGATTAACTATACGTATTGTCCAATAAATTTTTAAAGACATTTTACAATGTTTTAAAAGCAAGCATCCCACAGTAAGAAATCCTAGTTAACTGCTACGACTGTACACAAAACAATACTTACGCTAGCCAACTGGGCAGTCAAGGGAACCTGGTAGTCAAGGGCCCCTGGGCACTGGCCCCATTGGCCAGGTTGGTAATCCATCCCTGATACACCAGCTTAAGGCCATAACTGTCCTCGGCATGCACATGTTTATTGTAAAACCAGGACGGGGTAGGGGTGCAACTATATTTATACACACATATGCAGGTGAAAGTGTATGTTCTTATTTTATTTATTTATATTTTACGTTTACAACTATTTTAATCACATTTAAGCCTAAAAAAATTTAGGGTGACAAATTAATTTAAAAAAGTACAATTTAAATTTTTTTTAACGTTATGAACTTGCATGTGTTATAATACGAGCTGTCACTGTTGGAAATTTCATTTCAACTACACATTTTAACAAGTTGAAAACTATAAATTAAGCAATTACACGTATAACAATTAAACGCTTGTATCTGAAAAAGTGCAGTGTGCCATAGCTGTCTAAATGTGATCTGCCAGGTCAAATTTATCTCTGCGGGTTCGGAAAAACCCTGAAAATTTAGAGTGTCAGCAAAACACTTCACCAGCATTTTCACGTATTAAAGGGGTGGAGTAGACTCACACCATCATCTCTTGGGGAAAAATAATCAGGGGTGCACCAATAATCCTCTTAGCAGTTTTGACTGTCCATTGTAGTTTCCTTCTGTCTGATTTGGTGGCTGAACCAAACCAGACAGTTATAGATGTACACAGGAAAGACTCAATGACGGCAGAGTAGAACTGTGTCAGCAGCTCTTGTGGCTGGTTTAACTTCCTCAGGTAGTGAAGGAAGTACATCCTCTGCTGAACCTTCTTCACAATGGAGTCTATGTGGGTGTCCCACTTCAGGTCCTGAAAGATGGTAGAGCCCAGGAACCCTAATGACTCCAATTTGGGGGGTCTCTATCCACTATGATTAAGTCCACTTTCATCTCCACTGTTTTGAGTGTGTTCAGCTCAAGGTTGTTGTGATAGCACCAGACAGCCAGCTGTTCAACCTCCTGTCTGTATACAGACTCGTCACCATCGCGGGTGAAGCCAATGACCGTGGTGTTGTCCGCAAACTTCAGAAGCTTGACAGAGGTGTCCTTTGCAGTGCAGTCATTCATATACAGGGAGAAGAGCAGTGGAGAGAATGCATCCCTGAGGAGCACCAGTGCTAATAGTGAGGGTCCCGGATGTGAATTTCCCTAGTCTCACTAGCTGCTGCCTATATGTCAGAAAGCTGGTGATCCATCAGCAGATTGGGTCAGTTTGGTTGAGAGAAGATCAAACATGATGGTATTGAAGTCTGAACTTAAGTCCAGAAATAGGATCCTTGCATAAGTCCCAGGTCTGTCGAGGTGTTGCAGGATATAATGCACTCCCATATTGACAGCATCATCCACAGACCTGTTTGCCCGGTAAGCAAACTGAAGGGGGTCTAGCAGGAGTCCAATGATGTCCTGGCCTACATGAAGGACATCACTGGACCTCTGCTAGACCCCCTTCAGTATGCTTACTGAGCAAGCAGGCCTGTGGATGATTCCCCAGGGAAGTGGATAGAACCTTGGTTTTTAAATAACATGTATGCTGATTCTTAAACATTATGCAGTTTTTCACCCAAACATGGTTAACTGGATAAAAGGAGGGGCAGAGAAAAACAGAAAAAAATCCATTAATTTCTCACAGTCCTCCACCCTTTTTCAAGTTACACTCATAAATCAGGATTACATCTTGTCAGGCATTTTCTCAACCTCTGTGTATTTGTTTGTCTTTTGGCTAATCAAAAATGTCTGAACATCACTTTTTGGTAGAAAGAAAGAAAAAATTACTTTGCCAGAGCCAGTATCTCAGTAACACATGCACAGTGTTTGTGATGGGAATTCCAGGAATTCCAGGTCATTTATCTGAGCAATCTGCATCCTTGCCAAGAAAGCGAGAAGGAGGGGATTGATTCTCCAAAAAGGCTGCTTGGTTTTCAAAACTGTGGCTTTCAGCAGTGATAAACTGATCCATCTCTAGGAGGAGAATTTTAAATAACTTTGAAAGGAACTTTCCCTTGGGAGCTTAATAGAGTTGCTACATCGTGTTTCTGAAGTTTGACATTTTTAATAAGATAATATATTTAGGCTTTTTTTCTTCAGAGAATGTATTTTAACAAGGGCTGAAACAATTAGTTGACGTTATCGACAATTAATGTAACATGATCACAGTTCGTGCCTGACTGAGGAGAAGAAGAATTACACAGCTCACAGTCCAGATGCACTCTAAACTTTCACAGCTTCAGGTGATGTAGATCGCAAAGTATGAGGGGAATTACAAAAAACCAAATAAGTAAATACAGAAGCGCTTTCATTGTGGAATAAGCAGAGCCGGAGCTCTTTAAAGGAAACACCCCGGTGTTACATCTTAAATGCAGTTATATTTAATGCATTATAGCTTTATTAAAGTTCAAATAATATGAAGCAGATCATGTAAATAACTTCAAACTCTGACTCTGGCATTTCTCTGTGCTGTCAGCGCCTATTCTATGAGTTGCAAGAACTGTCCCGATCTAAGGGGGAGAGATTGCACCCGGCTGATTCACACTCTGTCGCTTAATGCAGCTAGATTATAATGTGATGGCTCACAACTTATCGTATAATAATATATGTCACTGTTTGTTTCTTATCGTGAAGAAAATTGTCAATACGCAGCTTTATTAATCAGAGAGATGTTGTTTTTTGTGAGTTAAAAGAAAGGTGAGATTGGGTAGTCTTCACCCCATTATTCAACAAAATACGTTTTTTATTTGTTTTTGTTTTGTCTTTTTTTCCAATACAAATATCTAAAACTCCTTTAAAACAATTTACATTTGCTTGAGCAGCTATACTGCAGAAGAAAAAAATATATATAATTGTTATTTGAGAATGTTAAATATTATTAAAAATACAAATATTAAAAAATATCTAAAAATATATAAAAAAAAGATGCATTCACAAGAGAAGCAGCTTATAAGATATTTAGACTTGCTTTTAGAGAATAGATCTTGAATACAAGTATATTTTGTCTTTATAGCAATCGCAGAAGTATAACCAAGTGAAACAATACACATATACAAAATACACTTATATTTAAGAGACATTCAAAGCATGTATAAATATCTTATATGTTGCTTCTCAAGTAAATGCATCTTGTTTTAAAGGGGTCATGAACTGAGAAATCTAAATTCCCTTGATCTTTTGACATATAAGAGGTCATTGTACTATAAAAACATTGTGTAAGTTTCAGAACTCAAAACTCTATCATTAGTCTAAAAACAGCTTATATTGAAGCCAATCTGCCAAAACGACAGGATGTGGAATGTGCCACTTTATTACGTAATAGTGTGGCTAAACACCGCCTCCGAAGATGAAGATCAACGCCTGCTTCTACATCACTGCCTGTTTAGCCCCGCCCACTGATTCACGCATGTAGTAGGTAAATAACGAGAGAGGCAAACACAGGTCTACACAGAAACCAAACGATAAAAATGGCTCCGAAGGCAACAAGACTGTGCATTGCCAAGTTGTGGAAAACACAGTCTTTGCATTGCCTTCCTTCTGACCCCAACATTAGGAAAAAGTGGATGGACTTTATTTTTAATGAAATTCCAGACCGTGTCAGTAAGAACTTGGTCCTTTGTTCACTTCGTTTTACCGCGGATTCGTTTACAAACAAGCCACAATTCGACACAGGATTTTCAGAAACATTGAAACTAAAAGACAATGCTGTGCCGACTATACTGGATAAGACAGTAATGTCGCACCACACAAGTGTGAGTTACGGTACTGTTTTTATTACATGGTCACTATTGCTTTGTCTGTTATTACAGATAGTTTGATGTACTGAGTATTTATGTGTTTTTAACCTAAATCCCAGCAGCATCCATCTATGAAGGATGTAAGCTGTCAAACCTACATGCAGAAATGTACATCATATACCTGTTAGCCAATCATGTGGAGGGGTGGTGGCATAGTGGGCTAAGCGCATAACTTGTAATCAGAAGGTCGCTGATTCAATCCCCACAGCCACCACCATTGTGTCCTTGAGCAAGGCACATAACTCCAGGTTGCTCTGGGGGGGATTGCCCCAATAAGTGCACTCACTGTAAGTCGCTTTGGATAAAAGTGCCTGCCAAATGCATAAATGTAAATGTCATACCAGTAGGCGTTTACTTCAGTCTACAATCCACCACGCATATTCAAACTTTGTGTTCTGATGAGGGGTGTCAAAACAGGACAGAAAATAGCCCATTACTTCTAAATTATGAAGTTTTTTGAGGTGAGAATCTTGATAACATTATAAGTGGACCTCAGAAAACAGTAAAAAAAAAACATGACCCCTTTAAGGATTTTTAGACCTTTTAAATGGAAAACAAGACAAAAACTTGAAACAATGGGATTTTTTTCAGTAAATTTGTTTACTGAATTAAACCTTTTTAAAATTACTGAATTAAAATTACCCCTTTAATTCAGTGGATGTAATTTAGTGTTTTTTAAAAAGATGATTTTGTCCTCTTTATTGTTAGTAAGCACGTTTAACACAACCTTTTAAGTCGGGGCACAAGCTGAATAATCGGTTAAGAGCTAATGATTAATCATTACAAAAATCCTTCTAATAATCGTTCAATTAATTGATTATCAAAATGATCGTTAGTTGCAGCCCTAATTTTAAAAGTGAAGTGTATTTTCTTTTTTTGGTGGGATTTTCTCTCATTTTCTCCCCAATTTGGAATGCCCAAATTCCAATGCATTCTTAAGTCCTCATCGTGGTGTAGTGAGACATAGTGCTTGTGAAGGCTTCACGCTATTCTCTGCGGCATCCACGCACAACTCACCACACGCCCCACTGAGAGCGAGAACCACATTATAGCCACCACGAGGAGGTTACCCCATGTGACTTTACCCACCCTAGCAACCAGGCCAATTGGTTGCTTAGGAAGCCTGACTGGAGTCACTCAGCATGCCCTTAATTTCTTAATTTTCTTAATTTATTTACTTGTTTATAGTCAAAACAGGCAATAAAATCTGACAGTGCTAAAGAAGTAATCCAAAGTATTAGATTAATGATGTTGAGTAATCTAACAGAATATGTTACAAATTCAATTTTACAGTATTCTGTCATCTGTGACAGAATACTTTTTAAAAGTAGCCCTCCCAACCCTGGTGTATAGGAAGGTTTTGTTCATGTGTGACTGCAAAAGTAAACCAAAAAAATAATACTAATGTTACATTAATTACTGAGCCAATATGAACACTGTAAAAAATGTTTTGTTGATTCAATTCATTATTTTTAGTGGCTTTTTTGCATGGGATTTTTTTAGTTTTACTGACTTCTGAACATTTTTTCTCACAAAATAAAAAGTGATCTGAACATACTGTAGATGTCAACATACTGTAAATGTCCACACTTGACAGAAACCTCAGTAATGGTGACACTAAACAAACATAATTAAGTAAAAGAAAAGCTTAACATCACCACACAACTATTAACTAACAATGATGACAAAAAACAACAACAAAAGCAATAGCATAAATTACGTCTGCAAATAGCAAAATATTTTCAAGCTGCAATGCATGCTGGGAGCTTGCAAATCTTTGTTCAGACATCTTTGTTAAGTGAGTTGAGATAACAAATACGCTTGTTAATTCTACTTATGTACAAGTTGATAGAATCACAATTTAACGTAAAGTTGGCTGGAAAATTTAGTTATCCACTCAAAAAAACATCTTGATACAACTAAATGTCAAAATATTTTTTTACAGTGAAAGTTCAAATGTATGACTTCATGCAAACAAACAAATAATAATTAGACTGTCTATGTGTTGTAGATTTGCATATTATCTTAAGGCCAAAATTATTGTAGCTATTGAACCAGTAATTGAAATATAAATGAAATATGTCACGTATATAGGCAGATAAGTCCCATCTTTAAATCAAGCAGGGTCACAGAATTAAAAACTTAATAATGACGTAATCCTATAACACGTTTTGAAGAAATAAGCATCACAAATAAAAGTGCATTACTGCACGTTTCCAAGTGTAGTCTCCAAATATTACATAATATACATAATATATTGTAATTGGGGAAGCAAAGAACAACAATTAATTATTTTGCTCTTATGGGCACACGCAATTATAAATAATGATTCAAACTCACTAGCATATACTCTCTTAATATAAGGGCTCAATTGTTTCCTCAATCTCAAGCGCTGTTCCTGTTGCGAGAGCTCACATGTAATCAGAAACGGCCTCTGTAACACATTGGGTTTTATTATAGTTATTACAATTGATTTTTGTACAGGCTGGTACACCCATGGCTATTCCACTGATGTATGATTAAATATAATTTTAAAAATTATTATTTTAGTAGTATCACTGTATTGCTTATACTTGGGTTTGGTGATATAAACCAATGGGCCAATTGTTTCAACAATGCTCTCACCTTTACAGTGGGCAGAAAAAAAGCTTACTGCATCGCCTTTGTACTGAAGGGCAAAGAATCTTTGGAACACTAAATGAGCTCCCAAATATTCATAGTGTGTAAAATTACTTGCAACATTTTGCCACCTAACAGAGTGTCATTCTCCACCAGATTTTACTCTGCTAGAGCTGACAGCAGTTGGTTGAGGCAGTGCAACAGTGCTTAGCAGACTTGCATGGCTTAGCAAGGCTATCTAAGTTTGAAGCACATAAAGAGGAAATTAGAGACCAGTGGCTGAACACTCATACTCCAGAAATTCTGGAAAAATGAATAATGTCCCCTGATGACTTTTACTCAGGTTCTGGAAATGGTGTTTCAATTAGAGTTTTCTGCAGAGTTAAGGCTTATTCACACCAAAAGTGAATATTTTTCACATACGCAAGTCACATTTGTATTATCGAATGGGTTGTGATTTTCACTAAAGTGGGTGATAATTGACAATGCAATATCTTGCATTTAAGCTTGTGAAAAGAATGCTTGTATTAGAAATGTGCAACTAAATACAGCGTATTCCAAATCAACTAATCGGTAAGCTTATTTCAGATTGACCCCTATAATCCTGGATGCTTTATGTGGTGTTTACAAAAAACATGTTTTCACATTCCATAAATGCTAGATGGAGTATAACCGAATGGAACATAGTGCAGAAGCCTCAGGATGATTTATTTTAAAGTTAGACTATTTTTAAATTAGCTTATTATGCGGCAATGGAGTATTTTTGAAACTCTCAGTTTTCTGTGAAGGAAGTGTGGATGAGAGGTGTAAATGTAGCTAAATTAATGCATTTTCAGAAGAAAACGTATTAGTGTGGAAGTAGCCTCTGCTTTTTACATAGATATTGCAACACAAAAAATCTATATAGTAGGCGTAAGCTTTACAGAGCACTCCCTCCAAGTGGACCCTCATGTCTCTGATCTTGTTGTGCACCCTGGGCTTGTCCTCCATTTTAGCTACAGTGGCAGCAACAACGGCCTTTCCTGCTCAAATGACAAGTCGGCCTCTAGGCTTTGCCTAATTGCATCTACTCAAACCTAACAAACACTGGGTCGTCCAGCCCCTTTCTAGAAGGTCAAGAGGCAACCCATCATCACCCTTGCCAGGTTTTTACATAAGCAGATGCCCTTCGGGTTCAGTTCATCAAGCTGCCACAAGATTAGATCAACCATCTTCACTGGCATCCCTAGAGTGGTGATAAACTTCAAGTTGGCATGATGTCTGCATTCTTTGGCAAACTCCTGCCAAATACAAGCACATCTTTTTTATGTTGGGGTTTTGTTTAATGGCTGAGGGACTTGGCCATCTTCAATCAAACATGTGGGTTGTACTGTGGTACTAATATTGTACCACCTGCCCAGCTCAGCTTGCTTCCTATCTAGCATACTACCTATGCTTCCTTCTCCAGCACACAGCAACCACATCCCCGCTGTGTGAATTATTGAGAAAGGATGCACCATGGGCCTGGACACCTGCCTACTCAGCAGATAAGCTTATGGCAGGATTGATAGCAGTTCTGCCATCAGTTAATTCAATGTTTTCTTACAGTATTTAAATGTTGATATAACAACTTATTCTTTCTTGACGTCTTAGAAGTAAACTTGCTTTGAAACATACAGTAAGTGTCTAAGAAAAAATCTACTCTGAGAATGCTGTTGGTTTCATTAAAATTGATCCTTTACTAACAAAGACATTCAAATTATGGTAATAACATTTTTTTTTAAAATAAGCATTAAACTGAATACTCAATGTGCATACATGTTGTAAGTTCTGGTCATTTCAAATGGAAGCATTTTGGAAGCAATACAGTAGGATGTATTGACTGGTCATTGTGACCAAGTCTAATACAACTACAAGCACCCCTCATTACCCTCCACCATGTATCCTACCATTGTTACAAACTACTATAGAACAGCTTTATGATTACTAGAATGCATTAGAACTATAGTCTTTACCTGAATCTTCTTCTGTTAAGACATGGTGGTTACATTGTTGCTCAATGAGGTCAAACACAGAGGTTAAACACACATCTAACTGTGGAACTCAATAGCTCCTCTCCTATTTCATCAAAAACTGCAGTGTAATATGAAATCAGTGACCACAACAAACCTTGCAACAGAATGAGGTCTGACAACTGCTTGTATCTATGAGTTGTTCTTGGATTTTGTAGAGGGCATGGGTGTAAAGCTCTCAGCTAATTCAACTTTTGGAATGCCAAGCTGGATCTAGTACACAGTGTACGCTCATAAAACTGTTGATGAGTACAGCATTATACTTTTAAGTCATTGTCAGAAACTGCGATATTCTCATTTATCTCATCTGTTGATGCAGTAATGGGGAAATAATTAATTACATCATTAAATGAAATCCCTTTAAAGGAATATTTTGGGTTCAATACATGTTAAGCTCAATCGACAGCATTTATGGCATAGTGTTGATTACCACAAAAAATTATTCCAACAGTTCCCAAAAAATTGCGGTTACAGTTAGGGAAATACAATGGAAGTAAATGGGGCCAATCCGTATATGTTAAAATACTATTTCATAAGTATAGTCACAAGATGTAAACAATGTGTGTTTACATGGTTTAAATATGATAAAATCGCTTACCAGCTCAAATAATACATGGGTTTAACACATTTCTGCCTTTAAACCCTCTAATAATTGGTCCCATTCACTTCTATTGTAAGTGCCTCACTATAACCTCGATTTTTGCTTCTTTCTTTTATAAAAAGGAGGGACGACTCAAAACTAATTTTTGTGGTTATCAACATTATGCTGCAAATGCTGGCAACTGTGCTTAACTTGCATTAAACCAATTCCTTTCAACTGTAATTTTCAACAGTCATTTTATTGATGATGACCTTGTAAGGGCATTGAAGATGGAGTGCTTTGCATAAACCTGCAAGCAAGCACCCCTGATTCAGTCACCTTCACTTATAATCTAAAAAGTGAATAGTAGACAACTAAAAGTGCATAATAACCACCTTTAATAATTTCCGTCAAAATCATTGTGTATAGAATCACCTGATTCCCATATGTCAACTGTCAATATTATGCATGTTATGTGCATAGATCAAACCTTGTTGCCTGTTTATATAATGATCTGCACAGGAATAAACACTGAATTTGGAACCATTACACAGGTGAATTTACGATTTATAGGCCTAGTTATTGTGGCATTTGTTTATCAGTATAAAAGATCATGCTTCGGGTTTTCTATTGCTGCTTAATAAATCAATGCACATAACTATCAAATGTGAATAATCTGTTAAAAGGCAGACAATATGATTTTAAAATCTTATTTCGACCTTATCTCTTTGTAAGTAAATGCACCAGTAGTTCAAAGGCAATATCGCATAGATCTCGTATCCCGAACACGGATGCTCGCGCATTGACTTTTTTCCTCTTCATCCGCAAAGTCAATTCGAAACCATTGTTTCCCGTCATAGTAGTAAGATTTTAAGGGGTGGGGCGAATCACTCCGCGTAAAACTTGGTTAAACTCATATTCATTTTTCCCCCAAGATATTTTCCTCGAAAATCTCAATTGATAATCCTCTTCTATTATATGGTGCAACGATGAGAGACTATGGTACCGCTTATAATACAAACATCAAATCCCTATAAACTGCGTGTACCAACGAGCATTCCGGATCACAAGTTCAGTAGCCTTCAGTCTGTGACTTCTCAGCCAGCCAGTTAATAGAGTACATCAATCAACACTTTTTTGTTTAAATGCACGTTCACTTTAGTAGCCTACCTCACTCTATATAGCGCTACATTATCCGACACGATCGCACGATGTTACAGTTCTTTATTTCTTTCTTTTTTTTCCTAGCTTCCACTTTCAAGGACACTGCAGCTCGCAGTCATGCAATTACACAGACAACAGAGATAAGCGAGATAAATTAGCCTTTTCTACCGGCCCGAACAACTGACGTCTCCGCATATGTACATCGCTTTACCTTTTTACTGGTTCTGCCGGTATAGCCGTTATATGTGTTGATTCCTGTCCTTGGCGGCACGGAGAGCAGCATTTTTACAGCAGCGGCAGCGCTGTGTGCGGAGCGCCTGTGCAGCCAAAACAGTCAGCTGACGTCGGCCAGGGAAATTCAGCCTGGAGTCTGGGGAAGAGATTGAGCCACACACACTCACAGCTGCTGTTCATTAGCACTCATGAAGAAAACAGGAGTAGTACACTCTTTTAAGATGTTATTGAAATGATAAGGCGTACATTTCAGTCCATAATAATCTGTTATACACTTTTCTATGACTATTAAATTGGTTTTGGTTCCATATTATACAACAGTTAGTTCTTGTCCTCAAATCTTAACTAGTTGTATCACTCTGTGAGCATTTTGATGTATTATTAATTTTGATTTAATTCACTCCATGCGTCCTAAATCGCATGAAGATCATATATATCATGAAGACGCACTTCTCGGCCGGTTAAACATGAACTTCTTTTGGTATATAGGCTATGAGAGTAGTATGAATTCTAGACCTAACCTAGGACATGGGTGAGAATAATCAACCCTGGTTTTGAAGCACCATTTAAGCACAAGGAACAATGTTCTTGGGACATACACTGATCAGCCACAACATTAAAACCACCTGCTTAATATTGTTTAGGCCACCCTCGTGTCGCCAAAACAGAGTTTATCTGAGTTACCATACACTTTGTCAGTTTGAACCAGTCTGGCCATTCTTTGTTGACCTCTCTGACCATTTCTGTCCACAGAATTGCTGCTCACTGGATGTTTATTTGTTTGTTTTGTTTTTGACACCATTCTGAGTAAATTCTAGAGACTGTTATGTGTGAAAATCTCAGGAGATCAGCAGTTACAGAAATCCAGCCCACCTGGCACCAACAATCATCCATGTGATTATCTAATCAGTCCAATCGTATGGCAGCAGTGAATAAAATCATGCAAATACGGGTCAGGAGCTTCAGTTAATGTTCACATCAACCATCAGAATGGGGAAAAATGTGATCTCAGTGATTTGGAGCGTAGCATGATTGTTGGTGCCAGATGGGCTGGTTTGAGTATTTCTGTAACTGCTGATATCCTGGGAATTTCATATCTGGAATATCTGGAAATATAGCAAAGCAATGGGGAATAAAATAGGAAAGTCTTCCTCGGAAAGTATTTGTGTTATTTACACAAGTGTCGCAGGGAAATTATGTTGCTGTGGAGAAAGCTGCTCACTGACTGAGTAGCATGTATATGAGAGAAAAGAGTATGCTGCTTATACAGTGCATGTAAACTTGAATGCTACTTTCTCACAATACCCTGCTATCTGGTGTCCATGTAAACAAAGTTATTGTGGTGTCATTCTTGGGTATGCCTGGGTGGAAATAGTAGGTCATCCATGTATTTCTTGCTTACTGTTTTATGATTACTGAGGATTCGGACATACTACTCTATTGGCTTACTGTTTTTGGCATACTACAGGATATAGTAGGGAAGTATGGATATACGGATGCAGCAAAAGATTACACATTTACTCCAGTAGGTGGTGACAAATGAGCGTCTTTTATGCTATAAATAATAAGAATAATTCCTTACGTTTATATATCACTTTTCTAGGCACTTAAAGCATTTTAGATAGTATATGGGAAATCTTCTCAACCACCACCAGTGTACAGCATCTACCTGGATGATGCGACGGCAACAATAGTGGCCAGAACACCCACCACACACTAGCTATTTGTGGAGAGGAGAGTAGAGTGTAGTCAATTCAGGCATGGAGATTATTAGGAGGCCATGATAGATTAGGGCCAATGGGGAGAATTTTGCCAGGACACCTGAGTGAGCCATTTTGTCATTGACTCAACTGACTCATTAAAAGCGCACAGTAGTTCATGACTGAAACAATGGAAGTGAGTAAGATTGATTCATTCGCTTTAAAGATTCATTCAAAAACACTGATTTGATTACGAATTAAACACTACTAGTGTGAAAGCAGTGCAGAGAGTGGAGTTGTGCTTGATTCTTTGGATTAGGGTTGCCAACTTTTGGGCATGGGTATTTCTATGCTAAAATACAGTGTTTAAAAATACAAGTCCCCTATGGGATGTTATAATTTCAGCCAAAATACGGGACATCTTGGCTAATATGGAAATATTTTCGCTGGGGAGAAATACACCAACTAACTGACCATTTTTTGCCTGAAACATGAGTTAATCAATATTATTTAATTATTTAGTTGTGTAAAAGCAATATCACACTCATAATTGTGCTGTTGCTCTGAATATCAACATGCCCATTAAGACTAAATCAAAGCTCAACAGTAATCTTGCTTGTGTTATTTTGTTTGAACATAGCATTTTATTTACAAGGATCCCAATGGAGATATGTAACTAACAGCCCTCTTTGGACCTTGCTTGAAAATCTATGCTGAATTCTCCCTGCTGCAAAAACACAAGCATAACATTTTATTCACAATATACGTATACACTTCCTGGAGCCAATGGACATTTTTATAATCTAATATATATTCACACATACACCTACATACAAAATGGTTTTCTGTCAGGTTTATGGTGATCTCATAGTGTGACACTTGATAAAACCATTAGCAAGTGAAAGCGACGAGAAGGCTACACCACATCCGGGGTGAGAAAGGGGTGAAGAACTTCAGAGACACTTTGGATCATGAATCAGCCCACAGCAGAAGCGAATCATAGACCACAAACTCATCTTTTCCGGCATTACAGCAACAGAAGAGCCAGTATAGTGTTTATCTGAAGTCAAATGAGTGTCTTATGTGGGTGGATAGCTGGTTCAAAATATGATTTCTTAGTTAGGCCTCTGCAAATATATGGATGCCTATGAAATGTTGTTGCTTACAGGTTGTTCTGTCTAGGGGAAATTTGCATGTTTACTCAGATAAGAGCTGAAAACATTCCTGCAATTTTTGCAGAATTCATTATACAGTACAATTCATCATATTGGTTAATGTTAATTCGTAAATATAATATAGTTTATTGTTAGTTCATGTTAGTACCTAACTGAATATGTTAACATGTACAACTTTTAATGTTTTAATGTAATAGTATATTTAGAAATTAACATCAACCAAGATTATTAAATGATGTAAAAATATTGGTAATTGTTGGTTCATATTAACTTTTAAATGAATATTCCGGTTTCAATACAAGTTAAGCTCAACTAACAGCATTTGTGGCATAATGTTGATTACCACAAAAAATAATTTCGACTCTTTTCTTAAAAAAAGCAAAAATCAAGGTTACAGTGAGGTACTTACAATGGAAGTGAATGGAGCCAATTTTTGGAGGGTTTAAAGGCAGAAATGTGAAGCTTATAATTATATTAAAGCACATACATTAATTCTTCAGTTAAAACTCATGTATTATTTGAGCTGTAAAGTTGTTTAGGCTAAATCATAATTTTTACAATAATTTTAGGGTTTGTTGACATTACATCGTCAAGGCAACGATGTTGGAAAAATTGGCTATACATTTACACAGATGTGGTTAGTAAGCAATTTTATCACACTAAAACCATGTTAACATGCATATTGTTTATGTCTTGTGACTAAACTTTTGAAACAGTGAGCATTTTAAAGTTGAAATATTCACTTCCATTGTAAGTGCCTTTTTTTTAAAGGAGGTGCAATAATATTAAATACCAAAAAAAAAAAGATATTATATATTCTTGTTGCACTTTAATCTGTCTTGAATACTACTATTCTGATGCTAGAGAAACTTTGTAATGCACACTTTTCGTACCAATGTTTCCTTAAGATGAATCGCTTTTGTTGAATCCTCTTTTGTAAGTCGCTTTGGATAAAAGCTCTGCCAAATGAATAAATGTAAATGTAATATGTCAAAAATGCTGTCGATTGAGCTCAACTTGTATTGAAGCAGGAATATTCCTTTAATGAATGTTAACACTCAATGTAACCTTAGTGTAAAATGTTATCAAATTCCTGGGGTGAATTAAGACATGGCTATTAATGAAAATGTGTGTGTGTGTATATATTTTTACAATCGTTTATATATTGTGTGTGTGTGTATATATATATATATATATATATATATATATACACACACACACACATTTACACATACATACATGGCTTCATTGAATTCTACCCGCTCAACTCCAGTTTCATGTACAACAGTAAAGAGAAGACTCGGGGGTGCAGGCCAGGGAAGAATTGCAAAGAAAAACTTTTGAAACAGAAAAACAAAAAGAAAATGTTAGAGTGGGCAAAGAAACAGACATTGGACAACAGATCATTGGAAAAGAGTGTTATGGATCTTAAACCCATTGAGCATTTGTGGGATCAGCTAGACTGTAAAGTGTGTGAGAATTGCATTGATGATGAACTTATCCTCTTGTTTAGTTGTACATCTGGCCTTCCACATCTCTTTCTGTTCATGTTAGAGCCAGTTGTCCTTTGTCTTTGAAGACTGTGGTGTACACATTTTTTGGCAATTTCAAGCATTGTATAGCCTTCATCCCTCAAAACAATGATTGATTGATGAGTTTCTAGAGAAAGCTGTTTCTTTTTTGACATTTTTGTCCTAATATTGACCTTCAATATTAGGATCGACCGCCAGTCTATTGCATACTGTGGCAACTCAAAAACAAACACCAAAAGAATGTTAAGCTTCATTTAACGAACCTGAACGTAATAGTTTTCAAATGTGTTTAATATAAAATATAAAATAACAAGTGATTTTCTAGATCCAAATTTGCAATTTTGCATGATTACTAATGGTGTAATGTTAATTAGTAATGGTGCTGTTTTTTACATCAGTAATGTCTAGACTATACTGTGTGATCAGTTAAATGCCACTTTGGTGAATTAAAGTACCAATTTCCTTCTGAAACAGCAAAACCTGTACATTATTCCAAACTTTTGGACAAGTGTAAATATATATATATATATATATATATATATATATATATATATATATATATATATATATATATATATATATATATATTCAAAATTGTTTTATGGGTCCAGATTTACCTTAACGGCCCCTTGATTATCAATTTATACCTGCAGTTCACTGGATATATCAGCATTTTAGATTAGGCATATAAAACTCAAACTCAAAAATTAAGTGAATAGTAAGAGTTTTCCATCTGCGTTCTTGGACAAATCAAGGTCACTGAGTTATAGACTTGAATACATAAGAAGATAAACAGTTTGGACTTCCACAGTGAAAATTTAACTCCAGAAATATACTTTGGTGAACAGAATAAGCCTATTGTGTCAGATCACTATATTAGAATATTCTAAAATAGAACTTGAAATAGAAACAAATACTGTATACTGTAATTAATTATGGCAGCATGATGCACTTCATAAATTAAATACATTGCTCTGAAGTTTTTTCAACATCCCTAAAGCAAATATATGTGCAAAATCTCCTACAGGCATCGAAAGAGGGTTTGTAGCCTGCAGAGATGGAGGATGAAGTTTTGTTGGGGGTAGGGTATATCTTCTCTATTTCTGCATATTTGGAATTCCACAGGTGTTGTCAGCATGGTCCTTACCATAATTACAACCCCGTGGAAGCCAGACACACTTCCTTACCTGCTGCTTAGGATGTCTTTCTTTGAAGGACATACATTTACAAACATAATTGGACAGAAAGATCATGCATTATTATGTGTGTTTTTACATGACATCTAGAGTGCTTCAAGATTTTCTTTTTTGTTGGAAGTACAAATATTGTTAATACAAGATATGGAAATTAAAGATAACATTTGTATGTTCTTTTGCATAACCCTTATGTATTTTTACATAAATATATTTATATTAAATATATATAATATAGTTCATTCAAAAATGCTCTCACCCTCATGTTGTTCCAAACCCATTTGACATCCTAACTAACATTATATGGGGACACAGAGAACAGTGTTCCCATTCTTCAAAATATTTGTTCAATATAAAATATAAAACCTGTTTAATTACAATAAAGAGGTTTAAGTGACTATTTTGTGATGCAAATGCTTGGACAAACAGGACACCACACCAAATCAGAATGTTGCAATGATATCTTTTCCTTGTGTGTCACTTTTGGCAAATGCAAACACGGGCTACGCTCTGTGACATCTGCAGTGCAGAGCTGGGAGATTCACAAGCCTCATTTGTGCAACTATCCATCTTCGCTCAAGGCTGAGGGCCAGAGTAATCTTGGCCTAGCAGACATCCCACAGTCCAAGCTGTGTGATGTAATTTACCCAATGTTCTCATGCATACACACACATGCACTCTGACACAAATGCACACTGGAGAATAGGTCTTTTCCCTTTAACCAGATAATGAATGATTTCATTATCTGGATAAAAACCCTTTAACCAGATAATGCACATGTGGCAAAATGGCAAATGCACACACACAAAAATAACATGAGAACTGTGTAATCTTGGAGTGATTAAATTCAATAAATCATTATGCAGATCTTGTTTAATTTCGCCTTTTGTACTCTTGACTAAATACAGCAGGTTGGTGGAGTCTGGGAAAGCAGATCAACCCCCCCAAACCCCCATTGTACCCGGCTCAAACTTCAGCACTATAGATGGTGTAGCCAGGGATTGTGTGCAGATGTGCTTGGAGAGTGTCCAGCCGCTTTGCCCTGAGAGAACATGTGGTGTGGGACTGTTTACGCTGGCACTGTCTCAACTCAACCCCCACACAACATGCTAGGCCTCACAGGACACACACACAGAGTTCTCCTTCCACTGCTGCTACACAGGAGCTATTCTGCTTACTGATTGGCATCAATCTTTGTGTCAATTGTTAATCGGTAAGGTGTATCCGTTGGCCAACAATGGTTTGACGAATGTATTTTACAAGCACAACTTCAATTCATTAGTCAACATGATATCAAAATGTGTTCTATTTAATTTCTTAATACACATTTCTGATCTTGTGAACAATACATTGGTGCATGTTATTCCCAAAAAAATAGTCTATATTCAATAATCTTTATTCAAAGCATAATTACTTCACTAAAGCCAGAGACATTATAAGGACCACTTGTTATATGTATGGATAGGGATGGGAATCACAAGAAATTGAATTCCGGTTCCAGTTCGTCTTAACGATTCCGGTTCCTTAACAGTTCCATTAACAATTATTTTCGTACTTTTGAGGAAGAAATATTTGGAAATAAGAAATGCAATTATTGTACTATTTACTGCCCTTAACGTCTAGGTTACGTATGTAACCTCCGTTCCCCGATGGAGGGAACGAGACGTTGTGTCGGAGAAGCGACACTAGGGGTCTCTCTTGAGCGCTGATATATACCTCTGTTCTATGAAAAAAGGCCAATGAGAAGTTGGCAGACGGTATTTGCATATCCCGCCCCCGGACATACGGGCATTTAAGCGGGGCGAATACGGGAGTTCATTCAGGATTTTTCTGAGGAGCCGGAAATGGTCCGGCCACAACAGTGGTTCGGCTCTGCGACATGGCAGGGAAGACACAACGTCTCGTTCCCTCCATCGGGGAACGGAGGTTACATACGTAACCTAGACGTTCCCCTTCTGTCGCTCCACGTTGTGTCGGAGAAGCGACACTAGGGGTCCCACTTCAATCATGCCATGCTCTGAGCCGTGTACGTGAACTGCTGATACAGGAGTGGGCAGGTATTCTTACGTGCAAAGGCGACCAGCTGTATCAGGCTGCACGTACCCTTCCCCAATGTCCCATTAAAGTCATCAGAATCCTTCTGGTTACCCTAGTGAGGGGAACAAGGTGATGCTTGCCAACCTGGGAATGGGCCAAGCCTGGCTGGGCCTCTTTTCTCTCTATGTTTCTCGCATAGAGCAACTACGGTCGGGGCCCTTACATGCATTAAGGGAAGGGGGTCTTACCCCGTTTCCTATTCTTTCAGGGGGAGAAGACCCTGCGGAGACCACACCTACCCTGCAGGGGAGGCAAAGAGTGGCGAATACATCACATGGCCACTTAGGTCCTATGTGGGAAAGTTGGCGTGGTGGTAGATCCAGCCTCGTGGAGGGGGGAATCTACAGCATGGCGACCGAGGCAGCTGGAACTGCCTAAGGGAGACACGGGAGTCCGCTCGTGAGGGGACAGTACCGCGGAAATTACACACAGGGGGAGTCCGAACAGGAGGCCTTAACCTGTGGAGCACCTATTCCAGTACAGGGTAGATTGAGTACCCGTAGTGGCTTGGGTCGGTGAGTTCCTCCGCTGAACTGCAGACCCAAAAGGGCTAGGGAGGAATCAACAGTGGGTCCGAAAGATGGGGTCTCCTGGGAACAAAGGTGCACTATTTTACCTCGGCTGAGGGAAAGGGCGCTAGGCGCAAGCGATTCACCCGGCCAGATCGTCAGCATGTTACCGAGTTCTACGGGCTCGGACCTGAGAGAACACGAGACGATACTGACTCAATTCGGAGATGGTAGAATCTCGCGAAAGTGTTAGGTGTTGCCCACCCTGCTGCTCTGCAGATGTCTGCTAGGGAGGTGCCCCTGGCCAGTGCCCATGAGGACGCAACACTCCTGGTTGAATGAGCTCGGAACCGCAAGGGGGGAGGGCACGGCCTGGGTGTGATAAGCCAGTAAAATGGCGTCGACAACCCAGTGGGCGAGCCTCTGTTTGGAGACAGCGTTCCCTTTCTGCTGTCCCCCGAAGCAGACAAAGAGCTGCTCAGAGCGTCTAGAGCTCTGCGTGCGGTCCAGATAGATACGCAAAGCACGTACCGGACACAGCAACGAAAGGGCTGGGTCTGCCTCCTCCCGGGGCAGCGCTTGCAGGTTCACCACCTGATCCTGAAGGGTGTGGTAGGAACCTTGGGCACGTAGCCCGGTCGGGGTCTTAGGATCACGTATGTGTCTGCCGGACCGAACTCCAGGCAAGTGTCGCTGACAGAGAACATTTGCAGGTCCCCAACCCTCTTGATGGAGGCGAGCGCGATCAGCAGGGCCGTTTTGAGAGAGAGGGCCCTGAGTCCAGCTGAATCTAGCAGCTCGAAGGGGGGGTCTCCCCGAGAGATCCCAGGAGGGGAACAGGCTTGGCCGGGAGGGAGTTAGCCTCCGGGCGCCTTTTAGGAACCTGATAATTAGGTCGTGCTTACCTAGAGACTTGCCGTCTATCGTGTCGTGGTGAGCCGCGATGGCGGCGACATACACCTTGAGGGTGGAGGGGACAGCCTCCTCTCCAGCCTCTCCTGTAGGAACACGAGCACTGACCTAACCGCGCAACTCTGTGGGTCTTCAGCCCGGGAAGAACACCAATTTGCGAATAGGTGCCACTTTAGGGCGTAAAGATGCCTGGTAGAGGGGGCTCTGGCTTGGTTGATAGTATCTACGACGGTCGATGGTAGACCGGCTAGATCTTCCGCATCCCGTCCAAGGACTAGACGTGGAGGTTCCAGAGGTCTGGGTGCGGGTGCCAGAGCGTGCCCCATCCCTGAGAAAGAAGGTCCTTCCTCAGGTGGATTCGCCAGGGAGGGGCTGTCGTGAGAAGTGTGAGGTCCGAGAACCAAGTCCGAGTGGGCCAATAGGGGGCCACCAAGGTGACTTGCTCCTCGTCCTCCTGTGCAAGAAGGCTCACTGGGGGAAATGCGTACTTGCGCAGCCCCGCGGGCCAGCTGTGTGCCAAAGCGCCTGCCCCGAGGGGAGCCTCTGTCCGGGCATACCAGAGTGGGCAGTGGGAGGTTTCTTGGGAGGCAAACAGGTCTACCTGGGCCTTGCCGAACCATTCCCAGATCAGCTGGACCGACTGGGGGTGGTGCCTCCACTCCCCACTGGGCAAGCATTGTCGTGACAGCGTGTCCGCTATCACATTGTGGTTTCCGGGGATGTGAGTGTCACGCCTGTAACTTGGGTCGCTGCTGGCTCCAAAGGAGGAGACAACAGGCGAGTTGTGACATGTGGTGGGGGCGTACTCTGCCTTGGCGATTTATGTAGGCCACCACTGCGGTGCTGTCTGACCTGACTAGGGCATGTTTGTCTCGAATTAACGGGAGAAACTTCCTCAGGGCCAAGAAAACAGCCAACAACTCTAGGCAGTTGATGTGCCAGTGCAGCGGGGCCCTGTTCCAACGGCCTGCGGCTGCGTGCTCATTGCTCACAGCACCCCAACCCGATTTGGAGGCGTCGGTCTAGACCAGGACGCATTGGGACACCTGCTGCAAGGGTACTCTTGCCCGTAGAAAGCAGAAGTCTGTCCAGGGTTTCAAGGTTTGGCGGCAGGCGGTGGTGATTCTCACACGGTGCGTGCCGCAGAGGATGCCATATGCCCCAGGAGCCTCTGGAAACGTTAAAGGGACCACGGTGCCTGGCTTGAAGGAAGCGAGGCATTTCAGCACCGACTGTGCATGCTCGTTGGAGAGACGTGCTGACATTGAGACTGAGTCTAACTCCATGCTGAGAAAAGAGATGCTCTGAACCGGGGCGAGCTTGCTCTTTTCCCAGTTGACCTGAAGCCCCAAACGGCTGAGGTGCCTGAGCACCTGGTCTCTGTGCGCGCATAGTAACTCTCGTGAGGGGGCCAGGATGAGCCAGTCGTCGAGGTAATTGAGTATGCGTATGCCGGCTTCTCGGAGCGGGGCAAGGGCTGCCTCTGCGCGAGGGGGACAGAGACAGGCCGAAGGGGAGGACTTTGTACTGATACGCCTGACCCTCAAACACGAACCGTAGAAAGGGTCGGTGTCGTGGCAGGATCAAGACGTGAAAGTACGCGTTCCTTCAGGTCTACCACTGCGACCCAATCTAGATGCCGAACGCCAGACAGAATTTGTTTCTGGGTGAGCATTTTGAACGGGAGTTTGGACAGAGCCCGGTTGAAAACTTGCAGGTCCAAGATCGGTCGTAAGCCGCTGCCTTTCTTGGGTACAACGAATTAAGGGCTGTAGAAACCCTTCTTCGTTTCGGTTGGAGGGACAGGCTCTATCGTGTCTTTGCTTTTATAGTAAAAGAGAGGCGATTTCCTCACGCAGGGACTTGGCATGTTCGCCATATACTGCGGAAAAATGGATGCCCGCGAAGGGGGGCGGAGGCCTTGCAAACTGAATTGCGTAACCGAGTCGAATGGTCCGGTGCAGCCAGCGTGACGGGTTGGGCAGTGAAAGCCACTCCTCTAAACTCATCACTGCTCGACCTCCTCTAATCAGGTTAATTAAGCCGACAAGAGGGATAAAGGCCACTGGAGGAGGGAGTTTGGGAGAGAGAGAGCTACAGGCAGTTGCCCCGTATGTGTGTGTTACATGTCTTTTGCTTTAAGCTAACTATTAAATGATTATTTAAGTTGTCAAGTCGGTTCTTGCCTCCTCCTTTTCATTTTACCCTGTTATAGTCATTTATTGTCATTTATAGTTGGCTGTATGTTTTGTGCTGTAGAATCAAAAAAACAGTCTCAGAAAAGTCATTAGTTCAGGAATAGGACTACACTGGTCATACTGTTGTTTTGCGCTGTAGATTCAAAAGAACCGGCTTTAAAAAGTAATTAATTTTGGATGCTGACCATAGTCGCGCTGTATGTTTTGCACTGTAGATTAAAAAGAACTGGCTAATCAAATCATTTGGGAATCAGACTATACTAGTCATGCTGTGTGTTTCATGCTCTAGATTCAAAAGAACTGGCTCTTATAAAAGAGTCATTTGTTCAGGAATCGGACTATGCTGGTCGCCCTATATTTCATGCTGCTGATTTAATAGCGTTGTTGCAGTGAGCTGAGTGGTGGTAGGAAACACTGTCAGAACATTTTAGCACAAACTAACTTAGCATCCGCAAAGTAAGGAAAATCATTCAGTTCTGGAATAAAAAATAATAATAATGGTTTCCAGCCCTATAATGAATGGAAGACTTAATTCATAGTCTTCTGCACAAGATTGAAGTCTGCAAACTGTGGTCTGCAAATGAGTGGTGCCTTGTGGAACCAACAAAGACAGGCAGCCAAATTACTTTCCCGGACTTCCAGCTTTACTGTATCTTGATGGTGGAACGATCTTACCAACTCCATCCATGAAACAGACTCCTTCTCTGTCTTCAAAAAATGGCTAAAGACACAACTTTTTGTGAGTACTTGACCAAACACTCAAATCAAAAATGAATTTAAAAAAATCTTGTGCACTCGAATCTGTCTTGGCTAGTACTTTTCTGAATGCAATTGCAACATTTCATATAAGTGTCTCCTTAACATAAATTGCTTATTTTGTATCTTTCCTCCTTTTGTAAATTGCTTTGGATAAAGCTGGACCAGTCTGAAAAATGCCCTTTTTGTGTGTGATATAAACTGAAGAAGTGTGTTTTAAGATGCCACTGTTGTCAGATTTTATTTCTGATTTAAAATATATCATTGGATGTAATCCTGACTGTTAATTATTCACGTAGATATTCCTGTACTTAAACTAGCTGCCTGAAGTTGTTACCAATATGGCCGTCGAGTGAACTCAAAGACTTTGCGTAATCTGCGCAGACTATTGGTTAAAGAAATATCCTGTTTCACTCATAAATATGCATTACGGAAGTAATATTTTTGCAAATGAGAATTCATGCTTACTTTAATGGAAGTCTTGATGTGTGTGTTTTGATGTAGAATGGCGTAATAATCCACTGAAACACAGTGGCTCAAGAAATCAAGACAAATCTTAATGGCTCTCTTGCAAAATAATAATAATAATAAATTATGCTTCACTCAAATCTTGTGCTGGGTGCATTTCCTAAGCAGTTGAATGTACAGACTGTCACAGATGCCTAGGGGAGGGGAGGTCATTAAGCATGCATGGTTGTCATACTGTGTCAGATGAATAGCTTGTTTAAATGGATTTATACCCCAATGTACAATGAGCTTTTTCACCTCCCCCAAGCCTCTCTTCAAGTGGTGCATGGGGAATGAGGGCTGATACATGTTGGGGCATGTGGACAGCCAGACATCCCTGCTATGCTACTCCCAGATGCTCCACATAGCCAGAATGCTGTTACCCATCAACAACATCTGCAAGCTGCACATCTTCCCGAAAGACATGACAGGCATGGGTGTCCCCAAATACCACATCACACAGTGACTATGTGTCTCTTGTCTTGACCTGTCAATGTGTTACAGATGTCATTTAGATGAAGAATTTTATTTCCCCCCCTGCTGACAAGCATTTTCCCCCAGTTAAATTGTAAGGGTTTAGCTTCTCCAATTTTAACTGATAGTGTCAAAGTATTTTTTGACAGTCATATGTAAAGTGTGTAATTTGTTAAAATACCATGTCTGCCAGCTTAATATACAGAGATGACTATATGTAAGCACATTTAAATCTACCTAGTGCTCCAAATAAAACTGGGAAATAATAATAATAAAAAAAGATAATAAAATGGTGAATTTATAAACAATTATGCACATTTGCATTAATCACTGACTCATATATTATGTAAAGATCTATTAGCTCATTGAAATAGATCCTGACACTCTGTGACCCATTTGTGAAGTATGTACTCTTCTGTGGGCGACCAAATTGAAGCAAAACAATGACAAAAAGACTTAACTGTGTTTTGATCCTAAACATAACTAGGCATTTTTCCATGCACCATTCTTGGCAAATATTCAAAGTAAAGTTTATGTTCTCAGGCTTTATCTTAAAGCAAGCAACAGCTGGGTGTACTTGGAAAATTAAAGTCATGCCTGGGTGGGAGCTATAAACCTTTCAAAATCTACATAGTATGTAATTCAGTCTATACCAGTGGATTTAAAAAAAAAAAAGTTTTTTTAGGTGTGGAGAAACAAGTGATGAGATGTAGAAAATGTGACAGAACAGTAAGAGGCTGGTGTGCAGTGTCACCCCCTGGACAGGTAATGTGTTCTTGTTTTAAAGGAATAGTTCACCCAAAAATGAAAATTATCTGATCATTTACTCACCCTCATGCCATTCCAGATGTGTATGACTTTCTTCTTCTGCTGAACACAAACGAAGATCTGTAGGTCCATACAATGCAAGTGAATCATGGCCAGAACTTTGAAAGTCCAAAATGCACATGAAGGCAGCATAAAAGTAATCCATAAGACTCCAGTAGTTAAATCCATATCTTCAGAAGAGACATTTTAGGTGTTCTGTTTACTTTAAATCTCCATTTCACTTTCAAATTCTTTTACTTTTGTTTTCGGCAATTTGCTTTCTTCATGAATATCGCCTCCTACTGGGCAAGAAGGAGAATTTTATGGTGAAAAATTGTTTAAATATTGATCTGTTTCTCACCCACACCTATCATATTGATTCTGAAGATACTGACTTAACCACTGGAGTTGTGTGGATTACTTTTTTACTTTCAGAGTTCTGGCCACCATTCACTTGTATTGTATGGACCTACAGAGCTGAGATATTCTTCTAAAAATCTTTGTTTGTGTTCAGCAGAAGAAAGAAAGTCATACACATCTGGGATGACATGAGGATGAAAAGAATGAATGATGAAAAATGTTAATTTTTGGATGTACTATTGAAACTATCAAGAAACTTGTTTCTTTTACATATATTTTGAATGCAGAACTAATGTTTTCTTTTAAATTAAAAGAAGATGTTTAAAATACCAAGGACAAGAAGATTACAAATTAATCGCATTTAAAAAATATATTTAAAATATATAAAAAATAAAACACGTTTTAGAATTAGGGTTGTTTATAATTTAATTGTCCTATTTTTATTAAGTTGGATATTTATTGCTTAAACATGTCTCTTACAAACCTCAACGAATAAAAGGTCTCTATTGTATACCCTGTTTTCTTTATTTTCCTTTTTCAAGTTATATTTTAACATAATTTTCTATACATTTACTATATAAATGTCTTTTCTTCTCTAACTGCTGTCCAACGATTATTTATCTGTGATCTTCAATAAACTTCCTCTTAGATAAAAAAAAAAAAAAAAAGGCATAATAAGGACTTCAAAGGAAACTTCCCAAGTTTCTTACCACACATTATTTAAATTGATTTTAAAATTGCAATTATTTTTTTATTTTATTTTTTATTCTTCAACCCTTCAGTAATTTTTTGGTTGTTCCTGATGAATAGGAAATTTAAAACATAAGTTTGGTCACTACAGTCCACTTCATCATGCAATGACAGTGACTCACCGCTAGATGAACCCATGTGATTTGTGTAAGAGAGGAGACAAAAGAATTCGTACCTGAAAATTAAAAAAGAAAATAGCTTTAACTACACAACCTCTCTCTCTC
The DNA here is from genome assembly GCF_025860055.1 of Xyrauchen texanus. Classification (NCBI taxonomy): domain Eukaryota; kingdom Metazoa; phylum Chordata; class Actinopteri; order Cypriniformes; family Catostomidae; genus Xyrauchen; species Xyrauchen texanus. The sequence goes on from NC_068300.1 coordinate 20,079,318, forward strand.
TCTCTCTCTCTCTCTCTCTCTCTCTCTCTCTCTCTCTCTCTCTCTCTCTCTCTCTCTCTCTCTCTCTCTCTCACTCTGTTTCAATTTAAATGTTCTTTATTGGCATGACAAATATTTGTGCATTCCTATTGCCACATTTACGTCTAAGCTGCATATACAGATAAGACTGCAAAACGAAGACAGTGCAAAACAATGTACATAATATAAAAAGACATAAAGCAATATACAATGTATACTTGACAAATATGGTAAAATGGTCATGTTAAATAATAAAAATAAAATATATATAAAGGGGGGTGGGGGTGTGTGTGTGTGTGTGGGGGTAAACAACAACAAATAAGAATAAGAAAGACTTGCCAGTTCACTTACTGTTCATCATATTGTGGCAGACAGACACATATTGTGCTGCTATCACACAGCAAACTTTGTGATCACCTAATTTTTTGTTAAACTGCTGTAAATTTGGTTGATTTTGTGATACAATTTTTCCAGAATATCTGTGTATTTTATGCACTCTGTTAGAAAATGCAGTTCAGTCTCGATTTTGTTTTGATCACAGTGTGGACACAACCTTGTGTCTGCCCATTTCTATAGTGAGGTTGTGTCCACATAGTCTGTGCCTTGTCAAGGTGTCTCTGGTTTTTATCTGTAAAGATATCCTGCCATGGTAAATTCTCTTTTTAGGTCTCTTGAATTTTGTTTATTCTAATTAGTTTGCAGTATTGTTCTGGTCCTGGGTTTTAGTGGGATGAGGGTTAGTGTATATATATAGTGAGAGAGGGGATTGGTTTCTTTGCTCATCTCTTGCTATAATAGATGGGGATGGGGGTGTGGTAAATGGTCTGCATTTAAATAGTGCTATTTTAACCTTAGCTGTTTTCAAAGTGCTTTACACTGAAACTCATTCACCCATTCACACACACACACTCACACACACACACACACACTCACACACACACACCAGTGACGGCAGACCTGCCATGCCTGCCATTGGGAGCAACTTGGGGTTCAGCGTCTTGTCCAAGAACACTTCGGCATGTCGAGTCGTGTGGGCTGGGAATCAAACCGCCAACCCTGCGATTAGTGGCCAACCCTCTCTACCACCTGAGCCACAGCCACCCCACGTGGTTGTGCGTCTGTCTGCAGGAGAGAGGGAATGGTCAAGCTGGTTGGCATAATTTCTAACAGCTGTTTCTCATTACAGTGATGGCAGAGGGAGACCTTAAAAACAGACAAACAGAGGGGAGAGAAAGAGAACGAGTCGAGTGTGCAGTGCTGGCATGTGTTTTCTATTGAGTATTTGTCCTATATGAGTGTTATTGAGAAGTTTACGTTTATTTTGTGAGTGTTCATTTGAAAGCACCAGAGAAGAGTACACACACTGCACAGAGAGGGAGTCTCCTCCTCCTCATCCACGAAGAGTGAGTGTTACACTGGTGCCGAAACCCGGGAGAAGATTGAGGACACGTCGTCATGGAAGTGTCGCCATTGGACGAAGTGATCAAAACCCTCGACGGCATCCTGCAGAATGAACACCAAGCCCTTGTCAAGCTTTTCAGTGATTCCAACTCCTGCTCCAGGGCAGTCTGCTCTGCATCAAGACAACAGGAGGGAGGCCCCACCCTGAGGGAATTCCCTGAGGAATTCCCTGCTGGCCAGTTCCCTGCAGTGACGTGACAAGTCCCTCAAACACGCTTGACCAAGTGAGAGTAATCGATGGCCAACAGCTCCGCCCTAACGTTGTGCTCGCATACCCTTATTATTCAATTAATAAAAATCGCAGAACACTCAAACAAAAGAAAATACAACCCAGTCATTAGTTCTAAAGAGCCACTGGGAAATTATTTTCCAGGTGGCTCATCATAATCCTATGGCTGCCCACTTAGGACAAGAAAAAAACACTCAACCGAATAATGGCCCATTTTTTTTTAGGCTGAGCGTTTGCTGGTGGTGTGCAAATTCATGTCCTGAATGTCAGTTGGTGAATCCACCATCCACCACAAAAGTGCCATTGCGCCCCCCACTGTTAATCAAAGTCCCCTTCAAAATAGTTGGGATGGAACTTGTTAGGCCATAAGAGTGGTCGGCACACGGATAACGCTTTGTATTACTCCAGGTGAATTATGCACCTTGATATCTGGGAGCAGTGCCCCTGCGCAACATCTCAGCACATAGTGTAGTGAAGGCACTTTTCAAAATCATCTCCCAGATGGGGTTCCGAAAGAAATCCTCACTGATCAAGTCACTACCCTTATGTCATGTTCACTACGCGAGCTGTATGAATTATTGGGCATCTAATAGATTCGGACAAGCGTGTATCACCCGCAAACGGATGGCTCGGTCAAATGGTTTAATAAACCCTGAAAAACATGATTCGTAAGTTCATTCACGATGGGGCGAGGGATTAGGATAAGTGGTTGGAACCCCTATTATTTGCGGTCCAGGATGTCCCACAAGCCTCCATGGGGTTTTCCCCCCTCAAGCTCCTGTGTAGGCATGCCACGTGGCCTGCTTGACGTCATACGGGAGACCTGGGAGAAGGGGCCTTCACAGAGCAAAAACAAAATTCAATATATTCTTGAACTTGGAGCACAACTACACACACTGAGGCAGTTAACTCAAAAGAATTAGCTCCAAGTTCAAGAACCGTAAAGCCGGCTCAATTATTGGGGACAGTTTCTAGGGCTATCTGGCTACTACCGAAAGTTTGTGCCTAATTACTCTGACGTCACCAGCCATGGGCATTGACTGATCTCACTAGAAAGTTGCTCCCGATCCGGTCCAGTGGACAGAGCTGTGCCAACAGGCTTTTCTAAAAATAAAATCTGTACTTTGTGGGGACCACTCTTACATGCTCCAAACTTCTCTCTCCCCTTTATTTTACAGATGGATGCATCTGACTGAGGACTGGGGGCAGTGCTCACACAGGAGGTGGGCAGGAATGAGCGGCCGGTGCTGTACATTAGCCGTAAGCTCTCCCTGAGGAATACTAAGGACAGCACTGTGGAGAAGGAGTGTCTGGGTATTAAGTGGGCCGTCCTCACTCTCCGGTACTACCTGCTGGGGCTGGCCTTCACCCTCTGTTCAGATCACTCCCCACTCCAGTGACTCCAGCGCATGAAGGATACCAATGCGCGGATCACCCGTTGGTACCTGGCACTTCAGCCATTCAAATGCGCAGATGGCAGGCTGGATGTTGCCCCAGCCTGAGTCGGGTGGTGGGGGTATGTGGGGATGGGGCCATGGTCGTGTGTCTGTCTGCTGGAGAGAGGGATTGGTGTGGCTCTTTAAGCTGGTTGGCATAATTTCTAACCGCTGTTTCTCATTACAGTGATGGCAGAGGGACACATGCCAATAATGGCAGAGAGGGGGGAGAGAGAGAACGAGTCGAGTGGCAGCATTGCTGTGTGTTATCTATTGAGTGTTATTGAGAAGTTTACGTCAATTTGTTGCACTGAGCGAAATCACCAGAGAAGAGTGCACACTGTATAGAGAGACAAAGAAATAAAGAGCCTTTTCTAATTGGATCACTGCTCCTGTCTCCTCCTCCTTATCCATGAACATTGAGAGCGTTACAATGGATTATGTGACTTTTGACTTCAAGTAATGATGCAAAGGTTCCCTATGGTATGGAAGTACCTTAGGGCCACAGAAATCTTTTTATCAAAAGACACAAGTTAGATCTCACTTCGTATCTGAAATATACACGTTTATTTTTTTTCAAAATGACTGCAGACAATACACTAGACATACCTTTGCTTCTGTTATAGCTATAATGACAAAATTGGTGTCAATGTGTACATTTCTGGGGTCAAGGAATCCATTTAAATAGGTTTCAAGGCTAACAAAAAACTGTAGTTTGTCCTTAATATGATAGTTGTGGGTAAAATATGCAAATGTAATTGAAATGTAAGTGTCATCACGGTTACTTTCCATATCTATTCCTTTAAAAACTTTATGAGCAACTCCAAAAGCACAACTGCCATCATGGACACTTCTGACTAGAGTTTACGCTTCATATGTCAGTTACAGAAAAGGAATGAAAAAGTTTTAGATCCCATATTATCTGTAAAATTGAGAAACAATCCTGAAACTCCATGCATGTTACAATTAAGATATAAATAACATCCAGGAGCTGAAGGAATAAGGTGATTTGCCAGATTTTATAGTAGTGGATGACATTAGTGGTGTTGGTGGCAATGGTGGTGGTGCTGAGGTTGTAGTGCAGCTTATGATGTCGATTCCAGTAGTGTGGCACAAAAGCAGTTGAGAGAAAAGTTGAGAGAGAGCAAGAATAAAGCATGAAGAGACCATGAGCCCAGTAAAAACATGCCAGTCAACACACTATGTCTCTTTTGTGGTGAAACCCAAAATTTCAAGCTGAATATAAGGTTATTTTCTGAAGTATTGCAAATTGAGAGAAATCATTATGCTTTTCAGTGATATGATTTGCATGATTTGTATGATTTGCAAATTTGTCTTTTTCAGGCTGATGTACTGGCACTAGAGATGCCTTTGAGGACCTGGGAAATCCCTTCTTGGAGGATAGTGGGGATCTGGTGGACTCAATCATCATGCCCCCAGATGTGGTAGAGTATACAATGTAATTGTCAGAGTTGGCTGTTGTCAAGGACCTACCAGCGAAAGTGACCCAACTTTTGCTGACTGTTCATCCTGGTGGCGAAATTAATGAGGGAGTGTTCTCACATGAAAGTTCTCCCCATTCACCTTCACTCACTCGGAAGGGAAAATGCATCATGGAACCAAGAGTGAGACTCTAGATTGCATTGTTCCCAGAGATCTTGACAAACACAGACAGGTGACAACTACAGCTGTGCTGGATGGTGCTGTGCTTGTTCAAATGTTTCGTCCTGGAAGTGCTGTGACCATTGGACACTATTTCACAGATGTGTTTACACCATACATCCTATCCTGGTTTGAAACAAATAACCGCATTGACATTGTCTGAGATGTGTACACCAAGACAAGTCTGAAGTCATGAACTCGAGAGCAAAGAGGCACCAGAGCAAGAATGGGGGTTACTCTCTCGACCAAAGTTCCTGGCAACTGGACTGCCTTTGTATGTATGGATCTGAACAAGCAGGAGTTGTTCGTTGAGCTGGCCAAAAGCTTGAAGCTCATGACACTTCCACAGGTATTGACATTGAAATGTATATATCTCTTGAATAGTTCTATTACATGCTGAAGTCAATAAATCTAACTTCATTGGCATATCCTCAGTTACACTGTTTTTCTCATTCCAGGGCAAGGAACTCTTCACCACTATGCTTGGGGATTGTGTAAGTTCACCAGCTGGCATGGGCACTGATGCACTGGCTCCTTGCACACATGAGGAAGATATTTATTTATATTGGATTTCAGTGACTGATAAACTTTCCACTATCATGGACTGTAGAATCCCTCCATCGCCATCACTTTGTTTACTCGGTAACACCATAGAAGTCATTGCTCATCTCTCTAACTAATGCCAAGAAAATAATTCTGTTAAACTAGAAATAAAAAAAAATCTATACATATCAATCATTGGATCAGTCTTCTTACAGAATACATCACATTAGAAAAAATTACATTCACCCACAAGAAGAATATATTTACATTTAATGACATCTGGAACCCATTTTTAATTTATTTGAATCTAAATCAAACACCTGGAACCGGACCAACACACTCTCCCAATCATGTCTTTACAAACTTATAAGAAAGAAGGGGAAAGCATAAAAATATTTAAGAAAAACACATGAGGAAGATGATATTCTGGTATGTCTGCATGTGGCTGCAGCTACCCTTGCTGGACATCGTCAAGTGATTGTCCGCAGCAGTGATAGTGATGTTGTAGTGCTGGGCATTGCCATTTTTGTGGCCCTTGGACAGAGTACAGTACGGCCACTTCAGGTACAGTCATTTTAGTAAGGTGTGTTTATGCTATTTGCTCTTATTTCATTAGGCCAATTAATAACTAATTTATTTTTCTCTTACCAGGTACATTCCAGACAATGCCATTTGCTCACAGTCTTGGACGGCCCAAGGCAATGGCACTGCCAGCTTTTCATGCACTAACGGGGTGTGACACTAACTCAGCATTCTTTGGCCTAGGCAAGAAGACAGCCTGGTCTGTGTATCAGTCCCTGCCTGAGCTCACCATACCTCTTCAGCTGTTCTCAGGCCCTAACACACCATTGATATGATCAGAACCCACACACCCATGCTCCAGATATTTATCATGAAGCTCCATGGTGTATCTGGGGACAACATCACAACTGTGGATGCTGCTAGACTCTCCCTCTTTCTTCACAAATGAAGATTTTTTGACAAAATGCCACAAGTAGTGATGTACTCCATCAGCACCTCCATCGAGTAGCTTATCAGGTAAGACAGCTTTGCATAGTATGGGCATAATATTAACATTTCTGAAAATAATGTAGTAGGCTGTGTATTTCACTTTGTATATAACTAATCATGTGTTTCTCTTCAGAGTGGACATGTGTGGGGCAATATGCTTATCAACACCTGTCTACACAACAACTCCCACTATTTCAAGGGACTTGCCATAACTTGTCATTTGCAAGTGTAAGAACGGCACATACTGTAAGGCACCTTGTAAATGCTGCATGCAGAGGCAGCCCTGCATGTGTCTCTGTGGATGTAAAGGTTTATGCTCCCGCAGTGGTGCAGACATCTACATGCAAAATCTGTTTAATGATGCATCTACATGCAAAATCTGTTTAATGATGTATGAACACTATAAACTATTACTTTTCACCACTAGAACATTGTAGTTGTGACATTGCCTACTATTTTTCCATGATAGTCAGTTTCCAAGGTATGAGTTGCCCATGTTTTATGTGTGGCCAATTTACATATAAATTGTAACCATTTTAGCATATATTACCAATAGTTATGGTAAATGGAAAACTATTTTTTTTTTTTTATCTTTTAAAAACATTTTATTGGATTCACTGACCCCAAAAATGTACACTTTGACACCAAATGTGTCATTATAGCTATAACAAAGATATGGGGTGTGGTGTATTGTTGGTGGACATTTTGAAAACACATTATTTTTACACTTTAATATATTGCAGGGCTTTATAATGAGTGGTGGTCACTGAGTTTTAGATGTTTCCAGAATCTGATTGCCCATTTTTGTATTATTATAATTAGTGGACATTTGCCTAATTCTGCATGCATTATTTGTTGTGTGTTGTTTTACTTTTAGAATATTTTTTACAGAATTCGGCATGCAAGGTCTCAATTGTATGTTTTTCCCTTTTGGTGAATTCTTGATTTGGATTTGTCAGTGAACCCCACACTTCATCTCTCTCTCTCTCTCTCTCTCTCTCTCTCTCTCTCTCTCCTTCAAATAGATTTCAGTTTTGTGTTCTTTATTATCATCTATACTTAATGATAACTGTACATTTGTTTCTAACAGTTTAATCCAATTTCAAAGTAATTAGTTACTGTAATCTAATATTTTTTTGTGAAAAAGTAGTGTAATACATTACATTTTAAATTCTTGTAATCAGATTACTTTTAATTAATTTGATTACTTTTAAGTACATTATAGGGTTATGCTTGTTACTATTATATTATTTATGTAGAATATTAGAATTATGGCCCTGTAATGTGTCATTATGGAGGAGAAATGTGAGGTGCTGAGTGTGACTTGTGTGTAACAATGAACAAGAAAGAAATGTAGATATTATTTTGAATTTGTTGAGTGGAAAAGTGTTTTAGAAAGTTAACCTAACTTAAAAGTAAAGTAATTAGCAATATGATTACTTTTTTAATTAAGTAATTAGTAAAGTAATATGATTGCAATGTTAGAGATATAATTAGTAATTTAAAGTGAATCACTATTTTTAAGTAACTTATCCAACACTGGGTAAGTTTGGGTTTGCAAAACACAGTATGTTTAGATAAAATAACAATAGGTAAAGAGTGAACAAATAATAGTAAAATAAATTTAAATTACAATAGTTCAAAATAAGATTACACAAAACTGTGCAGATAATTTTTTTCATTGTTTGCTAAATTATCAAATAGTTTGGTATATGCTTTATTTTTTTGTAGAAAATTCAATCATATCTCAATCTTCTTTTTAGAGAAACTTAGTCAATTTAGTTGTCTCTGCGTACTGTCCACACCTGGCCACTAGATGGTGTAATCCCTTTGCTCATCCTAATTGTTAGACCAACACACAATTTATGTGAAATCATCATAGCCATTTAAACTCAGCTTCAAAAGCTGTTGTGCTTTATTATATAGCAATTATTTTATTGTTGTATTTTTATTACATCATTTTGCCTTTCATTTATTGCACTCTGACCCCAGGATATGTACAAATTAATAAATTTCACTGTATATATGCAAAAAACTGTGTGTATAATGTGTGACCAAAATAAAGGATTCTATTCTATATAATTATATTGTTAATTTTGTTGTTCTTCGTCATTTTCACCTTATTCACCTATTTCTTTTTATCAAACTGATGCCAATGCCATGTGAAGCAGCGAGACAAAAAGCGGATACAAAACACAAGCAAACTGAAGAAATACCTTAATTACAATGTACGAATTTAAACCGTGAACACATTAATAGCCTATTTAATTGCAAAGAGTATCCATCCAATAACATTATTCATAAAGGTTAAATAATATATTAAATACTTTCAGCCAAATGAGCCAAGATGGCCCCACAGCGGACCGGTTTCCACCAAAAGAGAGGGAAAACAGATTGCCAGCGGTAAGCTGAGCCGCGCATGCGCAGGAATCGAGTGTCGCGTAGCTTTCAGTTTTTGGACTCCCTCCTGTCGAGGCAGGTGACGTCATTTAGCAGTACTGTAGAGACTCCACTTTTCCCCTCTCACAATTTGTAACCACCAGCATCAGAAGCGGTGAGGCACAGAGGGATAAGGCCTTTTATTTGTTATTTTTAGGGACGGTAAACAATTGCACCGGAAAGCACCAGCTAACGATCTTTCATTTTTATACTCCGGATATTCCAAAAAGGAATGATTTAATCACAGAGCAGACCCTTTCGATTTGTAGGGATATTTTTTGTTTTAAAAGAACATTACAAATGTAGGTTTGCATACGTTTATTCACCAAGCAAAATACATGTTCGTGCCACTGCATAACACCTCGCCTTTTTAGGCTGGAAAAGCCTTTTTTAAATATATTCATTTTATTAGGCTACACATTCTATGTTCGTATCCTGTCTGCTCCGCTACATTTGCTAGCGTGTCGGAGAGAGCTTGTTGGAGGTCGCAAGAAACAATAAATCACGGCGGACAATTGTGCGGTTTGGATGAGGTGTTTCAATCCAACCATACCAGTGCAGCCTTAACGTGAACAATTGTGATATTTCCATTAGCAATGCCATCTTGCAATGCAAACATGCGGGCTGTTGGATTGTTCTTCCTTGGATGTTTTCTCACAGCATGGGTTCCCACCGAAGCCGTTGAAGGTAAGTAACAGTGATTAAACGTGTTAATTTGTCAATTAATTTGTGAGACAGTTTGTAAAGATTGTACAGATGGCCTGGAAATTGTGGTCATCGAGATAGGTGTGGGCTGCTGGCTTCGAAACCCACTGTATATGAGCAACAATATTCAACAGAGAATGGTTCATTTCAGTGTTGAAGGGTTTATTTGAAACATGAATATACCGAATTAGGTATTTGCGCAATCCGTTTTAACACCCGTGGTGTGATTTCAATGCACGGCTATTACATATTTTGCTGTCCAAATGAATGATCCAGGTAATCCATTACAAACGTTTAGCATCTTTCTAGTGCTCTCATATACAGTGTCACTATCAGCGTTTCGGTACAGAAGTACATCGGCTACAAGTACCCATTTAACGCCAGCTAGCATATGTGGGAGTTATTGATGTTCGCGCGAGTCGTTTTTAAATTTAAAACGTATGTCGAATGTTATTCTCCTGCCTCACGTCACAATGGAATGGAATGGAATTGTAACAGTATCAGTGAAATTAAACGGCCTGCTTGAGTCGATTTGCATTCAGTTGGCTTTATCGCTTTCTTAGTGGAATATTCAAATGTAGAGATTGGCACATTTGGTAGTGGTTGGTGGCCTCCATCAGAGGAATCTTAACTCTTAATCGTTAATTATTTTAACGTTTGTTTCGTATGACGTAAACCTCATTATCTATTGCAGTCATTCGTGCCTAATTGTATTGAATCTAATCATTCTCGTTGATGTATAACCCAATTAATCAGTCTGAAGTTCCGTTACAACACACAGAACAGACTAAAGAAATCCAAATCTAGGAATGTCTTTGCACCTCTACAACTATTTTCAGTGGTACCATTTTATTTTTCATAAACTTTCTCATATAGCTTGAAGTCCATGACATGGGAATTTGATCCATGTGCAAAAGAAAGCGACATAACTGAAGGAACAATACCATATTTCATGATTTCATATTCAATGTTTCTCATTGGGTAGAAGTGATCTGAGTATACACGTATATGGATGTAGATTTACAACCACATTATGGTATGTTACTAATTGCCAGATTCATCTGATTGTTCAAAGGGAGTTTGAGATATGTAAGATTGATTCATTTACCTTCTAAAATGTTTTAAAACACAAAAGAGCTTTAGCTGACACTGCATATTGAGGTTGGCCTATTATTCATTTTATTGCATTTGCTTTATAGGTTTTGATGATAACAGTTCATTGAAATGAGAGGAAAAGTGTGTCTACAAAGCCTACTGGATGCCTTTTGCATAAATACTCCAAATACTTTTCTTTGACATGTGCATCATTTATGCAACAGTCCTTTTTAGCAGGGTTCAGAAAACCGGCCTACATTTTGAATTATGCACCAGAATGTAATGCCAGATAAATTGGTGCATAATTTAGGCCTGGTCAAGAAATCTAAAGACTTTTAGTGAACTTGTAATCATCTTTTCATATGTTTGGTATAAAATAGGTTTCTTTGTTTAAATCCTGTTTATTCAATAATAATTATACAAATCCTTGTCTAGCTCCTAAAGATAAAGACATATAAAGAGTTTTGAGGTAAGACATGTTTTTTTTAGTTGCTGTGCATGTTTGACCAATATGCCACCTGCTCAGTAAGAGATGAGTGTCATTTACCAATTCACTGATTTTCACTCAGTTGCAATGGCCTCTGCAGAGCTTTGATAATAGGTTTAGTTTAGACCTCAAGAAATGAACCTCAGCAGACCTCAGATTAACCTTTACTGTTATCTTGTCTAGACAGGGTTCTGTGCCTGTGTGAAATGTGGATTATTTTTTTATATATACTGGATTGTATAGATATCTGTCCTAAACAAATATTCCATATCTGAACACACCTCATCTCAACACACTAAAGTGATTGTGATGGGACAGAACATTTTCTTTTCATTATAAAAAAAAAAAAAAGAGTTGCTGATCATTGTCTTTTGGCCAGAGCTCAGAGTTTGGCTGCTCTGTTGAAAGCGAGGAGGAAATGGTCTGGATGGAGGCAGGGCTGAGGGTCAGGGGTTGTATTGTCTTGCTCCTCCCACCCTCACTTGAACATCTGGAAAGAGGAGAACCATTAGTCATGGAAGTATATATGCAACTTTAGGAGAGGAATGGGAAAGCGGGTCATTAGCAACCAGCCTTGGCTCTGCTCTGACACTCCTTAGAGCTCATTGGCTTGGAAGAATGGGTCTGGAGAGGCATTGCCTCCCTTTTAGATCACAGTTTTGGCATGTAAGCACTGATATAATGTAGATGCTAGCATTTGGCTTTATTGATTTCAGAGAGACCCTTGTGAAAACTTTCTGCTATCCCAGCATAATATTGAGAGAAAACTATAAGTAAACCACTTGTAGTTAGATTTCCCTGAAAAATGTTAACACTGTGACTCCGGCACATTGACTGATGTTTGGGAAACCTGTTTGAAAACAGTTATATCATCATTATGTATAATTTTTAATCAGAAATGACATAATTCACCTTCAAGTGTGGGAAGAGAACGGATTCTTTTTTATTGTCAGAGTGAGATGGATCCCTCTATCCATCAAAGTGCTTGTGATACCACTTATTTAGACCCTGAGCGAAGTTCCACATCTGAAGATATAGGAAAACCAAAGGGTCCTTTAACAGTCTTTTTCTGTGTACTTTATCAGCATATCATCTTATGTATACATTCTGTCTTTGTCCATCTATACTCTGGCGGTTTCTACAATCCTCTTATAGTCTGACATAAGTCCATGAATCCTCCCACATTCATGCATAAATACATCTACTCATACATTTCAGTGTTCATTCAACCAATTCATTTCTCCCACACCATCTCTGTCCCTTTTGAAGAATGAATAGGGCTAGATTATAAACCTTTTGGTAACATATCAATTCAGACTTAAATTCCTTATGTTGTTTTCGTTGATTATTTTTCATTTTCAATGAATATTGAGGGGCAGAGGAACAGCAAAGTCTGTTACATCATCTTTACTTAATGTAAAGTCTACTTGCACTGCAGATGTTTAAATGTGTCCACTTGATTTCTTAAAGGAATAACCTGGTTTAATACAAGTTGAGCTATGTCGACAGTATCTGTGACATGCTGTGGATTACTACAGAGAATCTTTTCAATGTATCTCTCAGTTTTTAAAAATATACAGAAATATAAGCTGCACATTTATCTTTTAAAGAGGATTTTTTGTAGCATAATGTTGATTTCCACATTTTTGACATGTCCCTTGTTATTTACAAAAAGACACTCAATGGAAGTGAATGGTGGCAGTTCGTAAACATTAAAATACACACAGTTTCAAAAGTAGAGTGACAAAACGTAATCATACTACATGTTAACTCTTGTGGTGCACCAAAATCTTTGTTTTACATGATTTTAGTGTGCTAAAATAGCTTTAGCGGCAACGGCTTTGCATCGTCATGGCAATGATGTTGTAATATTGGGATATAGCTTAACACTTCTATGGTTAGTAAGTTATTTTTCACACTAAAATCATGTTAACATGTATAATGTTTACATCTTGTGGCATTACCTTTGAAAAAGTGTGTATTATTATGTTTATGTACTGGCCTTATTCATTTTAATTGTAAGTGTCTTACTGTAACTGTGATCTTTGCACTTTTTTATATAGAGGTTTAAGTCAAATAATTTTTGTAGTAATCAACATTATGCCACAAATGCTGTCGATTAAGCTCAAATTGATCTAAACACAATTTTGTTTGTTTTTACAAACTCTGGAATTAATTATTTCTCTGGTAATTGACAGCATTCCTTGGAACATTCCTTTAATACTAATCATGGCTTTGAAATAACATTTTATTTTAAGCTGTTTATTTTTGTGTCTGTGCAGTAGGGCTACAACTATGACTATTTTGATAATTGACTAATCTAACGATCGTTAGAACGATTAATCGACTATGGGGGTGATGTTTTACAATGATTCATTATTCGCTCTTAACCGACAATTCAGCTTGTGCCATTAGTAAAAAGGTTGAATTAAACGTACATACTAACAATAAAGAGGACAAAATCATCTTTTAAAAGTACCTCAAAATGACATTCACTGAATTGGAGAGAGAAAAAAAACCTTTTATCAAGTTTAAATCAGTAAAAATTCACTGCAGAAAATCCTATCATTATCTTGTTTTACATTTAAAAATATCTAAAAATCCTGAAAACATGATACAATTAATAGAGAAACAACATATAAGGTATTAAGAATTGTTTTCAGAGAATGTATTTTAAAGTTATGTGTATTTTATCACTTGTTTATACTTCTACCAGTGCAGTAAATATATAAGTCAAAATATACTCATATTTAAGATATATTCTCTGAAATCAAATCTAAATATCTTATATGCTGCTTCTGAGGTTTTATGTTTTATATTCAACATTCTCAGATAACATTTTTTTTCTTCAGCATTATAACTCCCAAAGTAAATGTATGTTGTTTTAAAAGAGTTTTAGATATTTTTTATTGGAAAGCAAGCCAAAACAAATCAAAAACTTATTTTGTTGCTGAGTAAAATTGGTGAAGACTACCCTCTCACATTTTTGTTCACATTGATCCATCTTTAACTCACACAAAAAAAATTTATTCTCTCTTCTTAATAAAGCTGCGTATTGCCGATTTTCCTTCAGGATATGAAACACATAGTGACACATATGATTCAACATGTCACAAGCCATCGTGTTATAATCTAGCTGCACTAAGTGCATGTGAGGAACAGGTGTCCCCACGACAGAGTGGAGTTTCAGTCTGTTCCCCCTTTGATCGGTCACTTCATGTGACTCATAGAAGAGGTGATGACCACACAGTTTCGGAGGTTGAACTTATTTACATGACCTGCTTTCTTATTATTTGAACTTTAATAAAGTATTCATTAAATATATAACTGGGGTGTTTTCTTTTAAAGAGATTCAGCATGCAAGGTTTGCTCCACTTTAATTCAAAACGAGAGTGCTGCTGTATTGACTTATTTTGTATTTTTGTATAATTTCATCATACTTAACATCACCTGAAGCTGTTTGGAGTGTGTCTGGACTGTGAAATGTGTCCTCTTTCTCTCTTCAATCAGGCACGAGCTTCAGTGCTCCTCTCTTGTGTTATCATTAGTTTATAATAATCTCACGTTACGTTAAATGACATCAAATGACTTATCGACAATGAAAATGTTTGTCGTAAAATTTTTATTGTCGACATTTTTGATAATGTGGACTAATCGTTTCTGCCCTGCTGTGCAGTAATTGTCTCCTGAAATAAGAAAATCACCATGTAATAGCATTAGATTGTGCCGCTGGAGTTTTGCCACTAGAGGTCAAACGATATGGGTTTTTTTTAATGGCTGATGGCAATACTAATATCCAGAGAGCAGGGTGGCTTAAAGGCTTATATAATGCAGATATATTACACAATTTAACATAATAGTAAATGATAATATACTTACATTCTCTAAAAAAAAATGTAACTTTTATTTACCATTTTACTTACTCAAACATTCACACACAACTTTAAATTTGTTTAAAAAAAATAACGATTTGGTGGGTTTTAGATGATAGCAGTTTCTCTTGGTTTTTGTGTAGTCTACCCATTTTAGTAATTGATTGCACATGTAATACATTAGGAAGAAGTAAGTAACAACAGTGCAAACAGTAGTCCAGCAACCACGGACAGTATAATGTGTGCATTAGCAAACACATTTTCTCACAAAAAGACAGAATCAAACATGTTGTACATACAGTGCAAAGTGAATATGACATTTACTTATAGTGCATTTTAAGTGATTTTACTTTGAAGTTGCTCTATCTCCAGCACGAGTAGCAATATACTGACCGCTTCCAGTTTACTTGGAGTGTCATGAACTGTCCGTCGCGCAACATTCGTGAGTCAGAGAAACACTGTTTTGATCCAGGCTATTATAAAGCACTCTTATGTGTATATATGGAATATACTGTATGTGAGAACTCCACAGGAAGAAAATGTATTTGCACAAGTTTCATGAGGTTTATGAATTAAGTTTGTTTAAAGATATCCATATATTTGCCGATGGTATGTGATGGAACTTTTATTGATATTTTCCTTTGTATCATTAGACAAGACAGTTAACAGTTATGTAGATCTGTACTGAAGAAGAGAGGAGAATGAAACATGTGAGGATTGTGAATTAAATCTATTTAAATTAGATATCCGCATACAGTTGATGTCAGAGGTTTACATACACCTTAGCCAAATACATTTACATTTCACAATTCCTGTCATTAAATCATAGAAAACATTATTTGTCTTGGGTCAGCTGGGATCACTTCTTTATTTTAAGAATGTGAAATGTCAGAATAATAGTAGAGAGAATGATTTATTTCAGCTTTTATTTCTTTCATCACATTACCAGTTGGTCAGACGTTTACATACACTTTGTTCGTTTTTAGTAGCATTGCCTTTAAATTGTTTAACTTGGATCAACATTTTAGGTAGCCTTCCACAAGCTTCTCACAATAAGTTGCTGGAATTTTGGCCCATTCTTCCAGACAGATCTCGGGTTTGTAGGCCTCCTTGCTTGTACACGCTTTTGTGGATTGAGTTCAGGTCTTTGTGATGGCCACTCCAATACCTTGACTTGGTCGTCCTTTAGCCATTTTGCCACAATTTTGTGGGCATGCTGGGGTCATTGTCCATTTGGAAGACCCATTTGCGACCAAGCTTTAGCTTCCTGGCTGATGTCTTGAGATGTTACCTTAAAATGCATCCACGGCTACACCTCCACTTGACTCCAATTAGACTATCAGAATCTAATTGCCTAAAGGCTTGACATCATTTTCTGGAATTTTCAAAGCTGCCTAAAGGCACAGTTAACTTGGTGTGTGTAAACTTCTGAACCACTGGAATTGTGATTTGCCTATTAAAAGAGAGAATCTGTATGTAAACAATTGTTGGAAAAATTACTTGTCATGCATAAAGTAGATGTCCTAAACAACAGCCCCAAACTATAGTTTGCTAATTTGAAATCTGTGGAGTGGTTGAAAAATTTTGTTTTAGATATTTTTATGTTTTTTTATTTTCTCCCAAATTGGAATGCCCAATTCCCACTACTTAATAGGTCCTCGTGGTGGCACGGTTACTCACCTCAATCCGGGTGGTGGAGGACAAGACTCAGTTGACTTCGCTTCTGAGACCATCAATCCACACATCTTATCATGTGGCTCATTGTGCATGACAGCGTGGAGACTCTGCACGTGGAGGTTCATGGTACTCTCTTCGGTCCACGCACAACTTACCACGTGCCCCATTGTGAGCGAGAACCACTAATCACTACCACAATGAGGTTACCCCACATGACTCTACCCTCCCTAGCAACTAGGCCAATTTGGTTGCTTAGGAGACCTGGCAGGAGTCACTCAGCACTAGGGCTGAAATGATTAGTCAGCGTTATCGACAACGTCGACAATAAAAAAAAAATGGAAAAATTAAAGCAAGTCAAAATATCTTATATGTTGCTTCTCAAGTAGATTTTTCTAGTTTGAAGTATTTTTTAGACAAATTTACATTGAAAACAAGACAAAAAGACTTGATAACAATAGGTTTTTTTCTTCCCTTTAATTCCATGAATGTCATTTAAAGGTATTTTTAAAAGATGATTGTGTCCTCTTTATTGTTAGTAAGCACGTTTAATACAACCTTTTAAGCCGGGGCACATTGCTGAATAATCGTTTAAGAGCTTATGATTAATCTTTGCAATTATCACTGAATAGTCGAATAATTGTTCTAATAATCGTTAGATTAATCAATTATCAATATAATCATTAGGTGCAGCCCTACTCCTCACACCCTGGATTCGAACTCGCCACTTCAGGGGTGGTAATCAGCGTCAATACATGCAGAGCTACCTAGGCCCCCAAAAACTTTGTTTTAATGACTTCAGCTTAAGTGTATGTAAACTTCTTACTTCAACTATATATACAGGTGGTAAATGATCAACGTTTTATTGATATTTTACTTTTTATCAGACATGTCGGTTAACTGCTAAAGGATACTTTTGAGAAAAAAGAGAGAGAGAATGAAACACTCGAGCCCTTTAAATATCATAAGCTCATACACGTCTGTCATGGCTCTGATATGCGGACGGTTTAAATGAGACTGTGTTGCACACCCACCTATCATTGTGATAACACAATGTCACTAATAACAAAGCTAACTGTGATTGGTTATTTACGTGTCTCAGACTGCTCCTTCACATGCTAGCAGGCAATTCTCAGTGCTGTCACTGCTTGAGAAACTAATCAGCCAAACAGAAAGTTTATTGGCCAGTGCTGATAATCAAAAAATTCCCAATATCGGCAATATATCAGTCGACCACTATTTACCACCCAGGATCTGAGAAGGCTCTTTTTTTCCCTCTCTTAGCCTCTCCTCTTCTTTCTATGGGAAACAATGTAGACTCTTCTGTGACTGAGGGCTAATCCTAGGTTTGCATAACTGACTAGGCATCCTATGTTTCATCCATGTGTGTGGGGGTGGGGGGGCTGATAATGAAAGGATTTTGTTGATCATGGTGAGCTGAGTGTGCTGTAATTGGTGTTTTCTGCATGCAGCATTACTGTTTATCCTATTTAACTGTTAGACCTGCGAGGAGGAGATGCATGTAGCAAAACAGAAGAAGGTGGATTCTGTTGACATGTTAGTGACAGGAAACATAAGCAAGTGGTTAGCAAGTGCTTCTGTCTGCTCCATTGGCCTTTTTTGGTCAGAGGTGATGAACATTGTCTATATGGGCAAAGATGTGTTGAACTTGACCCTTTCTTTGGAGTTTATGAAGATTTGATGTTTTAAAAGTCCCAATTGATGTCCTCTTCACATGAGGCGCAAACATTGCTGCTTATATATTGAGACTTGTATCTAACACTTGTATCTTATCCAGAGCTGTACAGCAGTTATAGTCTATGTAGGATATTTTAAGTTGCTGCAGCCTGGAGTTGAATGTCAGTTCTCTAGAAACTTACATTTGGAAATGAGAGGTATCAGACCCCAGACCTTTAACATGGTTAAGGGCTCTTTTGTGGCAGACTTGTAATTATTCATTGTGTTATGTGAGATGACCAGTATTAGAAAGAAAACAGGTGTTCACTGGACATTATTCCCCACGTAATAGTTTCATGGGAGGTATACACCTAGGAACATGTCTGGGCAGCTCTGTAAATCCAAGTAAATTTGCTTTATTAGACAATATCTACAAAAAATTGTATAGGGATAAATCATACAACATTTCAAAACTGTCGAGGATAATATACGCAAAGCTTAATTCCATTGTGGTCCTCTGTTTCCAAAATGGAAAAAACAGATAATTTATGGAGAGCAAAAACCATCAAGTTCAGCATCTCACACAAATTTTTAACTTCCTTTCTAAAATCACATTCAACTTATATCTGCTTTATACAATGAGGTAAATCATTCCAGGCTATAGAACTAGTATATAAAAAAGAATTCCCCATTAAACTCTTAAAGCTACAAGGATAAATATAAGGATAAATATAAGTGCTTCTCCCCCTTGTAGAAAGATTATGCACATCTCTCACAAGTACATAATATTCTGCCAGGTACCTTGGAACACTTTTCTTTATTATTATATATGCCAACACCAGTTTAAGAAAAGTTATCCTTTTTCCAACTTTTAAAAAACAAAGTTCTCTATAATGCTCAATGTTCAGATGCAACTGTAGATGTACTTTCAATATAACCCTGCATAACTTATTTTTAGCAGTCTGCAATTTATTTTTGGTTCTACCACTAAACCACAATGTTGCAGCATAATCATAGTGTGACTGCACTAATGCTCCAGCTAACAATTTTAATGTTTGTGTATCTAAAAAAAAAAAGCAGCCTGTCTTGCTAAAAATTTAATCCTATTACATATTTTTGAATGAAATAAAATTATATATTTTCTCCTGTCAATGTATTACCTAATACACATCTCAGGTACTTACATTCTTGCTTAGGTGTAATGATCATATCTCCAACCTTTACCTCTAATCTGGAGTTTTTTTGTTTTTTCAATTTAGCAGCCAAACCAAATAATATATCTTCAGTTTTCCCCAAGTGTAAAGAAAGCTTATTATGAATAAATAACTTGGAGACCCTTTCAATCTCTCTACTTAACTCAGTTTCAACAATTTCTTTCCTCTCTTGAGAAACAATTATTGCTGCATCATCTGCATATTAAAAAAATTAATTAGAACAGACCATTAAATCATAAACCATTAAATCATTAATATACAATAAAAAAAAATGACAAAATAATGGACCTAAAACACTCCCCTGCGGAACTCCACGTGAAATGGGTAAACAATCAGAAAACATACCATTTAAATCCACTATTTGACACCTATATACAAGGTAAGACTTTATCCATTCACAGGCCTTATCACGAAACCCCATTGCTTTTACTTTTTGAAGCAGAATACTGTGATCAATTGTATCAAATGCCTTTTGCAAATCCAGCAACACCATCCCGCTTAATTTGCCTTTATCCATTTATTTTTTTACATGATCTGTTAGAAACAATATTGTTGTCTCTGTAGAGTGCATCCTCCTAAAACCAGAATGGAACTAATACAATATATTAAAATTATAGTCTTCAACCTGATCATATATAATCTTTTCAATCACTTTTGATAAAGCATTCAGGATTGAAACCGGCCTATAATTATTGCACTCTAACCTACTACCTTTTCTTAAAAATATGAATAACTCTTGCTTGTTTAAACTGCCCAGGAACCTTACCTTGTGTAATTGAAAGATTTATAATATGAGTAACCATTGGGGAATAACTTTAGCTGAATCCTTAAACTTTGCTGGAATATTATCAAACCCTGTCACTTTACTGCTTTTGAGTTCTCTTAGTTTCTTATAAACATTACTCTCATTTACTTTAGTAAAGGAATAACAACCGGAATAACCCCACATTTTGCATAATACTCCTTAACTAATTCATCATTAAAAATCCCAGTTTGTGGTGGTAGCTCGTTAACCAGTTTTTCAGAAACTACTACTTCTGATCAGATAGCAATCTTCCATCTACACTGAGACTTACTCTTGAACCTTTAACTTTGGTCTTTTTCCTATACCCTAAATTACTCAACACACTCCATAATTTTTGAATATCATGTTTCATTTCACTAATCTTGTCCTTAAAACAAGTTTCCTTAGCCTCTTTTATCTTGTCTCTTACCTAATTGTTTTTAATTTAAATTGCTCAATTTTAATAATTTCTTTCCCTTTTAAATACATTTAAACTATCATTACGTTCCCTAATTACATTTAAAATACTGTCTGTCATCCAAGGTTCAGTCCTTTGCTTGATTCTTATCTCTTTTATACGGTGCTACGTTATACAATACTTAAAATGTTTTTTATCTTAAACCCATCCTAGGCCATCTTCACACTGCATCACCTCAGTCCAGTTGACCTTACGGAGTTCTTCAATAAAAACTTCTGGCCTGTATTTCTTAAGAGATCTTATTTTTGCTGTATTATGATGCCATATAGGCTCTGTCCTTAATTTCCTAATTAAATAAACTATACAGTGATCACTAATACCAGCTTCCAAGACACCACTTCTACATATCTTAGAATTATCTGATACCAATATAACAATAATAGTTTTGGTTTTAAGAGTTTTCCTAGTTGGGTCCAAAATGATCCGATTCAGTGCATATGATTTACAAAAAGAACTAATATTTAACAATAAGAGTATAATTGCACATCAGTATTTAGATCCCCAAAAATTATTGACTTTTGACCTATATTATAATTTGAACCATTTAAAGTCTCTTCTGGTCTCTTTTAAAAACCATACTGATCAGGTGGACGATAACAAACACCCACTAAAATCGTTTTACTCTTTGGTAGAAAAATATCCAAACAAACTGCTTCTACAGCAGATTTGTCCAAATTTTTCTCTCCTTAAACATCTGCTCTAATGTATACACATGCTCCATACTCGATGCATGGATTTTCATGACAGAATTACCCATACTAATGCCCTCAAATTCACTTGAAACAGGCCTGGGACATTGATGTATGTCTCCTGACACAATGAGACACATTATTATTATAAGTAACAAGTCACTTAACTGTCTTCTCATTCTTTCCGCTGCGCCCTTTTTCCTTGAACAGGTGATCCACGGGCGATAAATTGGCGTATAAACAAAGCTTTTTCCGAAACCAAAATGCTTGCATCCATAATGTGCTTGTTTGAAATCACTACCACTTATTAAAAAATCATCCACTTCATTCAAACGATTAAAGAGTATACAAAAGTGAGAATCTGAACAGCGAGATTACCACTCCACACTTTTATGCTGCCATTTTACTCTGTTTACCATAAATCTTGTTCGTTGTTCCTAGTCAGAGCAATTCAACCGCTGTGTCAGATATAAAACACTTTCATAAGACCAGAAACCTTTTGGGGTAGCTTTATGAATACATTTGTGAATCGATCATAAACAAATTCTTCAGGATTTTGAAGATCTAGTTGAAAGGAAGACCCAGCAAATAACTGCTCTGTATTGAAATAAGGGAGAATCAGTTTATCAATACACAATGAAGAGCAGAGTGAGGCCATTCATGAATTGGTTATTTCTAAGTTCAGTGTAGGTCGGACAGAATACATGTTTTGTTAATTTTTGTAAGTGCGAAGGATTTGTTATCCAATTATATGTGTTGGGTTTTCCATTTGAGCAACCTATAGGCAAGAAGCCAAACACACACAACTGTAAAATAGGAATAAAGAAGTTTACAATATCAACATACAGTGCTAATAATGTGCACTTTGTTTCATAAAATTAAGGTAGGTCACAGTGTGGGAAGGTACAGTAGAGGTCAGTTTTGATTTTCACCACAGTTACAGGGTTGTTATAGCTTGCTTTCACAGTTTCAATTAAAAATAAACAAAATAAACGTAGTGTACTTTGATTAGGAAATTTCAACATTTGTCAGTATATTTAACTTATAGCTACAGTTGAAGTCAGAAGTTTACATACACTTAGGTTGAAGTCATTAAAACAAATTTTTTCACCATTCCACAGATTTCATATTTGCAAACTGTAATTTGGCATGTCGTTTAGGACATCTACTTTGTGCATGACACCAGCAATCTTTCCAACAATTGTTTACAGACAGATTGGTTCATATTTAATTGACCAGATCACAATTCCAGTAGGTTTACATACATCCAGTTTACATTCACTAAGTTAACTGTCTTTAAGCAGCTTGGGAAATTTCAGAAAATTATGTCAAGCCTTTAGGTAATTAGCCAATTAGCTTCTTATAGGCTAATTGGAGTCAATTAGAGGTGTACCTGTGGATATATTTTAAGGCCTACGTTTAAATTCAGTGCCTCTTTGCTTGACGTAATGGGAAAATCTAAAGAAATCAGCCAAGACCTCTGAAAAACAATTGTGGACCTCCACAAGTCTGGTTCATCCTTTGGAGCAATTTCCAAATGCCTGAAGGTACCATCTGTACAACCAATAGTATGCAAGTATAAACTCCATGGGACCACGCAGCCACCATACCGCTCAGGAAGGAGACGCATTCTGTCTCCTAGAGATAAACATAGTTTGGTGCGAAAAATGCAAATCATTCCCAGAACAACAGCAAGGGGCCTTGTGAAGATGCTGGAGGAAACAGGTAGACACGAATCTATATCTACAATAAAATGAGTCCTATATCGACATAACCTGAAAGCTGCACAGCCAGGAAGAAGCCACTGGTTCAACACCACCATAAAGATAACAAAGATCTTTTTGAGAAATGTCCTCTGCAAGCTGAAGAACACCATCCCAACTGTAAAGCATGGGGGTGGCAGCATCATGTTGTGGGGGGTGCTTTGCTGCAGGAGTGCACTTCACAAAATAGATGGCATCATGAGAAAGGAAGTTATGTGGATATATTGAAGCAAGACATCAGCTAGGAAGTTAAAGCTCTGTCACAAATGTGTCTTCCAAATGGACAATGACCCAAAGTATACCTCCAAAGTTGTGGCAAAATGGCTCAAGGACAACAAAGTCAAGGTGCTGGAGTGGCCATCACAAAGCCCTGACTTCAATTCGATAGAATATTTGAAGGCAGAAAAAGCGTGTGCGAGCAAGGAGGCAGTTCTGTCTGGAGGAATGGGCCAAAATTCCAGCAACTTATTGTGAGAAGCTTGTGGAAGGCTACCCAAAATGTTTGACCCAAGTTAAACAATACAAAGGCAATGCTACCAAATCCAATAAACTGCATGTAAACTTCTGACCCACTGGGAATGTGATGAAAGAAATAAAAGCTGGAATAAATAATTCTCTACTATTATTCTGACATTTCAAATTCTTAAAATAGTGATCCTAACTGACCTAAGGCAGGGAATGTTTTCTACGATTAAATGTCAGGAATTGTGAAAAACTGAGTTTAAATGTATTTGGCTTAGGTATATGTAAACTTGACTTCAACTGTAAATGTTTAGTTTATACCTCTTAAAAAACCTGGTAGATGTAATGCATCCATGTCAAGTATGGTTGCAAATTTTAAAACATTTTCTACATCCACAATCGTTAGTATTAATGAATGAAAATCAATAAATAATTAACAGTAACAATAATAAAATATAGCTCCAAGCAGCCATTATGGGGCCAAGCACCAACATGGCAAACACTGCACAACATTAATCGCAACCCAAAGATCTCACAGAGCATGATTTTCCGTTCTAGAGTTCAGTGTGCTATCCACTAATCTGCAAAGCCACAGAGTTGCTAGTCAACAAATGGACATACCAAGCTTAGAGGAATCACAGCCAAGCACAGCAGTTCCCATGATCAACTATATATTCATGTAACAATTTTTAACAAAGGGGAAAATACAAATTTGCTTTGGGAAAAGCCCAGCAACCATTCAGTAAACAGAATGAAAAAATCTCAGATATGGCAAGAATTACACCATAGTAAGCACAATACATTGCATGAATATAGCATACAAAGCAACTCCACGCAACTTCACGAGTAACTAAAAAAGAGACATAAACAGAAAGGTTTCACAGGTGCTATAGAGACATACCAAGCCAAGTGTTGGCAAGTTTTGAATAAAAAAAAAAAGTATTCGAAATGGTGGAGACCCGATATAGCTGATATTAAACACAGCAGAAACAAAGAACAGATCAGTCATAAGGCACTTTTCCACTGCACGATATGGTTCAACTTGCCTCAACTCTACTTGCTTTACTTTTCTGAGCTTGCATTTCCATTGCAGTTTAGTGCCACCTCAACGTGGGTGGGATTATAGGCTGATTGTCGTAGTTGTGCCACCTCTACTGCCGAGACATCATCTTAAACACGACACAAACGGACCGAAACAATAACACGACCGCTAGCTGTTAGCTATTAGCTCATTGTGCTGCATAAAGCAGTTGTTGCATGTTGATTTTACACAAGTGTAACAGTTAAATTGCCTTGGTTGTTTTAGAAGCAAGCTTCCAGTAGCTGGTCAAGTAAATAAAGTGAAGTTTTCAAGCAGAGTATAGAGTTAACATAACAAAACATACCATCCTCCATCGTGGATCAACGCCAGGTCCAGGGCACTCTCCCTTCCATTGCTTGCCGGTTTAGTGTTCATTTGGTCGAACCTTCCTGAGAGACTTTATCGTCTCGCTCATCGCTAAAGAGTGGACCGTCTGCACCTCGTTTATTGACCACAGCGTGGTTTTGTGCACAGCCATTTCTTTTTTCACAATTCTAAAGTCACATGAAGAAATATCGCTGTTGCTAATTTTAAAACTAGCGGGTTGATGACGCATGTCAGAAATCCAGTGACGCTAGTGACGATTCTCCCCGACCAATCAGTGATCTGCTGGATTTTGACATCACATTTAGTATCGGCTCGGCTCGCTTGGAAACTCGAGGTGGCACTGAAGAAAGTACCAGGTAGTATCCACAGTGGAAACCCCAAAAAAAGCGTGCTGAGTTGAGTTGAGTTGACTCGTACTGTGCAGTGGAATGTATTTAGCAAGATCTCAACATTTTTAAAATTGCCCCAATCTGGTCTCAAATCAGCAAACTTTTGATCTTCAGA
Organism: Xyrauchen texanus; assembly: GCF_025860055.1. NCBI lineage: Eukaryota > Metazoa > Chordata > Actinopteri > Cypriniformes > Catostomidae > Xyrauchen > Xyrauchen texanus. The sequence goes on from NC_068300.1 coordinate 20,104,929, forward strand.
GTACAAAGGCATGGCAAACACAGCAGAAAGAAAGAACAGACTGGTCATGATGTATTTTACTGATTAGCATGCTAGCTGATTAACTTGTTAAACAAATGTTGCCTACGGATAGCATTGTGATCAAATAGCCTTGTAAATGTTTTTGATAGCATGCTAAATGTTTGGATGCTAACCGATTAGCAAGGTAAGCTAATGTTCCCCTACAGATAGCATTATGATCAATAGTCTTATAAGACAGAAAACCCAACAGTTAACATGCTAATTGATTGGCATGCTAAGCTATCATAGCATGAAGCATGATAACCATGTTAAACAGACCATGTTCTTTTGAACTACATGTGATGCTGTCTCCAAACTTCTCAATCCTTTCAGAAGATATCACTCCCATATCAGAACAACTATAAGACAAAGAAGAACAAGAAGTATACCTGCAAACAGAAATGATCTGTGATAAAACCTGCAACTTTTCAGTAAACACAATAAAACATAAACTCTAACACTGGTCGCCCTGGGAATTGAGCTCACAACCTTTTAAACTATAAATCAGTGCTTTAACACACTGAGCCACTCAGTTGACATGCCCATTGAGTGGCGAAGAGACTTCCTGAGGTTTGAGTCAGCACTCAAGTGTAGGCTATCTTTTGAACTATAGTTTGTGCTGTCTCCAAACTGCTCAACATCATCAGGACATGATGTCATTGATGCATACCAATTTTCTTTGAAATCCGACAATGTATTTGAAAGATATATCATTTTTAAATACATTTTAATATGGTGGAGGGACAGTATAGTTGATATGGGAAGAATTGGCATCGTTGAAATCCTCATAACCCACAGAATCCATAGACACCAACCTCATGATTTTAGGATATACGGTTCAAGTGGTGACCCATAGGTGGCACTGTTGCAAAACACTGCAGTTGCCCTTAGATCATGGTCCTCACGAAGCATACCAAGTTTAGTTTCGATAGGACATAGGGTTGCCGAGATGCAGCCTAAAATCCATTTTCACATCAACGCTGTTAATTTTGTGATGCCGTAACTTTTAAACAAAAGAAAATCTAAATTCTGAACAGGCATTTCTATGCAGCAACCAAAGGGCCATACCAAGCTTAGAGCAACACAGCCAAGCATAGGACTGATAATAATCAACTTCATTTTCATGTAACTTTTCAATAAAGATTAAATTCTAAGCACAACCCAAAGAGCACATATGACACTAGTGTTGTCACGGTACCAAAATTTCAGTAGTCGGTACCAATACCAGTGAAATTTCACGGTACTCGATACCATTTTCGGTACCAAAGCAAAAACAGGTTACTAAACAACACACTTTTATTAAAAAAGTCTACAAAATATTAGCAGCAGAACTAGGAACAGGAATATGCCATTGAGCAACACTTTAATTAGATTAGTTTTTAATTATAACAAAACTGAACAATGTATGCTTAAAGTATTTTTGAACAATTATATAAGATTTGCTTCAACTTTGCAACTTTTAATTTAAGTTTTTACCAAGTACTAAAAAAAAGCCTAAATAAACAAGCATACAATAGAATTAATAAAAAAACAATTTACAAACTAATGTGCAAAGTGCTCTCTTATTAATAAAGCTGCATATTGCCAATTTTCTTCATGATAAGAAATGCATAGTTCTATATATATAGAGAGAGATATTATGATTAAGTCGCGAGCAACAGCATTCTAATTTAGCGTGGGGGAGGAGGGAGGAGCGACCGAGGCAGAGACTCTCAGCCGGGTACAGTTTCAATCTCTCCCCCTGAGATCTGGACATTCGCGAAACTCATAGAAGGCGCACCGACCACACAGAGAAATGCCAGTTTCTGAGTTTATAGTTATTAACATGACCTGCTTCTGTATTATTTGAACTTTAATAAAGCAATTTTACTGCATTTAATATGTTACGCCGGGATGTTTCCTTTAAAGAGCTCCGCCTCCGCTTATTCCACAACGGTACATGCTTCTGAATGTACTTTTTTTTTTTTTAATCATTCCCTAATACTTTGGGATCTACATAAAATAAACTGTGAAAGTTTAGAGTGCATCTGGACTGATCTATGTAATTCTTCCTCCATCAGACGTGAATTGCTGCTCTCACGCGATATCGTTACAGTTTAATGTGATTTCATGTTACGTTAAATGAGATCAAACGACTATTCATCAACAAACATTTTTCTCATCAATTTTGTATTTTCGACGATGCCGATAATGTTGGCTAAACGTTTCAGCCCTAATGCAAATGATAATATGCTTTTAAACTCACCTGCTTTATTTGCTTGAATAAATCCAGGTGTCTGTCACAATTAGCGAGAAGTGTGACAATCTCTGTTCAGTTCAATATTTTAATAGCCACCGATGCTACAAAAATACCAGCATTACCAAGATCTGACAAAATTTGCTACCTGTGCACTTTTTGATCTGCTGGCTGCTTTCAAACGCTCACATGCGCGTATCTGCCCATGCACTTGTGTCTTGTGATGAATGCAGCGCTACTGCACGAGGCTCTGCACTTGTTTTAATCAAAATACCCCTCTTTATGTGATATTAATGTAAACACAGCTGTTAATGAATTACCAGTGTAAACCGAAAGGATTAAATATATGCTGTCTTGATGAGATGAGACTTATTGTATAAGTAGACGGGACAAATTCTTCAAAATGTTAGATTTGTGCGATGTCTAAATGTATTTAAGCTGCCTGCTGTCTGTTATAGGCATTCAGGCATTCTTACTGCTACAAATCAGTATTTATGTAGATCTATCATACAGTAAAGTGACAAATATTTAAGTTTCATTTTGCAATAAATTACCTCATTTAATGTTTTATATTATAATGTTTTAAATGTTTAATTACTACTGTTGCTAAAAAAACTTAAAGCACTGTTTTCTCTGTTCTCTAATTAAAGCTACACTATGTAATTTTTGTCCCTCTAGCGGTTAAAAAAATAAAACAGCATGCATCTTGGGGAAGAACATTGTTTTGGTAATGACTCAAGTTGTGGTTCAGCTCTGCTCCTCTGCGCAGATAAATGTTTGTTCGAGGCACCGGTGTACACATGGATACAGGAAATCGTATCGGAGTGAATGGACAAATAAAGAAAGAAAGAAAGGAAAAGACAGATATCTGAAAACGTGCCATATCTTATGCTGTTGTTTTGACTTATTAGAAACATCGATGTTTTGAAATCAGTGATGTTACAAAAGTTAGGCAACGTTCGTTAACATTATACATAATGATTGCTAGTCTGATGAGGTCAAACCTTGTAAAAGTTTTCATAACTGCAGGATATTCTGCCCAAACAGACCACGGTAGTAACTAATTTATAGATTGTCATTGTTACTAACCAGTGGTCAGAAATATTGCAGTTTTTGAGTGCATGCTTGGTCACTTTGACTGTTTGGGCTTGAGCCATATTATATGTGAGCAACAAGCCGATAAATGGAGCCAGAAACGTTCAGAATGCTCCTTTTAGATGGCCTCTTTTCCATGCTTTTATCAATGCATTGTCCTGTTCTGTGTGTGTCTGCACGCTTGAGTGTGTAAGTACACTTAATGTGTTTTCCTGGGTGCTCCTGCATTTCAGATCCGGAGCCCCCCCCCCGCCCCTGCCGCCCAGTTTGATGCTCCTCAAACAGGTCACTGGACTTGACATTCAGCTCTATGAACAACAGTGTTCCCCACAGGATTTTGTTAGACTGTGGTGGGTGGACCTCGGACCCTCTAGGGGGTTCCGGTGACATGCTCCGCCATAAGAAAATGTTGTACATTTTAAAGTTAAATGCATCAATCTGGTGTACATTGAGAGCAAAATTTAGAGGCTAGACCTATGACGAACTTTGTGCTCTTGTAAACTGTTTTGTGCTTCAGTAGTATTTTAATCATAAACACATTGGTTGATGGGCTTGACATTAACACTTGTCTGGGACAAGTGGATTTTTGAAGGGGCAAGTGAAAGATAATTTTACTTGCCCGACAGGACAAGCAGACTGATTAAAACATCAATAACATTTACAATGATGAAATTATAGATAATAATTTTATTTAGATTGGATTTCAATGGTGTTATTTATACACAGTGTTTAGCTTTAACTGTCAACTGCAAGACTGTGCGGCATGCAGACATTCCTGAAGGGAGAAAAGCAGTGAAGGCTGATGAGAACCAGTCCTGCCTCCTGATCTCTCATTTTCTTTCTAGCTTTCCATCATGCTCTCTCTCACTCTGTGCTTGTTTTCTCTATTTTAGGCTCAATACCATCTACAACTAATAATTACAAACAGGACATTCAGGAATTTAAGAATTTTAGAAATATTGTTTTGTGAACGTCCAGATATTTTTGGTGTTGTTACAAATAAATATGGATTTTTACATTTCTGATGATGCTAGGGTGTGTTGTTGTTGGGGTATTGCTACAGTGACTGCTTACTGTCTCTAAGTCTCTGTGATATTTCTGGTCCCTAGGTATGGCTCAGGTCCCTCTTCAAGTGTAAGTCTATGGTATTTTGTTTGCCTGATTTCACCTGCCAGGTGAAATTGTACATCCGATTGCTTAGAGAAAAGTCCACTTCTCCTCAACCAGCTGCATAGTTTGAACTATTAATAATGTCCGTAGCACAAATGTTGCAGGATGAATTATGCACCAAAGTTTAATTATTGACATAAGGGGTTTGTTTAATTTCCTTAGTATGAATAGTAGCTAGTGATGTTCATCTTAGCAAGCATCATTAAAATACCCCAGCTAAACCAGAGAACTCGTCTTTTATGAGCCATTATCCTTGCAGAAGATAAGTCTGCAGATGAAATCAATTAAAAGGTGCTGGAATGTGTGGCTGAGGCCTGGAACTGATTTGGAGGGGCGGTGTGCTTTGCAGGGGGAAGGCGAGACTTAGGGGATGAAAGTGGGTCAGGCTCCTCACAGCTGGCCTCACTGCCACCATGACACAGAATGGTAACACTGCAGTGGCTTGCTTGAGCCGGGAACCCCAGATGAGATGAGCCCAGGAGGTCTCTTCCTTTTCCTGTCTGTGTCCACCTTGGTTTACCTTTTCCTTTTTTATCGCTTGCCACCCACTACTCAATAGCTAACTTAATTTCATTAAAATGAACTTTGAAGACAATTTTGTAGACTTTTGACACCTCTGATTTGAAGAGAAATATTTTTTTTATAATATCCTAGTGATTATTTGGGATGTGCATTTTCGAGTAGATTTGTAGTCGAGTACTCTAACCCACAAAAAAAATTAGTAATAATTACTTGTGAATTAAAGTGAAAGTTTCAAATAAAAGTTTCTTTAAAAAATTACTAAACAATATGCATAAATTAAAATCGTTGAAAAAAAGATGTAAAGCCGGAGCTTGCATAGAAACCAATACTGATGGTATTAGGGTAATGCACATACTGCTAAAAAAACCTAAGTCTACATAAATGCTATCACATTTTTATCATTTCAAATGGTATTATTCAGAAAAACCAGTGGTGAACGCTTTTATAAAATGCGCTCTCTCTGCGTTAAGAGATTTAATGCGCATACACACATAATGGTCTGATAAGCTTCAAAGTTTCTCATACTGCTTCGCATTATCTTACCACCATAAAAGCAGATCCTCATTCGTTGGTAGGCATGACACAAAAACCAAATACCAATAGAGTACAATTCAATAAGAATCATATAATAACAAGTATTACCATATTTGTTGAAAGCACATAACAAAGATGCCAGATCACCTCCTCAACATCAAACACATTGACACCCCAGTGGACTCAATTGTAACTGCGAGATTTGGTGAGAGATTCAAAGGGAAAGTACAGTATAATTCAGCATTGCTCACGGCAAGCAAATGCGCAAAGTAAAATAAATTTGCGATATTCAAGTAAATTTGGAATATTTTTCAATAGTTAATTCAACTAGCTGGTGCAAAATAAGTACTCTATTAGTTGATTGCTTGTGCACGTGTGAAGTGAATATCTGCTCAGTTAAACATAAATGGTTAAACTAAACCTATGACTTATCATATAGGCTATGGTTCAACACATCACTTTGTTATTAAACAGCCCTTTTGATAGACTATTGATGCTTTATTGCGCCTACACACTAGGGAAAGCTCCGAAGGAAGGCACCCAAGGGAATAAGCGGTTCAGATAGAAAACTAAAAAATGTGTACCAGTAAACATAAACACTTCTCCAGGCTTGCCGTCTACACTAACTGTCTTTGTACCCTGGCAGAGAAACCGAATAAGTGACAGGGAATGAATACACCTCATGTTTGAGTTTGTCCTCCGTCTTTTTTCAATTTCACAGCACAGCTAGTCCCACCTTTCTGAGATTCTTATTGGCCAATGCATGCCTACGTCAGAGTGTGTTGCCGCAAAAGTTGAAATGATCTCATCTTTAGGTCGCAGGACAGAGCGTCACTATCACAAACCCTTGCATTTTCCCTCACCATCCTTTTGACGTACCATCCCTGTTGAAATCTTTAAACTGTAGTGTTTAGGCACTCTTAGTCATTGTTATATACAGGGGTCCAGAAGTCTGAGACCACCTTGATAATCTGGGATATGTTTTCTTCATAAAGAAATTAAATAAGTAGAGAGGTTTAAAATTTTGGAAGAAACAACCAAAAAGCTAAACGCATTAAGTAAATAAAGATTGGTCTGTCCTTATTTTGATTCCCTTATACAAGGCCACAGATGTTTTCCAATCTGCTTGCATGATGCTTTCCAGTAGAAGTGTAAAGGGGCTCCTACATTCCAGGTATTCTCTAGTCAAATATTTGAATAAACGGACCAAAGAGCCAGTCTGGTTCCACTTTACATCCTGTCCTAACCAGATGCCATGACGCAACAAAAACCCAGCACTTTTTCTTTCCAGAATGAAAACGAAAATGCTTCATGACACAACATAATCACAGCCAATGAAAACAGTGTGGTTGAGTTCTCTTTGTTTGCCTGCTCTTTTGCTCTTGCAACTAAGGAATTTTCAATCCTTGTGTAATGCTTCTCTAGACAAAATTTGGATGAAAATGGAACTTGAGAGATTGTCATAATAAATAAATTATGTTTTTCAACTCCCACAATCAATCTATCTTCGTCTATGTTTCATGTATACATGAGGAGTGACATGATAAACTTTAGGAGTGAGGTTTTGGTCAAGTGGGTTTTTGGTGAGGGCTGGGAAGAAAATTTAGTGTCTCTATTTTGGCTGGTTAGGACACTGGTGGAGACAACGTTTATTTTTATTGTCTATTCTCATATCTCTCAACGAAACTAGGAACCAACCCAAGAGAACATAACAGCTGTAATCATAGATGAACTACGAGAGCAGACTCTTAAAATCCTTCATACTCCTAAATCTTGGCTTTATTTTCCTAATGTAGTGTGCTAAGTTGTTTTGGTATGAGCCAAGATCATGTTCGCATTCATAATGTTCATTGACATCCTAATGACAGCCTTGAAGCAGTGATACACATGCACATATGTTCTTTTCATTTCCATCCATTGTTTTTCCTTCTTTCAATTTGTGAATCTGACCTTTGGGTTAGGCCTAATTACACTGTTATTGATAGAAATGCAGTAAATGCTGCATTGTGATCCATGCGTACCTTCTGATATCTGACCATATAGCGCAACAGTAACCCTCACATTTTTATGCCTCCCTTAGTTCCGGAAGTATTTTTCCCATTCGTTTTCTGCACAGGAATAAAAAGAAATTCTCATTTTAAAGTTCTTTGTCTTGAACAAATCTGACCTGCTTTGAGGTTATTTTACAACATTACAAACTTTGATTTGAAGCAAAAAGCATATGGAAATTGTAAAAAGACAATAAGTCAAGACATACTGTACATATTTTATGAAGCCATGAACTACTCATCCCAAAAATATCATCAATTTAATCGAATCAAAATCAATGGTACTGTATAAATGTATTGATTTATTGTAATGGAGTATAAAGCACTATATTTTAAGCTTCTTGTGAAATATTCAGATACATGCATATATAAAGTAGTTAAAGTTAGGGCTCGGCGATATGGCCAAAAGCGTTATCACGATATTCTTTTTCATATTGTTCGATATCAATATTTATCCCGATATACATTCACTTTTTTTATTTGGCGGACAAAAAGATTTCTAAACAGTCAAAATAGTCAATACAGAACTGCACTGGGGGTACAGTGGGCTCTTGAGGAATCTTTTACTAAAATATAAAAATATTTTATAGTTTATCAATTGAGTGCATTTGAAAATGAATGTTAAAAGATCATCTGTTTGTTTTGAAGCATAAGGAGAACAGTCTGATATTTGTTTGAATATTTGTACATTTAAAATTAAATATTTTTTATTACTTTTAGATTCAGATACCAAAGTAAGGGGGCATAAAAGCCCTTGTGACTGTGGAAGGATGCTGTATGGGGGTTCAGGGGTATCCCCTGAGAGAACATTTTCATTAAAGTGAGAAAGACTAGGCTACCATCTAGTAATTGTATTGCCTTTCCTTGTCATCCATTACAGAGATGATGACATCTGATTAATTTTAACAAAATTAGAAAAGAAATCTATTTGTTCATTATTAAAGTCTCGTAACATGCTGATTAATAAAGCTAAATTTAGAAGGGAATAATGTTATGGTCAAAAAAGCGCTTTGGAACAATGTTAACTTGATCCGGTGTCCAACGTAGCCTAATCGTTAGTAAGGCAGCTAACATTAACATGTTCATCCAGTCTCACCCCACGTTTCCACTGGCGTGTTGTGAGCGAAGCTGAGAGAGCGCTTTCAATTAATTCCTATGAAAGCAGATCGTCACACTCGCAAGGTGGATTGTAGGATTGACGGCAATGTGAGCTAGCACTAGCATTGTGAGCGGATTTGAGCTGATTTCTTCCGCGCCAGTAGAAACAGTCCGAGAAAGCCGAATTGCTTGGGTTTTTAGCGACATGCACGAAATATAATCTGAATCTTATCGATATAGTGGATTTTTTTTATCGTGATAAATATCAATATCGTTTTATCGGCCAGCCCTAGTTAAAATATATAAAGAGTGTTATGAGACCAACTCAATAAGTCATTTGCAATGCTTTAAGTGAATGGGTAGTTGCTTCTGAGCTCTTTCACCTTGGATTCCTTTTCTGTGGTAACAGGTGCTGATTGGTGAATCTCTCTTCAGGATTATGGGTAGTGTAGTTGTTTTTATTAAACATGATTTTTTAAAAGATGAAGTTAACTTGTGACTTTCACAGAAGCATACTGTGTATTCTTGCTTAATCTCTGTACTCATGGTGGGTCTTTCTTGAAAGGTTTGTAGTTTGTCATATTAAATGCTATTTAGAGTATTTATTTTAAGAAACTGAAACTGGACAAAATAACAAAAAAAGATGCAGTGTTTTCTGACTTCGAATAATGGAAAAAAGCAAGTTCATATAAATTTTTAAACAACACAATACTAATGTTTGAACTTAGGAAGAGTTCTGAAATATTTTTTGGAAAAACCCTGATTTTCAATCACAGCTTTCATGCGCCTTGGCATGCTCTCTACCAGTTTTTCACATTGCTGTTGGGTGACTTTATGCCACTCCTGGCACAAACATTCAAGCAGCTCTGCTTTTTTTGATGGCTTGTGACCATCCATCTTCCTCTTGATCACATTCCAGAGGTTTTCAATGGGGTTCAGATCTGGAGATTCAGCTGGACATGACAGGGTCTTGATCCGGTGGTCCTCCATCCACTCCTTGATTGACCTGGTTGTGTGGCATGGAGCACAATATTTTTATTTGGAATTTGGGAGAAATATTGTCTGTATTTATACGATAAAATTTATTTTCATTTTACTCAGACTCATACCTGTAAATAGTAAATCCGGAGAAACTGATAATTTTGCTGTGGTCTATTTTCCAGAGCTGTAGGCTTAACATAATAATAATGATAAAATACATTTTACTAAATAGTAAAATATTTCTGTCGCAGTTTCTTAAATGTTGTGCGTCAAGCTTTTATTTTAAATTATACTTTTATTTTAACATGAAGGTTGTAGTTTCACACTTCCGTATAAGAAGTTGGTTATATGACCCAGTGTGATTATTGAAGCGCAAAAAGCTGCAATTTAATTGTGTAATTATATAATTTGCAGGCATTGCACGTGTCACCTTAAATTAGTGCTCTGTTCTCTAATCACGCACAGTGCTCTGCTCATAAAATGTGGTGTTTTTATCAGTTTGTTTGAAGCATGTGAGCAGCTTCACACGTTCACTTTGCAGCGCGCATCGCATTCAGACTGTTTATATATTAATTAAATCACATCCATTTGCAGTTTAATAATCACACTAGGCCATATCACAATTTTTTATTGATTAACAGTCCATTTCAGTGTAAATGAGTACAGAGCTTGTGCTCAAAGGAACATGTGGGCATTTGTAACAAGCCTTCTGTTAGTCATACAGTTTGCGGGGACCGAATTGAGTCAGTGCTCTGTACTAGTGGTACTGTAGAAACACTGGTATCATTACATCTTTTTCATTTTAGTATTGACTTGGTACTGAAATACCAATACTTTTGACATCACTAGTCCCTATGGTTATGAAAAACCTCGAAATATCAGGAAGGTTACATTTTAGATTTCCATACCTGGAAAAGTCACAGAAATTAGTAAAATCTTAAGGCATAGAACAGTTATGAAAAGTTTTTCTAGTTATGCACAGCCTGAAAATTGTTAAAAATGTATATACAATTCCTTATCCAGGGAACAATGGGAAAAGTCATGGAAATTCATTGGTCAGAAGGTGCGAGAACCCTGAATATTTTTAATCTGTAAAGGGTGCCTAATTTTAAAACTCGCTTGCCTTGGCTCCAGCTATTTTTCAAGAGGTCAAAGTGCAAAGAACCAAATAAATAAATGAGACCAAAGTTTCTTCTCTTTTAACTATTTTTCTGGCTGGCTCCCAGCCCCTGTGTGGAAACAGCATTTGTTAAAACAGGATTGTGGTATTTAGAGCAACTGCTGTGTGATTTGGGGTTGCTTGGCTTGCATACCGAGTGGAGTCCTGGTCAGTGCACCTTTTTGGGATGCTCCTGTTGTTTGCAGTTGGGTGCAGTCCCAGAGAAACAAATAAAGGCCTTCTTCATTCCCCACCATAGACCCAGATGCTCTGAAATGATTAACAGTTCCCCTTGATTTGCACCTTCAAAAACTTGCCAGTAGTTTTGCTGTGCCTTTGAGGAAAAAAAAAAAAACATGGTCTGAATTAACAATCCACATCTCTGTCTCAAATATTTTAGTGCGCTTTGAATGAAGGTGAGCTCTGTGGGAAAAATTGCCAGTGTACTCTGTTCCCCTATCGACCCCACAACCTCCAATTAGAGTCACAGACCGTCCTCCTTGTGGTCACCCAGTGCTGCTGTATGAATGTACATTAAATTTAGACATTTTTCGTGCACAATCGGTGGCCTGAGTGCTGAGAATAGTGTAGTCTGGCTGGAAGATTTAAACCCTTGGAAACCAGAGCAAGTGACAGTATTAAGCATCACAGGATCTGTTGATCCACTGTCTAACAGTTATTGTTGAATGATGTTGATTGGTATTAACCAGTTGAGCTTGAACATGTGTGATTGAACCTTAAAGTGATAGGATTCACGTGGTATGATCCAGTTGATAGATAACAGTGGTGGTTATAGACTGATATATTGTACAAGCCACTTAATAAGCCTATATTTTGAGATGTCTATATGAAATTATTAAAAAAATATATGTGTGTGTATGTATGTATATATATGTATGTATATATATATATATATATATATATATATATATATATATATATATATATATATATATATATATATATATACTTTTTCTCCTAATTTGGAATGCCCAATTGCTCTAAGTCCTCGTGGTGCCTCCGCATCTGAGACCGTCAGCCCACGCAAACGTGGCTTGTTTATCGTATTACCGTGGAGATATAGCACGTGTGGGGTTTCACGCCATCCACTGTGGCATCCATGCACAACTCGCCATGCACCCCACAGAGAGCGAACCACATTATAGCGATCACGAGGAGGTTATCCCATGTGACTCTACCTTCTCTAGCAACCGGACCAATTTGTTTGCATATTTTTTCTGCCACGGCACACTTTTTACGACTAAAAAATTCTGCGGCACACCACTATCCCACATAGGCTAACCATTGTAAATATTTTTCCTTTTCAAGAACTTGCCCATGTTTTCTGTCCATCTTAGTAACGTGTTTACTTGTAATATTTTGAAATTCGGCAATGCAACTTTTTTTTTAAATACAAGTCACATAGGTAGGCTACGCTTTGTGAGGTCACAGGTGGAAAGAGCGCTAAATTGGTAGTGAAAAAACAACACATTTTCTTTTCTAATTTGTAGATTTGATCTTGCAATGTTACAACAAATTACAGGGATGCAAATTTATGAGGGGGCAAAGAAGTTAAGACAATCACTGGTCCATAAAAAAACATTCTGGGGATTTTTATTTTAAAGAGTATGCTAAATCACAAATTCCAGCTATTTTAGGGATTCAAGTTTATTCAGGTTTTCAATTGTGTAGAATTAGCTGCAAAATAAAGAGTATTTTGGAGAGGCTTGCTACTGTTTCACAAATTTGTTCAATTTTATTAAGTTGTTCAGTGACCCCTTCTGGAATTGGCACTAGGTGGAGACAAATGCGCATCTTATGTCTTATGAGTGAGTCAGTGAATCATTTTGAGGCGTTCATGGCCGAAATCTACCAAGAGACTTTATAGTGTTTAAAGCATTAAAAGAACAAAGCAGATCTATAGTCTTCCTTCAGTCTGAGCATTATTTTTCATCCAAAAAGACAACAATAATAGTCTAATTATAGTGAGTTTCTATAACGTCCTTACCTTCTCCTTTATCAAAACTTGCCTGGCTACAAATCTACTGACTTCAGTATAAGAATTATAAACAAAAAGCATATCTACGGTATCATTGTCCTGTAGTAGCCTATTTAAACAGCTGAGCATGACTTTTATCAGAAAAGACCACAATAATAGACAAATAGTAATCATTTTGAGCACATTTCACATGAGTTGAGTCGAGGTGTCAATGGTCCGTTCACAGCCCTCCACATGACAAGGTTTGCAGAAAGCATCACAGAGGGGCAATTTTACGAGTTTGCAATGTAAAAAAGCAGGAGGTGTGCACTATAAACATTGAAAACATTTATTTGGAAGAGAGAAAAAAGCTTGCAGTTGCTTTGATAGCAGAAAGTAATAAAGGATGTGTTTTTGTTCAGGTCTAAGCGTTTTCTTGGTGAATATAAATTAGTTCATTAACTGGGGTCTCTAATATTCGTAAACGATAAGGTCATATTTAATTAAAAGAAATTATGAGACATTCAATGTCTCTTCACAAGTTTGGACAGTTTTAAAATATTTATTGTTGCTTAGTACTCTCAAAGACATTATTGGTGAAGCAAAAACATGTGTGTGAAAAATACTTTGGTGTAAAGTCACTTCATAGACTTCAATGTATTCTGCAGCGCTGATACGAGTCATGTGAAAGACCCTTAATGTGTATAAATATCACTCACTTTTGCACATTAATCATTTCAGCACGATTATGGTTTCAAAACGGCAAATTTCTCAGAAAGATGAGTTTGGATCCCTGAAATTATTTTTGTATTTATTTTGTGGAATTTGATAATTTTCCATGGCACACCTGACAATCTTTCACTAGTGTGCCGCTGCACAGTGGTTGGGAAACACTGGCTAAGGAGACCTGGCTGGAGTCACTCAGCACACCCTGCGATTCAAACTAGCGAACTCCAGGACTGGTAGCAGCGTCTTTACAAGGCTACATTTGAAAATAAAATCAATAAAAATGTCTGTAATCATTTACTTATTGTATTATCATTTAATTTGTATATTTATTGCCGTGGAACACAAAGTGAATTTTCCAAATGCCCGAGCTGCGACTCAAATAATGAGGAAAACGCCATAAAATAATTATAAAAGTAATCGTCTATTCATGTGGTGTAGTTTGGATCTTCTGAAGCTGTAGGATGAGTTTGTGTGACGAACAGATCTAAATTTATGTCTTCATCGTTCTCATCCGCCATAACACTCAAATCCTGATCCGTAATCATTTAAACATTAAATAACTGCCATCTCAAGAGGCATTATGACAGCTTTGACATCAGTGATGTCAAATGCTATTGGCTCTCACATGTTTTGTGACTATTAGAAATTCTGTGAGTTGTTTGCAATACATGGAATACAACTTTTGATGTGATTTATTGTGACTACTTTTATCTTCTTATGTATTTTATATTGATGAGAATTGATTAGGTTTAGGCACAGGGGTGGGGTTAAGTGCTCAAAAAATCTATATTGTGTAATGTAACTACAATTGTGACAAAATTTTCCTGCCTGTTACATGTTTTATATTGTTTAAGTATTTAGGTCTAGGCTTGTTTAGGGGTGAGGTCACTCGTATAATGAAACATACTGCATTTAAAAACACAATAAATCTGAATATTGCCGAGTCTGTGACGTAATACTCCGAACTGAGGTGAGAATGGATTAACAGGGACGTTTTCATAATGCATTGCAGGCAAAAATTCTCTATAGTGACATCTTCATCATGAGACTGCCCTGCCATATCTGTCGGCCACTAGACAATGGTGTAGTAGAAATGCCCTGCTCTGTGTGTTGTTCACCATCTGGATTTGATTAGCTGCTCTCTCTCCAACAGCATTGGCTACAGTGCTTATTTAGGGCATTAGAGAGTGTGTGTGTGGGGGGGTGTACTGGATCTGCATGTCTCCATCACTGTCGGTTCTCCATTCTGTTGCTCTCTCATACACTCCTCTCCTCAACTTCCATTTGAGGCTTGCAAAGTTTTATGTTCACTTTCCACTTTGTATACATCATCCTACTAATTCTATTGCTGACCAGAGCTCGGAGAGCTGAACTAGTGCTTTGGAACAAAGCCTTGTTCTGAGAGGCTGTTTGGGAAAGGATAAAAAGGTCCTGTATGTTGACATTTGTTGTGTTTATTGGATTCTGGGAGTGGTTCTCAAGGACAACTCACAGCAAGGTTTTAAGTTCTTTCCTGTGTGTGGTGTGGCTCATTGCCTTCTAATATAACTTCTTTAGGCCAAATTCTAAGGCAGGATCATATGTATCCTTTCCTAGCCTAAGATGGTTTGACCAGCTTACAAGTAGAGGTTGACACATAGTGGATTTTGCTTATACTGATAACTAAGGTGGTGGAAAAGGCCAATAACTGAATCATCGGCCGATTGAAATAATTTTTTATTGAAGGATAAAAACATTCAAAATCTTTCCTTACTACAAAGAGTACAGACATTGAGTCCAAAATGAATAAAATATCAAATGCAGTTTATTGTGCTACCAAACTCTCAATAATAACTAAAACAAATAAGATTTGGAATCAGAAATACACAGGTGACTCTTATATTGAAATGAGACAGACTTGGCTAACTTACAGTGCTCAACATGCAAGTATTCACCAAATGAAAATTTTTAGCCTATATGCTCAAGAGATTAAGATTTTACATATGTATTTCACCAGATGATGTTTTTCCGATGAGGAATAAAAAAATAGGAGAACAAATAATAGTATAGCATAATGTTTTGCCGATAGTTCAGTAAAAAATCACTGCAAAAAATCCTGTTGTTATCTAGTGTTTTGTCTTTTTTTCCATTTTAAAATAATCTAAAAATCTTTAAAACAAGATATATTTACTTGAGAAGCAACATTTAAGATAATGTATCTTAAATATAAGTGGTTTTTTTTTTTTTTTTCACCCCCTCTTTGGAGGACAACTTTATTATTATTATATATTATTTTATTACAGAAACTGTAATATCTTTTTTTTAAGTACATACACAATATGTTATATTCGGATTACATTTATAGTCAGTACCTTTAACTGTTGTCCTACCATACCCTTTCACCATGTTTTAGTAAGATCCTAGATCCTTATAAGGGCATGGGGGATTAAAGTACCATATACAAATTGATACACATAACACTTCTTTTTCTTCTTTTCCTACGATGCTGCTCTGGCTTAGAAATGACCTGGAATCGGGATTGCCTAGACATAGACTGGTAACAGGCTTGTGCTAACTGCAGACCACTGGGCTAGTCCACAGATTGATAACAGGATTGTGCTGACTGCAGACTGCTGGGCCGGAACACAGACTGGTAACTGGATTATGCTGACTGCAGACTGCTGGACTGGTCCACAGGCTGATAACGGACTTGTGTTAGTTGCAGACTGATAGGACGGGACACAGACTAGTAACGAGTTTGTGCTGACTGCAGACCACTGGGCTGGTCCACAGACTGGTAACGGGAATGTGCTGACTGCAAACGTTGTTGGATTCCGAACTAGTCCACAGATTATGAGCTGGCTTAGGCTGGTTGTTGGATGCCAGACTAATCCACATACTGTGAGCTGGCTTAAGCTGGTTGTTGAATGCCAGACTGGTCCACAGGTTGCGAGCTGACTTGGGCTAGTTGTTGGGTGCCAGACTGGTCCGTAAGCTATGAGCTGACTTTGGCTGGCTGTTGGATACCAGACTGGTCTACAGGTTATGAGCTGACTTAGGCTGGTTGTTGGATGCCAGACTAGTCCACAGACTGTAAGCTGGCTTGAGATGGTTATTGGATGCCAGACTAGTCCACAGGCTGTAAGCTGACTTGTGCTGGTTATTAGATGCCAGACTGGTCTACCGATTGTGAGCTGTCATGGGCTGGTTATTGAATGCAAGACTGGTCCACAGACCGTGAGCTGACTTAGGTTGCTTGTTGGATGCCAGACTGGTCCACAGATTGTGAGCCGGCTTGGGCTGGTTGTTGGATGTCGGATTGGTCCACAGATTGTGAGCCGGCTTGGGCTGGTTGTTGGATGTCGGATTGGTCCACAGATTATGAGCTAACTTGGGCTAGTTGTTGGATGCCAGACTAGTCCACAGATTTTGAGCTGGCTTAGCCTGGTTGTTGAATGCTCGACTGGTCCACAGACTGTGAGCTGGTTTGGACTGGTTGTTGAATGCCAGACAGATCCACAGGTTGTGTGCTGACTTGGGCTGGTTGTTGGATGCCAAGCTGGTCCATAGATTGTAAGCTGAATTGGGCAATTGTTGGATACCAGACTGGTCCACCGAATGTGAACTGACTTGGGCTGGTTGTTGGATGCCAGACTGGTCTACAGGTTATGAATTGACTTAGGCTGGTTGTTGGATGCCAGACTGGTCCACAGACTGTGATCTGGCTTGGGCTGACAGCAGGCTGTCTGACAGTTCAACAAACTGTGGGCTGACTTGGGCTGGTTTTTGGATGCCAGACTGGTCCACAGATTGTGAGCTGGCTTAGGCTGGATGTTGGATGTCGAACTGGTCCACAGACTGTGAGCTAGCTTAGGCTAGTTGTTGGATGCCAGATTGGTCCACAGACTGTGAGCTGGCTTGGGCTGGTTGTTGGATACCATACTGGTCCACAGATTGTGAGCTGGCTTAGGCTGGTTGTTGAATGCCAGTCTAGTCCACAGACTGTGAACCGGCTTGGCTGGGTTGTTGAATGCCAGAGTGTGAGCTGGCTTAGGCTAGTTGTTGAATGCCAGACTTTTCCACATACTATCAGCTGGCAAGAGAATAGTTTTCTTTGCGACAAATAGTGTGGTGATGGCCATGTGTGCTTTGCAGCCTGGCAACTAGATTGGGCTAACTGCATGCCGCTAAGCTGGGACACAGACTGATAACGGGATTATGCTTACTACAGGCCGCTAAACTGGGACCCAGACTGAGATCTAGCTTGTCTTGAATGTTGGCCACTGGACTGGTCCACAGCCTGGTAACGGACTTGTGCTAACTGCGGACTACTGGGCAGGGGCACAGCCTGGTCAGGGGCTTATGCTAACTGCAGACTGCTGGGCAGGAGTACAGACTGGTTACGGGCTTGCGCTGATCGTACCGCAGATCCCCGTGTGCCCCAGTAGGGCAGAACACATATCCCTTACCTCCCACTAAGTGACATAATTAATCAGCGGGGCCCAGAGAGAGTCGAAGTCAGCCGATCGAAGTTTGTTAAAAGCAAGCATGGACTCCAAACTGATATGATCAGACAGGAGATTTCTATACTGGTTTATGCTAAGATTATTTTTAGTTTTCCAATTCAAAAGGATAGTTTTCTTTGCAACAGATAGTGTGGTGAGGACCATGTATGCTTTGTCGATCTCCATATTGATATCATTTAAATCCCCTAATATACATAGTTTTGGGCAAGTAGGTATATTACACTTAAGCCATATTGATAAGTCCTCACAAACCTTAGTCCAGAATCTTTGGACTGGTGTACAAAGCCACAAGGCATGCATGTAATCGTCTGCTGTATTACTTGTGCACTGCGTGCAAATATTTGATTGATTAAAACCCATCTTGAACATCCTTTGTCCTGTGTAATAAATTCTATGGAGGATTTTGTATTGTATGAATTGTAGATTTAAGCTGTCAGTCATATTATAGTTATTTAGTATTATTTCTGACCAAAACTGATTGGTGGGATTCAGTGATAGATCCGACTCCCATTTTGCAATTGGTAACGAGATTGTATCATCTAATTTGGAAATGACTCTATATATTTTCGATAGTAGCTTTGGAGTACCAAGGCTCCTGAATTCTGTAACACTTGGTGGGAGTTCCAGGTTTATTTGCTTAAGAGGGAATATTTTACTTATTACTGATTTGAGTTGTTGACATTCTAGATATCTGTCATTACTTATCCCATACTGTGAAGTAATTATTTGAAATGGTAAAAAGTTACAGTTATGAATTAAATGCTCTAAATGTTTAATTCCTTTGTTTTTCCATTGGATAATATTAATCATATTTTTGTTTAGTGTGATATCAGGATTATTCCATATAGGGGTGAGCCTACATGGGATCATTGAAGAGTCTGTTTTTTTAAGAAATTCCCACCAGGCTGTCAAACAAGTGCTGATGTTAATGCTCTTAAAGCACTTATGAGACTTAATATTTGAGCTAAAATACAGTAGATTAGAAATTTCCATGTTTCCGCATAGTGCTTTCCCTATATCCATTCGTGTTTCATCTAATACACTAGGTTTGAGCCATTTAGAAATATACTGTAACTTATTTGCTAAGAAGTAATGATGGAAATTAGGGAAGTCTAGTCCACCCCTGTCTTTAGTTTTCTGTAGAGTTTTCAGGCTGATTCGAGAGGGTTTATTCTTCCAGAGAAATTGAGAAATGTGTGATTCTAGTAATCTAAACCACGTATAGGGAGGTTTCGTAGGAACCATAGAAAACAAGTAATTGATTTTAGGCAAGATCATCATTTTTATGGTGGCAACTCTACCCATGAGTGAGATGGGTAAAGATTTCCACCGAGCAAGATCGTCTTCTATGGTCTTCAGTAATTGAGTGTGATTTAACTTTAATAAATCTGACAATCTGGAAGAGATGTTTATGCCAAGATATCTTATATTACCTGATTGTAATGCTATGCTGGATGGCCCTTGAAACCTACAGTTGATCGGTAGGACTGTACTCTTTGACCAATTAATAGAATAATCGGACAAAGATGAGAACTTATTGATTAATGAGATTGTTTCAGAGAAAGATGTACGTGAGTTCTGAAGGAATAATAAAACATCGTCGGCATAAAGGCTTATCTTATGTTCATTCTTTAAGGACCAAACACCTTTAATATACTGATTTTGCCTGATTGCCATTGCTAAAGGTTCTATAAAGATGGCAAAAAGCGATGGGGAAAGAGGGCATCCCGGCCTAGTGCCTCTCTGCAGATTGAAGCTAGAAGAGGTTTGATCATTTGTCCTAACTCTTGCATTAGGGGATTTATATAAGATCTTAATCCAGTTAGTAAAGGTTGATCCAAAGCCAAATTTACTTAAAGTAGCTAATAGAAATTTCCAATTAACTCTGTCAAAGGCTTTTTCCGCATCCAGAGATACTATAATTGTTTCTAAATTATTAATGTTGGAACAATCTATTAAATTAATAAATCTACGCATATTTGTAGAGGAATGTCTGCCTTTTATAAAACCCGTTTGGTCAGGGTGAATTATAAAAGGAGTTATTTTCTCTAACCTTCCTGTTAAGGTTTTGCAGATTATTTTAAGGTCAACATTTATCAATGATATGGGGCGATAGCTAGATGGTAATGTGGGATCTTTGCCTGTTTTTAACAGTACGATAATGTTTGCAGAGTTCATGGTTGATGTTAAGTAGTTTTCTTCTTTAATTTGTGTGACCATTTTGAAAAAAGTTGGTGCCAGAATTGTCCAAAATTCTTTATAAAATTCTATTGGGAAGCCATCTGGTCCGGGAGCTTTATTGCAGGACATATGTTTAAGGGCTTCATGTAGCTCTGCCACTGTAAGGGGAGAATCTAAGGCCATGACTTGTTCTTCATTTAATTTTGAAAGGTTTATGTTGTCCAAGAATTTCTGGATGTCGCTGTCTGATGGATCTAGTTCGGATGAATATAGAGTTCTATAGAAGTTTCTAAAAGTGTCATTTATTGCATTGGGCTCATGTATGATATTACCTGCTAAGTCTCTAGCTGAATTAATTGTTGATTTTTCTTTATTTGTTTTTAATTGGTTAGCTAAAAATTTTCCAGATTTGTTGCTATGTTCGAACTGCTCCAAACGTAACCGTTGTACCATAAACGGTGTTTTCTTATTGATTATTTCATTTAATTCAAATTTAGCTTTCCTTATTTGCTTAAGCGTCTGTTCTTCCGGTGATGTATTGTAGATGTCCTCTAGTGATTTAATTCTTAATTCTAATTCTGACATATTTGCATTTTCCTTCTTTTTTTTTATATGATGCAAAGCAAATTATTTTTCCTCTCATCACTGCCTTCCCTGCTTCCCATAGGATACCTGCTGAGACTCCTGGTGTGTCATTGTTTTCTAAATAATTAGACCATTCTCTTTTAAAATAACTGATAAAATCAGGGTCTTTAAGCAATGCCAAATTGAATCTCCAGTTCCTAGAGGGTAAGGTAATTGATTTATTCCTCAGGTTGAAAGAAACTGGGGCATGGTCACTCACGGTGATCGGGTGAATTTGAATATCAGATAACTCACTCACTAAAGAGTTGCTAACTAAGAAGTAATCTAATCTAGAGCATGAATGATGAACTGAAGAAAAAAAAGTATATTCTTTAAAATTGGGGTGGTAAGAACGCCAGACGTCACATAGTCCCAGGTCCTCCATGTATTGTTTAACTGTATTAACAGATTGCCAGTTTTGATAGTTACCTGCATCCAGTCGGACCAAGGAAGTAATTTTACTTCGAAATTGTTTGCGGAGGTGTTGTTCGAGCTGGGTATTAAACACAATTTGTCAACAGCGTATCACGCCCAGAGTCAAGGGGCACTCGAACGTTTTCATTCCACGTTAAAATCACTATTGAGAGCCTACTGTTTGGAAATGCAGCGGGACTGGGAAGAGGGTCTTCCATGGTTGATGTTAGCAGCCAGGGAAGTCACCAGCAGAGTATTGAGTTTAGCCCTAACGAGCTGGTTTTTGCACATAAAGTACGTGGATTATTAGCTGTTTTACGTGATCAATGGATTGAGTCAGAACCACCGATACATTTTTCAGAGTACGTGCTGGGTTTTCGTCGTCGGCTTTCCTTAGCTGGGGAGTTAGCTTGGAAAAGTCTAAATAGAACTCAAGGGAAAATGAAAAAGTTGTTTGACCGTTACACTGAACATCGGAAATTTAGTGTAGGAGATCAGGTCATCGCGCTTCTGCCTGTAATAGATTCCCCTTTCCAAGCTAAATATACTGGGCCGTATGAGATAATACATTGTGGGGCCGTGGATAATTTTACGATTCTTACGCCAGATCGAAGGAAAAGATCCCAAGTCTGTCACGTAAATCTCCTTAAGCCTTATTATCAGCGAAACCGACCAGTCTCAGTGCCAGTGGCGCCTGTGGTGCTAGTGGACAGCTCCCCTCAGTCAGGTGCTCCACAGGTCATGATAAGTATGTCTGTGGACGAATTAGGGTCTCCTGATGACGGTGTGTTACTGGGTCGTTTAAATAATTCTGAAACGTTGAAAAATATGTCTTCTAATCTTAAACATTTAGATAAGACGCAAAGTCGAGAATTGATTAGTTTGCTTTCTGAGTTCCCGGAGCTGTTTTCGGATGTTCCAACCCAAACGACACAGTTAGAGCATGATATAGAGTTGGGTGAGGCTGCTCCTGTCCGTCAGTGTTTTTACAGGGTTCCACTGAATAAACGAGAGGTTTTAGAGAAGGAAGTCCAGTATTTGCTGGATAACGGATTAGCCGAGCCTTCATTTTCCAGCTGGTCTTCACCGTGTTTGCTGGTAAAAAAGTCTGATGGTACGTTCCGTTTTTGCACAGATTACAGGAAACTGAATTCTGTTACAAGACCAGACTCGTTTCCTCTGCCGAGAATGGAGGACTGTGTCGATCAGGTCGGTGCCGCGAAATTTGTGACAAAATTAGATTTACTTAAAGGCTATTGGCAGATTCCGCTGACAGAGCATGCGCGCGAAGTTTCCTCGTTTATAACACCTAACGGATTATTTTCTTACCGGGTTATGAGCTTCGGTCTTCGAAACGCACCGGCGACGTTTCAAAGAATGATGAATAGAGTAATTGCGGGATTGAAAGGCATGACTGTTTATTTGGATGATACGATCGTGGTAAGTGATACATGGTCAGAACATCTTAAGCGTTTACGGTTACTTTTGGTCCGTCTTTCTCAAGCACATCTTACACTGAATCTTGCTAAGTGCGAATTTGCAGGAGCGACAGTTACGTATCTCGGTAAGGTAGTGGGGCAAGGACAGGTGCGTGCAGTGAGGGAGAAGGTGAGAGCAATAGATGAATATCCTGTTCCGAACACTAAAAAGGAGTTAATGAGCTTTCTAGGTCTGGTGGGGTTCTACCGCTGTTTTTGTAGGAATTTTTCTACGGTTGTTGCTCCTTTAACGGACCTATTGAAAGGCAAAGCTTTGTTTGTTTGGTCTGAGTCTTGTCAGAATGCCTTTGAAGCAGTTAAATTGTTGTTAACTACGACATGGCACCTCAGCTGGAGAAAACTTTTAAAATTCAGGTAGATGCCAGTAAAGAGGGAGCAGGGGCGGTGTTGATTCAAGAGGATGATGCGGGTATTGAGCGGCCGGTTTGTTTTTTCTCGCGGAAGTTCAATAGTCATCAAAGGAACTACTCCACAATTGAAAAGGAGGCCCTTGCGTTAATTTTAGCACTCCAACATTTTGAAGTGTATGTAGGTGGGAACAGTTCAGCGGTAATAGTTTATAGTGATCATAATCCGCTTACATTTTTACATTCTCTTAAAAATCCAAATCAACGGCTGATGCGTTGGTGCCTCTTTCTTCAGCCCTTTCATTTAGATGTTAGGCATTTGAAGGGCTCAGAAAATATAGTGTCCGATGCATTGTCTAGGGCACCCTTGTAGAACATTTCTTAGGTTGTGCCTTGGATGAAGAGTTAAGGTTGTTTTTCTATTTATTACTTTATTCACGGGGGGTAAGGAATGTTGTTGTTATTGTGTATGTATAGGCCTATACTTAAATTATATTTGTTAGTGCGGTTATGAATGCTTATTGTTGGCGGAAACATATTAGTTTCCTTTTCTTAAGGGGGGGAGTGTTAAGGCCTGTCAGCTGTAGGGTCCATTACCATGTTGAAGTCCCCTCAATAATCAATACACTGTCTGTATACTCAGACAGTGAGGTGAAGAAGGAATGAAAAAAGGAAGGGTCATCAACATTTGGACCATATAAGTTGGCTAAGCACAGTTTCATATTCTGAACTGATAAATTAACTACTATAAATCTCCCTTCAGGATCTGTAACTATGTTGAATACTGTGAATTTGACCTTTCTATTAATCAAAATAGCAACACCTCTCTGTTTAGAATTATAACTGGAAGAAAAAATGTGTGGAAACTGTACTGTAGAGAGGATATCAACTGACGTATTTAACATATGAGTCTCCTGTAAGAACACAACATCAGCATTTAAGTCTTTTAATCGATTATGAATTTTTAGCCTCTTCTCTCTGGTCCCGGCTCCGTGTACATTCCACGTGATAAATCTGAATGTGTTCATGCTCATAGTGATGGTGTGTGTTGAATGTTATCTACAAATGTGTGTGTGTGTGAGTGTGTGTGAGTGTGTGTGAGTGTGTGTGTGAGTGTGTGTGTGAGTGTGTGTGTGAGTGTGTGTGAGTGTGTGTGTGAGTGTGTGTGTGAGTGTGTGTGTGAGTGTGTGTGTGAGTGTGTGTGTGTGTGTGTGTGTGTGCGTGTGTGTGCGTGTGCGTGTAAACAAGTACATGGTGTGTGTAATTGTGTGTGTATCTTTACATTTATGTGACTCTATCTGTATAATATGTCTGTATGTATGGATCTTATACAGATACCAGTATGTTTCTATGTGTATATTCTTTGTATTAATGAAGTGTCCTGGGGAGTGGGATCGGGGAATAGTGTGCAGAAATAAAAAGAAAATAGTGCAAGAAAAGAAAATAGAAAAAGAAAAAAAAAACAAAAAAAGAGAAATGAAATACAGAAACCATTAAAAAATGGTTATTGACAAACTAGAGACTGGCAGTATTATAGTGAATAAATATCACCATCAATTAGCAGATCTTATGTATTAAAACCAGTGAGTCAGATTAACATATCTCTCTCATGTAAACTAAATAAGAAAGAGAATACATATCTGATTTCAGTAGAGCCAAGGGGTAGTGTTCTGATCTCGATGTAGGTTCCCATTTACATACAGTTTGTCCACCGAGATGACAGCGCAGGCTCCTTCCTCCAGGAATCTCCTCCTGATGGGGAACAAGATCTTACGACGCTCCAGAATTTCTTTTGGGAACTGATCATTCATACTGCAGTCAGTTCCCCGGAGCTGTCTACCACAGCGCTTCACCTCTTCTTTTTCTTTATGAAGCACAAATTTAACAACTATGGGACGCGGTCTTTGCCCTGCTGGTTTTTAGCGCCTGAACGATGGACGCGATCAAACTGAATAGCCTTGGCCTTAACTTCTGGAAGTTTCAGTTGTGTTTGCAGAAAGTTTTTAACAGTTACCTCAGCATCTTCCTCGGGTTGCTCTGGCAAACCGGCGAGGACCAAATTATCCCTCATGCTCCTACCCTGCACGTCTAAAACTGTTTTAAAAGTGTTTCTTTTAATTGGTTATAATTCTGTGAATGCAGTAATAACAAAATATACTTATATTCAAGATCTATTCTCTAAAAGCAAGTTTAAATATCTTATAAGCTGCTTCTCTTGTGAATGCATCTTTTATTTAAGGAGTTTTAGATATTTTATAATAATTGCATTTTTAATATTATAGTCAACATTCTCAGGTAACAATTGTTTCATCTGCAGTATAGCTTCTAAAGTAAATGTTGTTTTAAATATTTATATTGGAAAACAAGCCATAACAAAAACAAATAAATAACTTATTTTGTTGAATAATTGGGTGAAGACTACCCTTTCTCACCTTTCTGTTAACTTTTATCCATCTTTAACTCACAAAAACCAAACTCTATCTGATTAATAAAGCTGCGTATTGCCCAGTTTTCTTCATGATAAGAAATGCACAGTGACATATATATATATATATATATATATAATGATTCAATAAGTCGCAAGCCATCACATTATAATCCAGCTGCAGCAAGCACGCATTAGGTGGACGAGCATCCATGCAACAGTGTGTGCAACAGCCGGGTGCAGTTACAAACCCTCCCCCTTAGATATGGACACTTCATACAGAGAAATTCCAGTTTTGGAGTTTGTAGTTATTTACATGACCTGCTTCCTTATTATCTGAACTTTTAATAAAGCTATATAATATAACTGCATTGAAGATGTAAAGCCGGGCTGTTTACTTTAACCCTCTGGGTCTGAGGGTGTTTTGGGCCCTGGAGAACATTTCAGTTGCTTAAAAACATATTCATGTCTAATGTCTGATAACACTTTATTCAGCACAAACTGGGCTATAATAATATGTGAGCAACATATGTGTGTACATGTTTGTATATTTGAGAAAATAAAGTTTATGCATGGTTTAAATTTTTTTTAAGTGATTGAAATAAGGCCATATAACATTAAACATTAGTCCACAAAACTTTTGAGAACTGGACCTTTGTTAGAAAGGTCATATGTGTAGAGGCGTGGTTGATGATGAATATTGTTTGTGTTTCACACCTGAGGAGACAAAGACCCCTCCCCTGGACCTATCAATGAGGAATGTGACAGAAAGAGAATTAATGTGGGGAGACTTAATGGTCAAAATCAAGTTTTAAGTTAAAAGTTATCGGACTATACATTTTCTTTACATAAAGACTTTGCTTTAGAACTACACTACCGTTTAAAAGAAGTCTCTTATGCTCACCAAGGCTGCATTTATTTTTACAATTTACAAGAACAGTTTTCTTTTTGAATATATTGTAAAATGCAATTTGCGATCAAATCTGAATTTTCAGCATCATTACTGCAGTCTTCAGTGTCACATGATCCTTCAGAAATCATTATAATATGCTTATTTTCTAATATGGGCATATTTACATCACATTTGACGCACATTTCACAGACCACATCTCAAAGACTGCAAGATCATGTAGATTTACACACTAAAATATCAGGAAGATAAGACCTTTCCTCTCTGTACATGCCACACAACTGCTCGTTCAATCACTTGTCATAACTAGACTGGACTACTGTAACGCTCTCATTGCAGGCCTTCTTGCATGTGCTATTAGACCCCTGCAAATGATCCAGAATGCAGCAGCACGTCTGGTCTTTAATGAACCTAAGAGAGCACATGTTACACCACTCTTTGTCTCTCTCCACTGGTTGCCGGTTTATGCACGTACTAAATTTAGGCCCTGATGCTGGCATAATAAACAGTCACTGGGTCTGCTCCAGCATACCTAAAAACATTTATGCAGAGCTAAGTTCCCACCAGAAGCCTGCGGCCGGCTAAGGAACGTCGCCTTGTCGTACCAAAACAAAGAGGCACCAAAACACTTTCCCGGACTTTCAGTTTCATCATACCACGTTGGTGGAATGACCTTCCCAACTCAATCCGTGAAGCTGACTCACTCTCTATCTTCAAAAAACGGCTAAAAACACATCTTTTCCAAAAGCACAAAAAAAATAAAAATAAATAATAATTATTTACAATTGTTGTTGCACTTAAATCTGTTTTGTATACTATTCTGATGATAGTGAAACTTTGTAGTATGGCACTTTTCGTACCACTGTCTCCTTAAGATGATTCGCTTATGTTTTCCTCTTTTTTTAAGTCGCTTTGGATAAAAGTGTCTACCAAATGAATACATGTAAATTTACACCTGAACACACATATGCAAGCACAAGCTTCATTGATGATAATGAGGCAGCATAAACACTAGTTAAAATATAATCTAAACATTCATATTATTTTTATATCATATTACATATCATATTTATATCATACAGCATACAAATTAAATACCTGATTTAGCCGATACAGCATTTAAATATAACTAAAACTTGCTTATTAGGACATATTTCAAATGTCAATACCCTGAATCCTGGCTGGCAAGTCTGGAAACGGTCCCACTAGTAAAATATGTACATGTTTATATAAAATAGCATGTCAACTAATATGTAATTAAAACTAAATGACTTACTCATCTGAAATTGTATCCTCAGCTGGATCAAGTCTCTCTTCAAAATATAAACGTTCATCGGAGTCCTGCTCTTCTTCTGAGGAAAATGTTAACTTTTTGTCACTATCCTGGAGTTTCCTCACCTGTGTATCATGCTATCTTTCAAATGCGCAGAAAAGTGAATGAACTTTGTTTTTAAGACATCAGGATGCACTGTATCCGCAAAGCAACCAGCATTGTGGACGACCCCACACACCCCTCACACAAACTCTTTACCCTTCTGCCGTCTGGCAAGAGGTACCAAAGCATTCGGGCCCTCACGGCCAGACTGTGTAACAGCTTCTTCCCCCAAGCCATCAGACTCCTCAAGAGACTGGTTTGACACACACACACACACACACACACACACACACACATGTGTCCTGAGTTGCACTTTAATTACTGTCACTTTATAACTGTCTGCTACCTCAATAACTGCTATGTGCATAGAACACTATCTCATAGTATGTTATGTTTACGTTTTTAGAAACTGTCATCTTTTTGCACTGCTGTGTACTGGTCGGCGCTGCACTGTCTCTCACTGTGCCTATTGTCCTGTTCATTGTCAGAAATTTCTTGTACTGTCCCATATGTTTTGCACATGTTTGCACCTGTACTTTATATATATATATATATAGGTATTTTATATAGGTAATTTATTTAGTTGTGTAGTCTCATGTGGTTCTGTGTTTGTCCTATGTTGTATTTATGTAGCACCATGGTCCTGGAGGAATGTTGTCTAATTTCGCTGTGTACTGTACTAACTGTATATGGTTGAAACGACAATAAAAACCACTTGACAAAGTCGGGGGCATTTACCATTTGCATTGATCGTCTCGGCACCTTACTGTATGAATGGCGCCCTCTGCCCTTGGGTGTGATCACATTAGAGATAATTATCTGAGCAAGGAGAAATTGTACATCGCTTTGTTTCATACAGATTACATTGCAGGAGAATATTTGTTTTAAATGTGAATTGTTTTATTTAGACATTTTAAGCTTTCTTTAGACATATGTTTCATGTTTGTGTGAGTATTCACAGAGTTTCAGTTCATTTTTGTGACGTGTTTCAGAAATATGCTCACGAACACCGAGCCTGTGGAAAGCTCACCCTTTTTATTTCCTTTTATTTTACAAAAGCACAAGATTTTGTTGTTGTTGTGAGTTTGCACAAATAAAAGTAGACACTTTATAGTCTCTAATGATGTCTTAAGCTTATCTGTATGCCCCAAAATGATGGAGTAAGTTTTGCTTCAGCGGAGTGGCAGCTCCGGCTCTGCTTATTCCATAACGAGAGTTCTTCTATATTTACTTATTTTGTATTTTTGTTTAATTCCATACTTTTTGATCAACATTACCTGAAGCTGTTGGAAAGATAAGAGTGCATTTGGACTGTGAAATGTATTTTCTTCCTCTCCTCAGTCATCGGCATCATTAGAGTTTCATATGATATCATGTTACGTTAAATGAGATAAAACGAGTATTCGACAACAAAAATTGTCAACAGTATTTTATTGACTATGTTGTCTAACGTCGACTAATCATTTCATCCCTAGTATGTTCAGAAGCATGTTATCATATTAGCAAATTTTTTTCTTTGGAAGTTTCATTGGTATTGGTACTGACTACAGAAATTTTGGTATTGTGACAACTAGGAAGGACCGAGAAGGCAATCAGTATGCATTGCCACAACCTCAGTGAAAAATTCCATCCAAGATAATAGACGAGAGATAAATTATTATAAATGTTTATAATATACGCATTTCATTCAATACCAAAAGTTAATGATAAAATAGTTATATATAATTCAAACTGACCTTGGCAATGCAGCTCACTACATTTTGGAACAAAACTATTGACTTGGATAGTCAGGTATGTACCCACACCTGTAGCATTTGACTAACAAGGACACGCAATCTTCGTGATTTCACCCACAATACATCATGTCTGTTATCCTCTCTCATGTCCATTAGGATTTCATTTTACACCATACAACAACACTCCGACAGTTTGAGATAAGATAAGAGAGGTTAATGGTCCAGCTTTTTCAGAATTTTCAAAAATGTACAGAAACGTGACTGATGCTATGCACATCCCCCTTCTCTCTTGTGATTGCAGTCACATTCTCTTCCCCTTGCAGCTTCTCTCTTGCCTCCCTTTCCCAAAACACCTCTCCGCCTGCCAAATGTGTGCAGGGGGTAAGGTGTTGGGGAGGGAGAGGGAGAGTCTTGCTAAGAATCACAATCCGATACTGTATCACTGTCCTCTTCAATGCTAAACTGCTCCTTGAGATACAGTACACTACCATTAGTCATTGTAGTCATTATTCTGTTTGCTAAAGCATTGGTAAAACATTGACCAGTTGAAATAGAGGCGTTGGGCATACTTTTAACATCACATTTTGTACCGCAAGAATCTAGGGTTGGGAATCAAGAACCAGTTAAATTTAAAAAAATCGACCTGAATCAAATCATTCTAATAACCGGACGGTTCTAGAATGTGCATTATTTCGCCTATATGGACAGAATACTGCACTAAGGCCACGTCCACACCAATACGTTTTAGTTTAAAAATACAGAGTTTGATGCAATTATACCTAGAGGTCGACCGATATTGGTTTTTTCAGGCCGATGCTGATCTTTTGAAATCCGGGTCGGCCGATGGCCGATTAATGCTGCCGATTTATTTTGGCCGATATTTGGCCGATATGTGCTTGTTTTTAACATCTTATTTGAACCTTTTATTTGAAAGATAAAATGTAACACAAATAATTACTTAAGATAGACAACATTTCTCAACAAATACATTTATTGAACACTTGACCAATCTGCACTTGTACACTTAAAATTAAAAATGTATAATGTAAAAACATATTGTATAAATAATGCATAACAAATATATTAAATAAACAAAGCAGGTGTTACAAACTGCTCCGAGACACGAAGGTTGAGATCCAAATGCAGCTTTAATTAAGGGGCAATCCAGACACGTAATCCAGTATTCAGAGCATCCAAGAGAAGCACAGGCATAACTAGGGATGGGTATCGTTAAGGTTTTAATGGTATTACTATCTTACCGATACTGCTTATCGTTCCGGTACTTTAACTGTGTTCTTAACGGTTCTTTTTGTTTTATTTATTTATATATATATAAACGTTATATAGGCACAGTGATTTAATTTCAGGAAGGTCTACTAACATTACTGTTCAGGTGTGGTCTAAAAAGAAATCTAATAAAGTAATTAATTGTAAAATAACACTGCATAGTTTATCATAGATAGATAGATTAATGCTTATTAATGCAGAAGTTATTCATTCAAGAGCTGTAAGTGATTTTCTCTTTGCCTTTTGTTGTTTGATTCGCAGTAATGGCTCAGTCGTCACATGTTTAATAGACTGCTTCCCCTTTAAGACCGAGTTCAGATCTAATAGGCTCCTGATGCGCCATATTTTCTCCCAACTATTTCCATAACTACGTCCATTTAAGACATAAACTGTGTTTAAGTGAATCTCCAAGCCAGTCGTTTTGACACATTTTTGTGTATAGTTGATCGTTTAGACGCATGAAACCTATACGTTGCTTGTCTCGTTGCAGTCTGTATCGGAGCGCGCGCCGCCTTGGGAATGGTATCTCTTGCGCTCTTTTTATTATTAAACACGTCCCGCAATTTAGCAACAGTAGCTAGACTGCATTTTACAACAATCACCGATCGTGCTGATTCTGACGTTAAGTTTGAGTTTTAGGGAGAAATGTCAGTGCACCGCTGTGAAGGGAAGGAAGTTGTGCTAGACAGAATGCGGCTTATGTATAAATATTATTTTTATAATCTTTCGAAGGCGAAATCTAAAATAAAATCAGACTAATAATCACAGATCTAAACCAGGCTATGTTTGAATGTTTAGTTCTGTCACTCATTTAGCAGGGCTCGTGTTGTGCTCGCTGTGGCACCGCGTGATCGAGTTCTCTCTCTCTGACTGCGAATAGCTAAATTGCATCACAGACAAATAGTTTCATAGAATTATTATACATAGAAATGGCTGGCGAGATAAAATAACTTTCTCTTTATAGCAATAAAGAATGTATTTTCTTAATTTCTCCAGTACCGACAGCAGAACCGGTAACGTCCAAGCTTACCAAAGCCAGTCCTTCAATAGCCTATACTGCGTTGGTATATTTTTATTACTTATTTATCTGCATTGAGTGACAACCCTCTCAAATATAAGACACACAAACAGAACAAATAAAAGTCTCAGATTCACTCTCTGTAATTGCAAAATTCTTGCTTACTTATTGTGACATGATAGCAACCCTTCTGCTGTGATAATGCAACTTCAACTACGCTATCAATATCCAAAGTAGCCGAACGTCATGTCGCCTATTGCGTTTGTCACGTTTTTTCTTGAAGTTGGCAGTAACATATCAAAAGTTTTTAATTAAATCTAAAGAAGTTATACAAATTTAACCCTTACTGTTTTCTCCAAGGAACTTGGCTCCTTCCTTAGGCACTGGATGAGGTCTGCTCACTCTGCTGGAAAATGACTCTAGGGGCAGTGTGCGTCGAACACGTGTTCCACAACACTAGGCTGCCCACAGATGCGCCTGCCTAATAATCGGCTTGATATGCGTGGATATTGGCCGATGCCGATTATGTAAAAAAAATGCAAAAAATCGGCCGATTAATCGGCCGGCCGATTAATCGGTCAACCTCTAATTATACCTCTTATTCACACTGGAACACAGCTGTCCTGCACTGAAAATGAATTTTTTTAATGCTCTCCGTTACTGCATATGGAAAACAATGAAGTTAGGAAACTGAAAACTGAGTTAAAATGGATTAGTGTGGATGTGGCCGAAAATATGTACGAAAATATATGACAATGTGTTGTCACTGACATTGTTGACTGCACAGCTACTGAATCTACAGCACAAATCCTTATTTGAACTCCAACTCTGTGCTTAAAATGCATGCAATCCTGCTTTATATGTTCTCTGCCAAAAGTTTTTGCATTTTGCAATTTCATTTGTGTATTGTCTTTTGAAAAGGCCTGTGGTCAATTGTATATGCTAGTGGGCCGCACCCACAGATGGTATTGGAATGGGATCTGCAGTGTTTTACTGGAATACAGTGGCTGGCAGAATGGACAGACAGAATGGTTTAATTAAAACAACGGTTTTGCTGTGTATCCCTAACTTCTGGCTGAGTGGACCAGTGTCAGCAGTTGGGTTGTGCCACAAAGAACTGCATAAAGTCATATAGACACAAAGTATGCCTGTTCTGTTTAAATTTTTCTGGATTACATGTTAAATGTTATGATAAAATTATGTTCAAATGAAAAATGAAAATGTAATACTTTTCAACACATATATATTTCAGCGGTACTTTTATTTTGAAAGATATTTGAAGTTCTTCCTGTTTGTGAAGGGTTTGTTATATCAAGCTTCCTGGGACTCGCCATCTGAAATCTCCAAGCTGCAATGGAGAAAGAGTTTGAGAATTCACAGCCGTTTATACACTAAGCATACTGCTCTGTGGCTCTGCAGATGGATACTATTGGACACACTGCATGAAAATCAAGCATCAGTAGTGTGTTAAGTTGTGTGTGTGTGAAGGAGTTGACAGAGCTATTTAATGATCACACTTGGCCATATAGAGGCTTTTTATTATTATTTTCAAATGGTCTTTGATTTAATCTCAAAACTCACATTACATTATATTTTGCTAATGGCAGCATATTTTAATATGGTACCGAAATTAACAACAAAATTATATTGTACCATTTAAAAAAAAAAATAAAAATTATATTTCAATAGTACGATAGTATACCACACAACCCTAATTACCAGAATTGAAAAGGACTCTGTCCACATGTAGAGAGAGAGGAAAAAATACACATCTCTTTATATAAAAGTTATAAAAGGCATAAGAAAAACACTATTTGTGGGCAGAACATGGAATATAAAAAATTACAAAGGAACCTATGCTGAAATAAGTGGGGTAATGTTACAATTTCTGAATATCAAGCTTGAAATATAAAGTGCAGAATATACTTGGAATGACCCAGCTGATTTTCTGTGTTAAAACCATGAGGGATGGTAGTTTCAGCAAAGTTTGCCACCACATCCACAGGGTTGTTCTTCTAAAATGTAAATTTGTCTAGTCAAGGTTGCAGTTCAATTAAGTATTTGCTTTATATCATAAGTGGTATAGATACATTTACCCCTTAACCATAAATTAATCTTATTACTGCTGAACCGTATTGTGTTCAACATATGTTAGTTTTTCATTGGCAAATAATGATATCTATAGCAGTGTGTAAGAGTTCTCAGAGTGGGTGGCAAGAAGGAAACGTGAGCCACAGTCCAAACGTGTATTAATTATTCTCAAGGCTTAACTCAACATAGGCTTTCCAGCAAGAATTTCAATTTTCACACACAGCTTCAATGATAATAGTCAACATAAACCAATAGTATCCAGCTGCAGATCCGCAGTACCACCAGTTTCAGAACCCCAGCGCCAGAACCTGAAGTGAGGGGCGGAGCTTAAGTTCTAAACCGAGTAGCGCCACCTAACGTTTTGGAGCGTAGTTTGCTTTTATTACAAACGAAACATCATACTTTATACGTATGTTATAATGATACATTAAGGTACAGTACAATAAGCATTTTAAAACATTGATCTTGTGTAATATAATTGTATATAGTTATCCGTTTCATTGTATTATGAGAGTTACTTCCTGATCATGATGGTGAAAAATAATGCTTGAAACTTATGGGCATTTTATATAAAATATACTTTATTTCACAAGAACATGTGCAGCATGCATTTTTCTTTATGTAAAATAAAACGTGTCAAAAAACTAAAAAAGAGAGAAAATTCAGCATCATTTTAAAAGAAACAATAAAAATATATACAACAAATGACCAATTCACCCCTAGGCCCATTTTATCATGACAATCCTGTATAAATTAAACTTAAAATGTATCAAATGAGGAATTCACTCTCAGGCCCATTTTGTCCTTACAAAAATAACTCCATGTCATCCCTGAACACAAAATGAAATAGAAAGGGCTCTCTGGAAGCTTCTGACTGCTCCAGGAGATTGTTGCGGGCCTTTTCCTTGTCGTCTTCATTCATTCGAATGAAAAGAGGCTCTTCCACTGGACCCCTGAGCAGATGGCTGTTGGAATGGAGCCATTTCACAGCTTCTTTCATGTGCCGGATTATGTGACATAATTATGACAATAAAGTATGACAACATATTCAAGCTTCAATAAGATGATAAAGTTATGCACAAATTAAATATTTAGCAGATAAACGCTGAACTTAATATATGCAATAATTTTTTACCACATGATGTCAAAAACATTAGACAACATTACACAACTCACCATGCTCTCCGCCATGCTTGTCTCATTGTCAATAACTCCGCCCATCACTTCAGGTGCTGGCGCTGGGTTTCTGAAACTGGGGTTCTGAAACTGGTGGTGCTGCGGGTCTGCAGCTGGATATATCTCACATAAACTCAATAATTATATTATTAAAATGGCTTTTCAGCATACAGCTTGTGTGTGTGTGTGTGTGTGCGTGTGCGCTCTTACCGCTTTCTCTCTCTCCACTGACAGACACATGACAATGTCCTCCTCCACACAGTGGTTTTCAAAATGGTTTTGCTTCAAGACACAGTTTTCACATTTGACATCAAGTGCTGACCAAACACTGTTCCAAAATGGTTTATTATGCAAAGTAAAAAAAACTAAACTTTTGTTTGAAAATTATTATTCAAAATGATTAAACATTAAAACATTTTAATATGACATGCTTCTCTGGTTTGAGTGTTTGGTTTCTGAACATCACTTACATTTCAGTGGTTTCATGCTCAAAATGGGCAAACATTGGCTGGTTAATTGGCCTGGCTGATTCAGTATTTAATGTACCACTGTCATTTGTAAAATGCAGTAAAATTGAATCGGTTCCAATGTTTTTCTCTGTTTCAGCGCCGAAGACATGCAGCCCGAAGCAGTTTGTGTGTAAAGATCAGGTAACATGCATCTCCAAAGGCTGGCGCTGTGATGGAGAGAAAGACTGTCCCGACGGCTCTGACGAAGCTGCCGATATCTGTGAGTACACCACTTTATCTGCTCCACAGTTTTACTACATAACATCATGACAAAGATAATTTATGATAAGCACTATCATGGTAGAGCTGAAATATTTTGGTTGTGGCTTGTTTCACAGCATTAGAAACTAAAGGTAGTCCAAGATGAAATCCCAGGTGGTACTTGTTGGTTGTTGAGATTTAAAAATTCTGATATGTATGATTTCAGAAGACTTGAAATAAAGTGCACAAGTCAGATGGACTTATTTTTTATGAATGTTTTTTTGGGGTGTGATATTTTTATTTTGCTTTTCCCAGGAGGGCAAATTAAGTCACAGAAATGGATATGATTATATGTACCTAACTACTTTCAATTCCTGTCTGATTATTTATAGAGCAGCATATTGACCTATGGTACTATATCACTTAGAACCATTATTATTGTTTTTGAGCAGATTACATGGTACCTTGGAACAGTATCACACTTCTGTGTTACACGAGTATGGTAATCATTCAGTACCATAGTTTATCCCTTAAAGTACTGTGTTGGTAACATGGTTCAGTAATTGTTTCGGATGGTAATACCTTAATACCATTTTCATATTGCATGGTACTTTGATATATCACTTACAAAAGTGTTTTGGACATGGTATCATGGTAATATTGTATTTTAAAGATATGTACAATGGTAAAACCATGGTATTTTTTTGAGTACCATGTCAGCACCAGTATGAGTATGGTAATTGTTAATACCATAGTGTAACCCTTACACTGTTGGTAATACCATGGTACTATGCTATAGTACTGAACAATTAACAGATTCTTACACCATGGCACTATTATATATCACTTACAAAAATGTACCAAGGTATTATCATGCTTTTGGATATGGTACCAGGGTATTACCATGTTTGTTTCTGGTGTTATTGTGAAAATGCCATGTTTTATGGATATGTACAATTGTAATACCATAGTAGTTTTGAAGTACCTTGGAGTATCATGTACTTACCATGGTATATTATTATGGTTTAGCAAAAAAGTACTGTGTTGGTACCATGGTAATGTATTGTAATACCATGGTATGCAACATACAGTGCCTTGCGAAAGTATTCGGCCCCCTTGAACTTTTCGACCTTTTGCCACATTTCAGGCTTCAAACATAAAGATATAAAACTGTAATTTTTTGTGAAGAATCAACAACAAGTGGGGCACAATCATGAAGTGGAATGAAATTTATTGGATATTTCAAACTTTTTTAACAAATAAACAACTGAAAAATTGGGCGTGCAAAATTATTCAGCCCCCTTAAGTTAATACTTTGTAGCGCCACCTTTTGCTGCGATTACAGCTGGAAGTCGCTTGGGGTATGTCTCTATCAGTTTTGCATATCGAGAGACTGAAATCTTTGCCCATTCATCCTTGCAAAACAACTCGAGCTCAGTGAGGTTGGATGGAGAGTGTTTGTGAACAGCAGTTTTCAGTTCTTTCCACAGATTCTCGATTGGATTCAGGTCTGGACTTTGACTTGGCCATTCTAACACCTGGATATGTTTATTTGTGAACCATTCCATTGTAGATTTTGCTTTGTTTTGGATCATTGTCTTGTTGGAAGACAAATCTCCGTCCCAGTCTCAGATCTTTTGCAGACTCCATCAGGTTTTCTTCCAGAATGGTCCTGTATTTGGCTCCATCCATCTTCCCATCAATTTTAACCATCTTCCCTGTCCCTGCTGAAGAAAAGCAGGCCCAAACCATGATGCTGCCACCACCATGTTTGACAGTGAGGACGGTGTGTTCAGGGTGATGAGCTGTGTTGCTTTTACGCCAAACATAACGTTTTGCATTGTTGCCAAAACGTTCGATTTTGGTTTCATCTGACCAGAGCACCTTCTTCCACATGTTTGGTGTGTCTCCCAGGTGGCTTGTGGCAAACTTTAAACGACACTTTTTATGGATATCTTTAAGAAATGGCTTTCTTCTTGCCACTCTTCCATAAAGGCCAGATTTGTGCAGTATACGACTGATTGTTGTCCTATGGACAGAGTCTCCCACCTCAGCTGTAGATCTCTGCAGTTCATCCAGTGTGATCATGGGCCTCTTGGCTGCATCTCTGATCAGTCTTCTCCTTGTATGAGCTGAAAGTTTAGAGGGACGGCCGGGTCTGGGTAGATTTGCAGTGGTATGATACTCCCATTTCAATATTATCGCTTGCACAGTGCTCCTTGGGATGTTTAAAGCTTGGGAAATCTTTCTGTATCCAAATCCGGCTTTAAACTTCTCCACAACAGTATCTCGGACCTGCCTGGTGTGTTCCTTGTTCTTCATGATGCTCTCTGTGCTTTAAACGGACCTCTGAGACTATCACAGAGCAGGTGCATTTATACAGAGACTTGATTACACACAGGTGGATTCTATTTATCATCATTAGTCATTTAGGTCAACATTGGACCATTCAGAGATCCTCACTGAACTTCTGGAGAGAGTTTGCTGCACTGAAAGTAAAGGGGCTGAATAATTTTGCACGCCCAATTTTTCCAGTTTTTTATTTGTTAAAAAAGTTTGAAATATCCAATAAATTTCGTTCCACTTCATGATTTTGTCCCACTTGTTGTTGATTCTTCACAAAAAATTACAGTTTTATATCTTTATGTTTGAAGGCACTGTACCAAGGTAATACCATAGCACATTAAAAAAAGAAAAGAATGAAAAATTGGTGCTTATTTTGTATGCATCATCTAGCCTCGCCAAGTGAATTTTAGAAATGCACAGCTGTAGTTTCAGGGCTATCTTCAGAAATTCACGCAGGACTCCTCAAAATAAACTGCTCATCATTTGGATGTTCTACACAGAGTAGCTCCTGGGCCTTTGATGCCTCAAATGAGAAGGAGTTGCTGAAAGCACATAAACATCAAAGAAGTTTCCACCCCAAAACAAACTTTCCACTGCATTCACACCATCTGCCACTCGAAAAGCACTGCTAATATAATTTCAATGTTCCTAATGCAATTTGGCTGAACAGACAAAGAGGCCTTTTCATGAAATGGAAGCTCTGACCTTCTGAATTATCATGATCTGTTCCTGCCAATTCCACACATTACACACTTAATCCTCTTTGTTAAAGCCATTTCCAACACTTCAAATCCAAGTGAATGTCTCTTATCATCTGTCATTATTGTAACTGAGAATGTATGTAAATTCATGTAAATAAATAGAGTCAGTGTCATGTCTAATCCTGGTCTTAACATATTTTTGTCATTAGGGAATTTTAAAGCCAGTAGGTGTGTCTGCTGGATTTATTGACATGTAAAAGCACATTCATTTTAAAAGTTTCTAAGTGGCGTTTGAGTTACCAGACTCAGTAACTGTGGGATTGAAGAGATTATATGAGATGGATTGCTTAAACTTGTTTATCGATTCTTTTTTTTTTTAACACCCACAAATACTCATTCAGACTGAATTTGTTGCCCTGTTTCTCCGGGATCAGTTGAGACTTGTCTTGTAGTGCTCATGTAAGGTGAACTGTATGCTTAAAGGTTGTTTCCAACTTCATCTCATTAGTTCAATTTATTACTAACTAACTAACAGACTGGAGTTCCCACCAATGCCAGAACCTGAAAATCTCTATCTTTTCCTCCCTCTATCCTTCACACCTTTGTTTCTTTCTATTTCTCTCTGGGTGTAAATCAGAGATTTCATCAAGCCTTGCAGCTCCTTAACCCAACGTAGGGCTTGTTGATGCCTTTAATGGGGCTTTTCCACTGCACCGTATGGCTCGACTCTTTTGGGGTTTTCTAATGTGGATAGTACCTGGTATTTTTTTTTTAGTACCACCTCAGTAGAGGTTCCAAGCAAGCCAAGCCGATACTATATGTGATGTCAAAACCTTGTAGATCACTGATTGTCAGAGAAAATCGTCACTACCAGCGTAATTGCTATAAGATAGATGGCAGGTTAGCTTGCAACATCTTTGAGCTAACACAGTGATATCCTCCTCTATGCTTTGGTGTATGATTTCCCAAACTTTTTTTTTAGGTATTTTGTCTTGCTGCCGTCAGCCTCTTTTTGTCATTAAACTTCAGCCTTTAGTTTGTCGTCTTGCTGTGAAAAACAGCCACATGCTGAGAATCAAGAACGGCATTCATTCATTGCTCCTTTGTTGTGTTTTTTATTGTCGCATTTAAGATGATGTCACTGTAGTAGAGGCGGCGCAACTATGACGAACAACCTATAATCCCACCTACGTTCAGGCTGAACAAAACTGCAGTGAAAAAAGCAAGCACAGAATAGTAAAGCAAGCGAAGTTGAGTCGTACTGTAATGTGCAGTGGAAAAGTGCCATTAGT
Organism: Xyrauchen texanus; assembly: GCF_025860055.1. Taxonomy (NCBI): domain Eukaryota; kingdom Metazoa; phylum Chordata; class Actinopteri; order Cypriniformes; family Catostomidae; genus Xyrauchen; species Xyrauchen texanus. The sequence continues at coordinate 20,145,155 of NC_068300.1, forward strand.
AGGTCAGTAAATCATTAGAAAACCACAGAGATAAGAGAGGAGAGGAATGAGGAACTCTTTCAACATAATTTAACATTTTAGAGACCCTCGCAATGTAATCTACCCCATTTCTAATCGCAGCTTGACAGTATAGTGAATATTTACAATATATTTGTAATTATTTTGTTGACAATATGAAATTCAAAGGTCATTCCAGTCCAAACCAGTGTGACTTTCGTTCTTCCGTGGAAGACAAAAGATAATGTTAGGCTGAATAAATGCATGTGAAATTGATTTTTCAGTGGTGTTAGTGTGTATTTGTATGTCTTAATTTCACAGCAGTTCCCAGGTGTCTTACCTAAGCTGCAATAACCCTACAGAAGTAAAGACAGACTCTCACTGTTTGGCTCTGTCTTGGCATCATACTGCAGGCGTGCCTTCTGACTCCTCTTTCCCAGACTCACTCATAAAAGCTAAATGAGATGCCTTCTCTTAGGCTTTGTGACATTTTTCCAGTTTTGTTGTCATTTACTGCTACTCTGCAGATTTGTTTGTCTTTTTCTTTGATTTTACATTTAGGCTCTGTTCCAAACCCTGGTGAGCTGCCTACCTAGACATAATTTTAGGCATCATCGAAATGCTTCTGACACAAAGCAGTGACGTGCGGTGATGTCTTAAAGAGGCTAGGCACTGAGTTATGAAAGACAGATTACCTGATTGTTTAAGATAATAATACGTAATAACAGTGAACGTTACGCACAAGCGCAGCATATCAAGAAATGTACAAATCAGGATGTATATAGTGTGTACTCTCTCTCTCTCTCTCTCTCTCTCTCTCACGCACGCACGCGCGCGCGTAAACAGTGAACGTTACTCATAAGCGCGGCATATCAAGAAATGTACAAATCAGGATGTATATAGTGTGTACTCTCTCTCTCACGCACACACACACACACACACCCACAAGCGCGTAAACAGTGAACGTTACGCACAAGCGCGGCATATCAAGAAATGTACAAATCAGGATGTATATCGTGTATTCTCTCTCTCTCTCTCTCTCTCTCTCTCTCTCTCTCTCACACACACACACACAAGCGCACAGCCACATAGCCAATCTTTTCTTACATACCAATCAGTTTGAAATGATCGGATAATTTTTGGGCCCTTTTGCTGTACTAGCCCATCTAATGCTGGCGTAGACCTCCCTCTTGCAATTAACTCATATTTGGAATTAAAATCGAGCTTGGAAAAATTTCTTAATTCCGTGATTACGGCCGGTGCTGTCATTTTGATTTTGAATTTGGCGGGGATTAGGCATGGCTACGCTAGCTGTGGTGTAATGACGTTAGCTACGCAAATGTCCAGGAATATCTTGATTTTAATTGGTCCATGTCTGATACGTAATGGAGATGATTACGGGCATAACATATTTACATCAAAAGGCACAGCAGATTTGTGCTTTTTGCCGTACGTGTTAAAGAATACAGGATCGAAGTGCGCATGCGCAACATGGGTTTTCCGCTTGTCGTCTGCAATGAATGGACCGTAAAAGCACTGCTTATTCTACCATTTGTTTTTAGTTGATTATGCGTAACTGCTACATTTGTCATCATAACGTCTAAACAATTGGAATAACACACATATTGCATATATAAATCACAAGAATAAAAAGTAAAAATATAAATACAAGTTTATTATTTAATAAACATTTTATTTTTGAATTCTGGCAGGGTAGGCAGTGCCTAGTTTGCCTACCCAGACCGCACGTCAGTGACACAAAGGCTGTTCAATAAAAGAGGCAGGAAATTTACACTGCCTTATAAGGGACCATGTTTTGGCAGCATCAAATGTTTCCTCACAGAGAAGAAAAGGTCAAAGTTCGATATTTTATCACCTCAATGGAACTATATTTTATTCAGTACTGTGAAGATTAGGTATAAATTAGTTGCATTTAATTAAAAAGTTGACTATCAACTCTTACCTTAGCTACATGCTAGCGTCATACTCTATTGGGCCCTTTTCACAGGCTGTGACTCGTTTCTTCCTTATTTAGCAGCGTAAATCTAGCAACGTATTGTGTAAGTGCATAGTGCGTCATTTGGGACACAGCTTTAGTTTCTTTCCATTCTTGTTTCCTACCTTAAATATATGAGAAAGTTTGAATGGAAAGAGCAGGTTTGTTTGCTCCAAGACACAAAAAAATGTTCCTTTCACTGAGAAACACTGATAGCATCAGCATTTTCCCCATTTAGTCATTTTTTCTCTGTCCAAAGCTCTCTCTGGACATGAGACGATTCGTCATTTTAAAAAAAAGACTTTAAATCTGCCTTTGAGAAACATTTATGTAAAACGGGCCATATTTGGACTAGTGCAACTCAATACCACAGCTTTAGTTTTTTTTTTAATGTTTTGTGGAAAAGTGCAGTTGAAATGGTTTGGATTATGTGTGACTGATTATTTTTTTAACTGCATTCACAATAAGAATATTTTGTCACTTACAGAATGCTTTCATGGCCTGTATGGTTGTAGTCGGGGCAGCAAACAGGACCAGATGTCTTCAAAAGAAAAGAAAAAAAACATATCTATGTGGGACAGTTTTGGGCCATAAAAGAGATGTGATTTAAAAAATAGACACTACCCGCACCAAATGTATTCTTGAATCAGCATTCCTGTTCCAGAAGCCCTTGGGAGAAGATAGCACTCAGTGTGGGGTAATGTGCATCTGAGTGTTTATGTAAATGCTCCTGTCTTTTCATATTTAGATGCTGTTTTAAACGCTTTGATTGAATGGCTGAGGAGTGATTATGCAGTGCAATTTGCACTTGTGTAAGGCTGCTTCCTCCCACAACCGCCCCTGAGGGGATTGATATCTGTCCATGTTGTTACACTGATAGATTAGATTGGCTGAGGGTCATCATACATGTGACCTACAGGAAAAGGTGCAAAATTGATAACTGATTCTCCACCCATCTGGTTATCTCGCTCTCTCTCTCTCTCTCTCTCTCTCTCTCTCTCTCTAACACACACTAGGAATTTGTAAATCTACATATTTTCATAATCGGCTAGTTGATGATTAGAGAGATTAGTTGAATAGTCGTTCTTAAGGAAGCCATATATGATTGATTTAGTGTCATGTCCATCGCACTCCAATCAGATGCGTTTCTAGGGCATTCACAAAAACTAGACAGACTAGTCAATCTCACAAATCAATGACTATCCTGACCCATCATAACACTCACAGAGTTAGTATGCAGTGTGATAAACTGTGTGCCTGTATATCCTGGCCACATGAACCTGAACAAGTTGTGATTTGGAGAATAGGTACCAATCCAGGCTTTCTCGCTTCTCTCTGTATGTCACACCTCAGCATATACACCAGATGATATAGAGAGAGAGAGTGAAAGAGCTTCAAAGGTACAAGAGTGTAACATTGGAATATGTGAATAAAAGGAATTCCTGGAATTAAGTAAGAAATATGGTTTAGATGGTCTGATGAGTACCACGTTGGTAGCTAATGGGGATAATGAGTATCATACATGGCAAATACTGAGATCAGAGGTGTTCTCTTTCTAACATTCGTCCAGTATCTCACAATGTGAATATGCCTCCGATACTAGAAGCAATGACACTACGTCTTTCAGCTGACAGACCAGTCACAGCAGTGATAAGGGAGCCCCACCTCCCTATATAAGACACCGCCACAGCTCTCTTCTCATTCTCGTTCTCTTCCCCATGACGATTATTTTAAGCTATCCTCAGCAGGATTCGCAAGGAGTGGTCGCTAAACATTTCGTTAGATGAGCCGTTCAGGTACAGAGTACGGCTTTTTTTTTTCTTTTGTGAATATATTCACTGTCGACGTGAATATTCTTCTCTGTTGTGTCGATATTGTTTCTCCAGGCATAAATCAGCGCGTCAAGGTGGGTTTACATATTTTTCCGGTAGAGTTAAAAGCTGTTATAGCTTCTACCCTCTCCTGTACGTTGTGGTGGTGTGGCAGATCGGCTGATTTTATAGCAGTAAGGAGTAGGGCTGCAACTAACGATTAGTTTGATAATCGACTTATCTAATGATTATTTTAACCATTATTCGACTATTTGGGTGATTATTGCAACGATTAATGATTTGCTCTTAACGGACTATTCAGCTTGTTCGTGCCCCGACTTAAAAGGATGTATTAAACTGGCTTGCTAACAATAAAGCAGACAATATCGTCTTTTAAAATACCTCTAAATGACATTCACTGAATCAAAGGAAAATACAAATATTTTAATTAAGAAATTCACTGCAATAAATCCTATTATCAAGTTTTTTTGTCTTGTTTTCCATTTAAAATGGTCTCAAAATAAATTTACATGAGAAGCAACATATAAGATATTTAGACTTACTTTAAGAGACAAATATAAGTGTATTTTGTATAGAAGTGTATTTCTTCACATTGTTATAATTCTGTGAGGGCAGTAAAGACAAACTAAACGCATATTCCAGATCTATTCTCTAAAAGCAAGTCTAAATATCTTATATGCTGCTTCTCAGGTGAATGCATCTTTTTAAAAGGATTTTTAGATATTCTTCTATTCTTCCATAGTGCATATGGAATGTGAGCTGCACTGCTGCTCTCCTGCATCATCATTAGATTTTCGTATGATCTCATTAATTGACATCAAATGACTATTCTTTTGTTATATTTTTTGATTATTTTCTATTCTACAATTTTTTTTATTGTCTAACGTCGACTAATCGTTTCAGCCCTAATATGGAGAGATCTGAGGATTAACACCGAATCGAGTGGGACGTTGTGGTGAACTGGCTCTGTGTTCTTGAGCACAGGTTTCTGTAAAGGCGATTGCGAGCACTCTGAGCAGTTGAGCGAAGTGGAAGGATCCCTCCCGTCCCCGTCCGGCCTGGCGGCGCGATGGACTCGTCCCCCACTCCTGTCTAGGAAGAGCTGGACCTTGTTTAAATGTGTAGAAGGGCGGCAGCTGGCCGTCACAGCAGGCAGGCCAGAGTGCAGAAAGAGACCTGTATGACAGTAAACGGCTGCGGTTTCTTGCTGCCCCGGTCAAAAATGTATTCCTGCCATCCCGGCGTGTGTTGTGGAGATGCTGTTTTCTCACAAAGTGCCTGTTAAAGGTTTCTCTTGGCTGGCTCGTCTGCTCCCCTTTCATTGCGGGGACAGACAGAGAGATTGTCAGCCTCCATTTATCAGAAGATTTACTGATCTTCATCCTTAGCCGTAAGGGCTCTTAATGCCACCTCGCTCCTCACAGAGTATCAGGCTGAGCTGATGGAGGAGATGGGGTGGAAAATTGATGCCAGGGTGCTTGACGCGGCATTGTGGGAGGACATCTGCTTTATTGCTGATCTCAACCTGCACAAGATTGCGCAATGTCAAGAGGAGCCGTCTAGAGCTATGGCTGCATCATGGGTCTCGCCGTCATGGGTGAATGGGCTCTTTGGCTGGGTTTTTCGGGTTTGTCTGAGAGAAGACAGACTTCCTGAATGCCCCGTTGGAACCAAAAGCCCTTTCGGGGCTATGATTTCTACGATGCGGCAACAGTGCGATTCAAGGAAGAAAGATGGGGAGGCTTTTGAAACTTGCCTTCCCTTAAAAGTCACTATGCAGCCTTCTCGTTCTGGATTCCCAACCCATTTTAGAGGTGGGCATTCTGGATGCAGGAATCAGACCAAGCCCCCCTCCCCCACACACACACACACACACCCATGCCCCATCAGTCATTGCAGGGAGGAGCACAGCCAAAACAGCCACAACCAAGAAGTCAGGGTTCTTTAGCAGTGGCGGCTGCCAAACATCACCCATCTAACCCTCAGGAGAACAATAAAAGAAGGGTGATCTAACCGTTTGGACATGAAACAGAGCAAAGACTCTGTTTCACTCCCCCTCCAGTCAAGAGGACACGGCAGGGGAGTCAAAAACTACGTTTTGTGTTGCGCAGCTCTTAAAAAAAAGAGTTTAAGGACAGTGTTGGCACCAGTTCCCCCAGTGCCTCTCAGTTTGCATTTCCACTCTCCACCCATGGGGTTAGAAAAAAAGAGAGCACTGTTTGCAGGAAAACACAAGTGTTAAAAAAAAAAAATTATTCTCTATGGATCCAGGCAGTGGGCCGAGGGCACAACAGTATGTGAAAGTAAACTCAAATCTCCCAAATGATGTCCAATTTAGAGCTGCAATCCCCAGCTCCATCGCTCGTTGAGCGAGAGCTACAGCGGGCCCCTCACTCAGAAAGTTGACGCGCATGTGCAGTCCACTCCTGAGTTTTATCTAGAATAGTATGGGGTTATCGCCTGCAATTTGCTGTAAAACCACCTCTCTTCAACAAGGTGTTAATGTCAACAGCTCAGATTTTGGAGGAAGAAATAGCCAATTTGCTGTGCTAAACAGCTAAGGGTGGTGCCGAAGTGGACTGAGTAGCTCTTTGGGCTTGGCCTGTGAGAGGCTAAATTTGAGTGTCACAGATTTAACCCAGAGGGTGATTGAAACAATTCAGAGCACAATGGCTGCCTCAACGTGCTCTGTGTATGATCGGAAATGGAGTGTGTTTGAGCAGTGGTGTGCATACAGACACATTGTTCCATTTTTATGTTCGGTTGCAGACGTTTCGTGTTTTCTTAAGGAACTTTTGGATAAAAGAGGGCCTTTTCTACCGTCAAGGTTCATCTCGCTGCCATATCATTTGCACGTGGAGAGAACTAAGGCATTGAGGAGGAGTAATCAGCTTTTTGTTTCTTGGGCTAGTTCTCGTAAAGGCAGACCCATATCATGAGCCACTCTCATTGGGTACATTGGGTAGTGGAAGCTATTATATTAATCAGAATCCGAATGAGCTTTATTACCAAGTATGCTTAGACATACAATGAATTTGTCTTGGTGACAGAAGCTTCCAGTACACAAACAATACAACACAGATAATACATTTTTTAAATAGAAATAAAAAAGCGAACAGAAAATATAAGTGTATATATAGAAATACACAATAAGACCAAAATGTTTTGTGTGTGTGTAATACATACAGTGGGTACGGAAAGTATTCAGACCCCCTTAAATTTGTCACTCTGTTATATTGCAGCCATTTGCTAAAATCATTTAAGTTCATTTTCTTTCCAATATGCACCCCATATTGACAGAAAAACACAGAATTGTTGACATTTTTGCACATTTATTAAAAAAGAAAAACTGAAATATCACATGGTCCTAAGTATTCAGACCCTTTGCTGTGAAACTCATATATTTAACTCAGGTACTGTCCATTTCTTCTGATCATCCTTGAGATGGTTCTACACCTTCAATTGAGTCCAGCTGTGTTTGATTATACTGATTGGACTTGATTAGGAAAGCCACACACCTGTCTATATAAGACCTTACAGCTCACAGTGCATGTCAGAGCAAATGAGAATCATGAGGTCAAAGGAACTGCCTGAAGAGCTCAGAGACAGAATTGTGGCAAGGCACAGATCTGGCCAAGGTTACAAAAAAAATTTCTGCTGCCCTTAAGGTTCATAAGAGCACAGTGGCCTCCATAATCCTTAAATGGAAGACGTTTGGGACGACCAGAACCCTTCCTAGAGCTGGCCGTCCGGCCAAACTGAGCTATTGGGGGAGAAGAGCCTTGGTGAGAGAGGTAAAGAAGAACCCAAAGATCACTGTGGCTGAGCTCCAGAGATGCAGTCGGGAGATGGGAGAAAGTTGTAGTAAGTCAACCATCACTGCAGCCATCCACCAGTCGGGGCTTTACGGCAGAGTGGCCCGACGGAAGCCTCTCCTCAGTGCAAGACACATGAAAGCATGGAGTTTGCTAAAAAACACCTGTAGGACTCCAAGATGGTGATAAATAAGATTCTCTGGTCTGATGAGCCCAAGATAGAACTTTTTGGCCTTAATTCTAAGCGGTATGTGTGGAGAAAACCAGGCACTGCTCATCACCTGTCCAATACAGTCTCAACAGTGAAGCATGGTGGTGGCAGCATCATGCTGTGGGGTGTTTTTCAGCTGCAGGGACAGGACGACTGGTTGCAATCGAGGGAAAGATGAATGCGGCCAAGTACAGGGATATCCTGGACGAAAACCTTCTCCACAGTGCTCTGGACCTCAGACTGGGCCGAAGGTTCACCTTCCAACAAGACAATGACCATAAGCACACCGCTAAAATAACGAAGGAGTGGCTTCACAACAACTCCGTGACTGTTCTTGAATGGCCCAGCCAGAGCCCTGACTTAAACCCAATTGAGCATCTCTGGAGAGACCTGAAAATGGCTGTCCACCAACGTTTACCATCCAACCTGACAGAACTGGAGAGGATCTGCAAGGAGGAATGGCAGAGTATACCCAAATCCAGATGTGAAAAACTTGTTGCATCTTTCCCAAAAAGACTCATGGCTGTATTAGATCAAAAGGGTGCTTCTACTAAATACTGAACAAAGGGTCTGAATACTTAGGACCATGTGATATTTCAGTTTTTCTTTTTTAATAAATGTGCAAAAATGTCAACAATTCTGTGTTTTTCTGTCAATATGGAGTGCTGTGTGTACAATAATGAGGAAAAAAAATGAACTTAAATGATTTTAGCAAATGGCTGCAATATAACAAAGAGTGAAAAATTTAAGGGGGTCTGAATACTTTCCGTACCCACTGTATATATAGCTGTTATTGGGAACACTGAACAGAATGTTTGCAAGGACACTGTGCTAATAGTGCATCATCGCTGACCTTGGATCAGCTGATCAAAACAGCATAAAATGAAGTGTCAAAAAAGAGACTGCTGTGACAGGTCAAGGTCAGTTCATTTAAAGACCAATTTGGATTTTAGAGATTGTTTTGCCCTCAAGCTCTCTAGTGATTAGGGAGGTAGGGAGGCAAGAAGTAATGGTTATTGGAGTAATAAATAATTTAGATTTCTTTCATTCAGTTTTAAAAGGAACGTTCCATGTTCAATACAACTTAATTTTAAATTACTACTTTATTAAGTTTAACTACATTAAGCTATCTGTTAAAACATGTGTATTATTTGAGCTGTGAAGTTGTCTAAATCATCATTTTTAAATCCGAATCGGCCCAAATGATGACAGAATTTAGCATTTTTCTTAACTATCCCTTTAAGCTATAATGTATGTACAGTGGCAGGAAAAAGTAAGTGAACCCTTTGGAATTACCTGCACTTAAGTATTAATTTATCTTAGAATCTGGTTTGATCTAAGTTACAATAATGAACAAACATAATCAATAACACACACATTTTTGTATTGTTCTTGTACATATTGAATACATCATTCAAACATTCACAGTGTTGGACGGAAAAAGTATGTGAACACCTATGATGTCATCAAAAGCTAATTAGAGTCAGGAGTTGGCAAACCAGGCATCCACTTAATAAAACAATATTGGAGGTGTGGGTTAGAGCTACTTTGAATTATAAAAAGCACTCAAAAATGTTGAGTATGCTCTTCACAAGAAACATCTGCTTACGTGGACAGTGCCTCGCAAAAAAGAAAACTCAGAAGACCTACGATCAAGAATTGTTGCTTTGCATGAATCTGGAAAGGGTTACAAATTTATCTCGAAGAGCTTAGATATTCATCTGTCCACAGTTAGACACATTTTCTATATGAAGACGATTTAGTACTGTTGCTACTCTCATTAGAAGGAGCCGTCTAGCCACGATGACTCAAAAGGCACACCATAGATTGTTCAATGAGATAACAAAAGAGTGACATGACAGCAAAAGCCTTGAAGGAATAATTGGAACTATTTGACATCTCTGTTCATAAGTTTACTGTATGGAAAACATTAAACAGGCATAGTGTCCAAGGCAGGACACCATGAAGGAAGCCACTGCTTTTCAGCAGAAACATTGCTGCATGCCAGAAATTTGCCAAAGACCACATTGATACTCCACAACTCTACTGGGAAAATGTTATGTGGACTGATGAAACCAAGGTTGAAATGTTTGGGAAGAACATGCAGCACTACTTATGGCGTTAAAAGGGCACTGCATAACAACATGAAAACATCATTCCACTGGTGAAATACGGTCGAGGGAGCATCATGATTTGTGGCTGCTTTGCTTCTTCGGGGCCTGGACCGCTTGCCATCATCGACGTAAAAATGAATTCCCAAGTATATCAAGATATCCTACAGCATAATGTCAGGGTGGCTGTGTGCCAGCTGAAACTCAGTAGAAGTTGGGTGATGCTTAAAGACAATGACCCTAAACATTGAAGTATATAAACTATAGAACGGCTTCAAAAAAAAGAAAATCCACCTTTTTGAGTGGCCCAGTCAGAGCACAGACCTTAACCAATAAAGATGCTGTGGAATTACCTCAAGAGAGCTGTTCACACCCGACATCATAAGAATATGGCTGAGCTGAAACAGTTCTGCAAGGAAGAATGGTCCAAAATTCCTTCTGAACATTGTGCAGGTCTAATTCCCAGATACCGGAAACACTTGGATGAGGTTATTGCTGCCAAAGAAGGATCTACCAGTTATTAAATCGAAGGGTTCGCTTACTTTTTCCACAGCAATGTGAATGTTTAATGGGATTTGTTCAATAAAGATATGAAAGATTATAATTGTTTGTGTTTTAACACATTTAATGCATGTATAAATCTTGTAGTGTTTATTTTACATGACGTAACAAAAGCTTGCAATATGCACAGGGCAAAGGACTCTTAGATAGTACCGCTGGGGCCGGTGCAGGCAGGCATTATTAGGAGCCTGTCAGTATGCTGGGTGTTTTCATCAGAGCTGAAAGCAGCATGAATGAGACAGACCCCTTCAGTGGGGGAAGGAAATGGTGCGTCTAACACACACAATTAACAGAAGCACAACAGGGAAGCCAAGTGGGAGGTCATTATATAACTAATGGTAAGGGGTTGGCTAAGCTGAGTTTAGACACATATACAAACTGCTCGCATAGTATTTAGACTCCCTGTGGCTTCGTTCAAGTGCTTAAGTAGAGCTCATCTTGACAGCAAGTCCTGGTTAACTCAGATCTGCCATTCTCAGCCATCGGAACGCCTCTGCAAACTGTATAATGAACAAAAATGGTTGTTGCAACAACAAAACAGGGTTTATATTTTATCCTCCATCAACATTGGCCTTCTTTCTTTGATTTTCATTGGCGCATGTGGAGGCCCACGATATTCTTCATAGCATCCAAGCACAACTCAGCACATGCCCCACCGAGAGTGAGAACCACACATTATAGTGACCACGAGGAGTTTACACCATGTTACCCTCCCTAGCAACTGGACCAATTTGGTTGCTTAGAAGACCTGGCTGGAGTCACTCAGCACACCCTGGATTCGAACTCGCAACTCCAGGGGTGGTAGACAGCGTCAATACTCTGAGCTACACAGTCCCCCCTAGCCTTTATTTTTCTTGATACATTTCATAGCATTGATTAGCTGTCAGACATGTGGGGCATTCTCCCGGTTGTTTTTAGTGCATGTGATTCAGGGTGTCTGTAGCAGGGCAGGAAGGAAGCAGTCGTTGCCTGAATGAGAGTGTTGCTGTTAGCAAATGGCCAACGACTTCCCAGTTCACTCTAAGATCACAGAGCTCTTTCCTCAGTTCACTCATGCAGTCATTCTGAATATCTGTCTGTTTCTCACTCTCTTTCCTCCTCTGCATTTTGTGTACTAACAACACCCCTTTTTGTTGTTTTCCATTTGTTTCATCACACTTTATTATAAAGATGAAGTGTATAATTTTTGTGGCACTAGAGTCGCCAAACAGAGTTTGGAACACTCCCCTGTCTAACCCTGGTTGGACAAACAGATCCCACTCCAAACTCATGCTATTGGTTGAGCCAATGTTGCTGTGTCAGGCTAGTTCGGGATGCTCTGATAATGTTGAGAAAATCAACCTCCCAATGGCTTGCTTATAGTTGCCTCACTATTTAGCTAGAAGAAAATAAAGAATTTAACAATATTGGAAGATAAATTATTTTACACACACATTGTTCATTCCCATATTTAGTATTTAGTAGTCCTGTTTGAATAGAATAAGCATTAGTTTAACAGTTTATTCCACTTTTGTTCAGATCAGCTTCTTCTTAACACTAGTCACCGAACCATTTGGATTGGTGTTGTAAAAGTGCAGCAGTGAATGGAGAGGGGTGTCTGTTAAACTTAAAGAGATGGATTTAAGCTGTGCTTGAATTGTTACTCTGCCAGCACCCCAAACCCTGAAAGAAGGATCACAAAGCTTCAGTATAGCCTAAAGCACCTGCACTAAGAGGGTCAGAAGAACCACAGAGCATGTAGTTATCCCCAATAGATATTTTTTTCTCTCCATATTTCAGTTCAAAAATATATATATACTTACACGCATGGTAATGTCCATTCTAGCACACACACACACACACACACACACACACATACACATAGCCTTCCTTCTGTACCCTCTTGGTAATTTATCCCCAAAAAAAAAAATAAATATATATATATATTATTTTTTTTTTCATTTTTTTATTGTCCTATCAATTACTGTTCTTATTTGTTTTATGTTAAATTAAAATAAATAAAAAACAAAAAAAAAAAAAAAAATATATATATATATATATATATATATATATATATATATATATATATATATATATATATATATATATATATATATATCTGAGAGCTTGGCTGTATAGTAAAAAACAAACATAAAATCGCCTTTTGACGATATTCTAGAACTCAATATTTTATAGATTTATGTTATCTTAAATGGCTTAAAAGCATTTTCCTCTCAATAAGAGGAACAACCTTTTCATAGAGACTTTTGTGAACATTTTTGAGTATGTTGCAAATAAATTGTTGAATTCGTGTTTAGACAGGACAGGACATTTTGAACTGATTCACAAAAAAGAACGAAACGGTTACCTAACGTAACCTCGGTTCTCTCTAGATGAGGGAACGAGTATTGCGTAAGCTAGCTTACGCTACGGGAAAGATTAATCTTTTCTGAGATATTGAAGCCAAAAAATTATCCTTAATTTTGTATCCATTGTCAACGCAGTGCAGCAGCTGCATACCTTGAGCGGGCTAGCTAGCGAGCTCATTGGTTGCTCTGCGCCAACTGCTGCAGCCTATAGACGAACTTGAGTGAACTCGCGTCCAATGACAGGCGCCCGCACCATCACTGTATCAAAGCCTGCCAGAATGGGCGTGGCTAGAGTGCATATAAGCGTAAGTTCGTAGGCTGGAACCCTGATTTTCATTGAATGAAGCGAAAATCGCTCGTGGCGCGAGCACGGCCGGCTACGCAATACTCGTTCCCTCATCTAGAGAGAACCGAGGTTACGTTAGGTAACCGATTCGTTCTCTTACGAGAGGTTCTCTAGTATTGCGTAAGCTAGCTTATGCTGCGGGAACCCATTGTCAACGCCGTGCGCGCCAAGCATCCACTGCATGAGCCCCGGAGGTGGGGGGACCCGGGGGAGCCCTTGTGAGTGGGGGAATAATATTTGGCCGGCAAGAGTGCGGGCCAGTGTGTGTGTGTAATACATAAGCACATAGTGGGAAGGGAAAGACAGAGCGGCGGTGCCGGTCTGTGTGGAATGTGTCCCGTCAGTGCAGCTCACCAGGGGAGCTGTAGCGTATTAAACCGCTAGTAGTTTTGCCTGCAGGGCGGGCACTTCCAGATTGTAAAATCTGACAAAGGTGGAGGGGGAAGCCCAGCCCGCTGCCACACATATGTCGTGAATGGAAATCCCGCTGGACCATGCCCACGATGAGGCCATGCCTCTAGTGGAGTGAGCCCTAATGCCTAACGGGCATGGTAGGTCTTTTGACGCGTACGCGCAGCAATAGCGTCCACTATCCATTTAGACAGTGTCTGTTTCGAGGCGGCGAAACCTTTGGTGTGCCCTCCGAACGAAACGAAAAGCTGCTCAGAGCGTCTGAAAGAGGCGGAGCGCGCAGTATACAATCTCAGTGCTCTGACTGGGCAAAGGAGATTGGCGTCGCGTTCGCTATCGGATGTTGGCAGCGCCGATAGGGAAATGATTTGTGCTCTGAAAGGAGTACCGATCACCTTGGGGACATAGTCGTGTCTAGGCTTTAAAATGACCTTGGAGTCACTTGGTCCAAACTCAAGACACGCAGCGCTGACAGACAGCACGTGAAGGTCTCCCACACGTTTAACTGATGACAGGGAAGTTAGAAAAACGGTTTTGAGTGAAAGGTATTTCAAATCCACGGATTGAAACGGTTCGAAAGGGGGGGGCTTTCATAGCTTCGAGAACTACGGAAAGGACCCAGATAGGAAACGATGGGGGACGCGGGGGGTTCATCCTTCTAGCTCCCCTGAGGAAGCGGATGACCAGCTCATTTTTCCCCAGTGACTGGCCGTGCAGGGGTTCAGCGAACGCCGCGACGGCCGCCACGTACACTTTGAGCGTGGATGGGGATCTGCCCTTATCCAGCAGCTCTTGTAAAAACACGAGCAGCGACGACACCCCACATGTCCGTGGGTCCAGGTCTCTGTCGGTGCACCATTTTGAAAACACAAACCATTTGGACGCATAGAGTCTTCTCGTGGAAGGGGCTCTAGCGTGTATGATAGTGTTTATTACTCCTTCTGGCAAAGCGACGGGTAGTCGTTGATCACCCACGCGTGCAGCGCCCAGCGCTCTGGGTGGGGATGCCAGATCGTGCCACGAGCTTGAGAGAGGAGATCTGCTCTCACTGGAATGGGCCACGGGGCTGTCAGTGACAGCTGCGTAAGCTCCGGGAACCATGTCTGATTCTCCCAGCGCGGGGCTATGAGGAGCACCGAGTGACGCGTTTCCCTGATCCTCTGCATTACCTGTGGCAATAGCGAGATGGGAGGGAAGGCGTAAAGCGGGCGGTTGGGCCAGTCCTGGGCCAGCGCGTCCTCGCTTTTCGAGAAAAATACTGGGCAGTGAGAGTTCTCTTCTGACGCAAAGAGGTCTATCTCTGCTCTGCCGAATATGCTCCATAACTTCTGGACTGTTTGAGCGTGCAGGGACCATTCCCCTGGGGAAATATTGTCTCTGGACAGTCTGTCTGGGCCGTCGTTCAGGTTGCCTGGCACGTGTGTCACCCTCAGCGAGCGCAGGTGGCACTGGGACCAACTCAGTATGCGTTTTGTCAGATGGAAGAGGTTCCTGGATCTGACACCGCCCTGACGGTTTAGATAGGATACCACAGATCTGTTGTCCGAACGGACCAGGACGTGGTGACCCTGAATGACCGGGAAGAAGCGCACGAGCGCGTACTCGACCGCTATCATTTCCAGACAATTTATGTGAAGGAGCTTTTCCTGAACTGACCATAGGCCAAAAACCGGAGAGCCCTCGCAGACCGCGCCCCAACCCGTGTTGGACGCGTCTGTCGAGATGACTTTTCGGTGAGATACAGCTCCCATCGTCACTCCCCGCTGATACCATTCGGCCACTGCCCAGGGCTGCAGAGCTGAGATACAGGTCTGAGTCACTCTGATCGGCTGGCGGCCCATGGCCCAAGCCCGGCGAGACGTGCAGGTGTTTAGCCAATGCTGAAGCGGTCGCATGCACAGTAAACCCAGCTGAAGTACTGCTGCGGCTGAGGCCATGTAACCTAGCATTCTCTGAAATTTTTTCAGAGGCGTGAGGCTGTTCATCTGAAAGGACGCGGCTAGTCGCTGAACACGGCGCGCGCGCTGTGTAGATAAGCGAGCCGTCATCGCCATGGAGTCTAGTTCTATTCCAAGGAAGGAAATTGCCTGACTGGGCTGTAGTGAGCTCTTGGTCCAATTGACTGCAAGACCCAAACTGTTCAGATGACTGAGGAGAACTGTCCTGTGAGACAGATGCTCCGTATGTGACTGTGCCAAAATCAGCCAATCATCCAAATAGTTTAGAATTCACAAGCCCTGACTCCGCAGGGGTGCGAGCGCCGCATCCATGCACTTCGTGAAAGTAAGGGGTGCTAAAGACAGGCCGAACGGAAGGACGGTGTATTGATAAACCTGGCCGTCGAAGGCGAATCTCAAGAATGGCCTGTGACGGGGATTTATCTGAATCTGAAAGTAGGCATCTTTCAGATCGAGACAAATAAACCAGTCCCCCTGGCGCACATGCGCAAGGAGTTTCCTGATTGTAAGCATTTTGAACGGTCTTTTTGCGAGCACCTTGTTCAAAACCCTGAGATCTAATATTGGTCTGAGGCCGCCGTCTTTCTTGGGGACAAGAAAATAACGGCTGTAAAACCCCGACTCGCTCAGAGAAGGTGGCACTCTCTCTATGGCCCTTTTGCACAGAAGGTTTGCTATTTCTGAACGAAGCATGCGGGCTGCTTCCGTGTTCACAATAGTTTCGAGCCGCGCTCTGAAGCGGGGAGGGCGGCGATCGAACTGTAGCAAATAGCCCTGTTTTATTGTGCTTAACACCCATTTGGATATCCCTGGGATAGCTTTTCACGCTTTGAAGCATAACGCTAGAGGGTGAATGGCCAAGTCGCCCTGATTGCCGCACACAGCGAGCTGAACAGAATGTGTGAGCGCGCTTACTGTGCTTCTGCATGACTGCTCGCAGACAGCAGGGACAGGCTGTTCTGTGAGTGACTTCCCGATTGAGGTGAATGGGGAAAGAGTCACATCTGTGAAGTGACGCGCGAGCATAGTCACGGGCATGGGACTTACATACAGAGAGGTGTTTGCTGGCCGTGTGACAGAGCGGGCAGAGAAGGGCGCCAGCACGGATTCGTGGGCGCGTTTATTGACTCTAACACTCGAGCTGGCTGTGCCCGCTTTATGTGAGTGGGCTCTGATAGGGACACGGGAAGTGTAATGTGAACATTGGCTTGTGGGCACATTTTCTACACATAAGGCATGTTTGCTTTTTACAAGATTTCTTTGGGTCGCCGTGAAAACGGCATTTGAGTGCAGGCAAGCGGGCAGTATCACCGGCTTGTTTGCTGCTGAATCCACCACTGCAGTAGCCTGAGAGAAGGGGACTGACAGGGGGCGAAGCTTTGGCGGTGGTCCGGCCGCGGCGGGACTGAGCCGTCGTTTCCTCAACAAAGCAAGGAGGACTTCGGTTGCTCAGGTTTCAGCGCAATCTTAGGCCGAGGCCAGCGAGGGAGCGGCGGTCTGCGGCGGCTGTCTGAGCGCGTTCTAGGGCGGCCGCCCTGTCGACGCTGAGAAGTCTGGCTTTGCTGAGCTGGGCGCTGTGAAGAGGCTCGTGCAGGAGGCTGGTCACGTGGGCGGCCTGCAGAGGAGCTAGCGCGACGAGGCAGGAAGAGATTCATGGCTTGGGTGGCTTTCTGGACTTCCGAGAAACGGTCAACAATGCCACTCACCGCGGAACCGAAGAGGCCGGACGGAGAGAGCGGCGCGTTGAGGAACGTGGAGCGCTCAGCTTCTCCCATGTCGGCTAGCGTTAGCCATAGGTGTCTCTCGGTCACAGTCAGCGCGCCATGCACTTCCCTAGGGCTTGAGCTGCAGCTTTGGTGGCGCAAGGGCGAGATCCGTCGTGCTCCTTAGATCTGAAACAGCCTCTGGGTGCCTGCCTTTCTCATCCCACTCTCGAAGAAGGTCCGCTTGGAGGATCTGTAAAGCGGCCATGGAATGCAGAGCAGATGCGGCTTGGCCGGCGGCGCATAGGCGCGCCAACACAGGGGAAGTAGTTCTGCAGGCCTTAGACGGGAGCACTGGCTTAGACCGCCATCTCGCGGAGGGCGGGCAAAGGTGTGCTGCTACCGAATCCTCGACCGGGGGGATGGAAGAGTAGCCCTCTCGGTGGCGCCGTCCACTGAAGCGAGAGAGGTGGAGACATGGGGTCGGTTCCTGGCCGAGAGAGCGCTGCTCCACGATTTAGAGAGCTCGGCGTGGAGTTCCGGCAGGAAGGGAGCTGCCCGGGCCGCGGGCGCCGAGCGGCGACGGCTTTGAAGAAAGCAGCCGTCGAGTCTGTTGGGAGCCTGCTTAGAGGGCGGTGACCACTCGAGCCCGAGGCGGTCGACGGCCTGTGTGAGGAGGCGCGTTTGTTCTTCCTCGACTCCGGCGCGGGTCCTGCTGGATTCCTGGGCCGAGGAGGAGGCTTCGGAGCCTGACCACTCCTCGCTGTCCAAAGCCATGATGGAACAGCAGCCCTTATCCTCCTTATCTTTAAAAATATGCTCGTTGCTCTTTTTGTGAAGTTCGCTGAGGAACTAGCTTGCTCTAAAAAGTATACGTCGCCGGATGGCGTAGCTCGCAGGATGGCTGAGGTGGCGAAGACGGCCGGCTTCTTCGAGCGCTGTCCAAGCTTGCTAGATGCCCCTCGAACGGCGATGCGGCTTCTGCAGTTCAGAGATGCGAAGAGCTTCGCTGAATAGATGAATATCAGGGTTCCAGCCTATGAACTTACGCTTATGCACTCTAGCCACGCCCATTCTGGCGGGCTTTGATACAGTGACGGCGCGGGCGCCTGTCATTGGACGCGAGTTCACTCAAGTTCGTCTATAGGCTGCGGCAGTTGCCGCAGAGCAACCAATGAGCTCGTTAGCTAGCCCGCTCAAGGTGTGCAGCTGCTGCACTGCGTTGACAATGGATACAAAATTAAGGATAATTTTTTGGCTTCAATATCTCAGAAAAAATTTATCTTTCCCGTAGCGTAAGCTAGCTTACGCAATACGAGAGAACCTCTCGTAAGAAAACCACCACTTACCAAATTCTACCACCTATTTTAGGTGTTGAAGTTGACCAAAAAAGTGCATTAAAAATGTCAAAATATTGCTTTATTACTGCAAATACATTTGCAATTTTTTTTTATCACGTTTTTGCAAAATTATTGCAGGCCAGTCTATGTTTTTCTAGTTTTTAACTGTCCAATTTTGGTGAGCCTGTGCCCACTGCAGCATCAGCTTTCTGTTCTTGGCTGACAGAAGTGGAACCCGATGTCGTCTTCTACTGTTGTAGCCCATTCGCCTCAATGTTTGATATGTTGTGCATTCTGAGATGCTGTTCTGCTCACTACAATTGTACAAAGTGGTTACCTTATACTTACCTTAGTCTGGCCATTCTCCATTGACCTCTCTCATCAACAAGGCATTTCCATCTATAAATGGTAAATCCAGAGAAACTGATAATTTTACAGTGGTCTCTTTATTTGTTCAGAGCTGTGTGTGTATAAATACAGTGCATCCGGAAAGTATTCACAGCGTTTCACTTTTTCCACAATTTGTAATGTTACAGCCTTATTCCAAAATGGATTAAATTCATTATTTTCCTCAAATTCTACAAGCAATACTCCATAATGACAACGTGAATTCACAGCCTTTGCCATGACACTCAAAATTGAGCTCTGGTGCATCCTGTTTCCACATGAGCTGTCATTTGTCATGATTCAGAACCATTATAAATATGAGATTAAAAGCAATGTTGGTGTAACACACTGTTCCTCCCTGGATTTAGCGGAACAGCTGAAATTAAACCGAGCCCGGTTTGGAAAGATGGCGGCTGTTCTGAGATCAGAAGAACTCCATTTGATCCAGTGAATGTAGGTGTTAAGGAAACCATCACTTGTCATTGTGCTGTTGAGTGTTGACTTGAGCTGATTTTATGTAGGGCCCAGCACATATGTAAAAATCACTGTACCATATGTGCATACTGCTTCTGTGACATCAGTTGTTTTGCTATTGAGTTATTAAATGGACCCTTTTTACTTTCTTAATAAATGTCTCTGGTCTCATTGTGTACAATTCTTCAGTACATGTTATTCTAAGGAGAGAAACAATGTTTGTTTTCACAATCTTTCATCAATATGTAATAATGTATTTTTTGCTGATGTAACAAAGACTCCCAAGTGGGTGGGTATAAGTAACCAATATGCTCTCAGTTTTCATTATCCAATCAAATCCTGATTTTAAAACCAAGATCCAAGATTTCCAGCATTCACAGAAATGTCATATCATGGGAGTTTAATGCATCTTTAACAGTTCTACTCATTATGTTGTCATACATTTTTTTTTCTACATTTGCATAATTTTCTAAACTGTCCACATTTCTTAAGTGAGAACACAATTTGAGCTGAGATTTAAACTCAATGTTGCCTGGTTTGAAATAAAATCTTTGGAGGCCTCCCACATTTTTCCAGTCTGATTTTGCTAAGTTTTAATGAACCAGATAAACATGTTTACCCTTTCACTTCCATCCCAGAAGTTCATACTCAAAAATACACAGCATAAACTGCTGCAAAACCTATTGGACCATTAGAAGAAGCTTTGCGGTGCAATGTGTGCGCGCTGTTAACCTGGCTAAATCTACAGTGCTTCTCTCCTACTTGGGAGGTGATCTTCACCCTCCCCCTTTCTTTTTCTTGTGTTTTTCTAAAATGGGTCAGCAGATGTTATGAGTAGAGGTGGAGGGGAAGAGAGAAAGAGGATGTGGAAGGAAGAAAAATATCAGAATCAGAATGCGCTTTATTGCCAAGTATGCTTAGACAAGGAATTTGTCATGGTGGCAGAAGCTTCCAGTGTAAAGAGAATGCAATCATATATACATGCATACAAATATACATTTGAACATATATACATATAGTGACCTATAAAAAGATATAACAGATAAATACAATTAGAAAATATGAAATATAAAATAGAGCAGAATAATTTATATACAGATATGCTGTTATGTGCAGGTGGATATAAGTAGGAACGGATGGACTGAATATTGCACATGGTTGTATTGACAAAAAGAAAGTATTTGGGGGTATGGTGGATGGCCTGAGGGAAAAACTGTTCCTGTGCCTGGCTGTTCTGATGCTCAGTGCTCTGTAGTGCTGGCCAGATGGCATCAGTTTGAAAAAGAAATGTGCTGGATGAATGGGGTCAAGAGTGATTTTTACCAGCCCTTTTCGTCACTCTGGATGTGTATAGTTCTAGCAGGGTGGGTTGGGGAGTGCCAGTAATCCTCTCAGCAGTCTGAACTATCCTTTGAAGTCTTCTGATGTCTGACTTTGTATCTGAACCAAACCAGACAGTTGTATCAGCAGCGTCTGTGGCAGGTTGAACATCCTCAGCTGGCAAAGCTGCCACAGTGCTGTTCAGAAATGTGAGCGGGGTTAATGCTGTGGTGTTCCTCCTAAATCCACTATCATCGGCACTGTTTTAAGCATGTTCAGCTCCAGGTTGTTTTAACTGCACCAGATGGCCAGCTGTTCAACCTCCCTTCAGTATGCAGACCTCTTGGAAGAGGCCGATGACAGTAGTGTCGTCTGTAAAGTTCAGGAGCTTGACAGAGGGGTCCTTGGTAGTGCAGTCATTTGTGTAGAGGGAGAAGAGTACTGGGGAAGAGGACACATCCCTGGGGGGCACCAGTGCTTATTGAACATGTGCTGGAGGTGAATTTCCCCATTCTCACTAGCTGCTGTCTGTCTGTCAGAATGCTGGTGATCCACTGACTGATAGAGGTGGGAACAGAGAGCTGGTTTAATTTAGTCCATAAGAGAGTGGGGTTGATGGTATTAAAGGCTGAACTGATGTCAACAAATATTGTCCCTGGTCTGTCTAGATTTTGAAGTTTGCAATGCGGTCCCATGTTGACTGCATCATCCAAAGACCTGTTTGCTCGATAAGAAAACTGTAGGCGATCCAGAAGGGGTTCAATAATCTCTTTCAGGTTGGCCAACACCAGTCTCTCAAATGACTTCATGACCACAGATGTCAGAGTAATGGGTCTGTAGACATTAAGTCCTGTGATTTTGGGTTTCTTTGGGACGGGGATGATGGTGGAGCATTTGAAGCAGCAGGGAACTTCACACTGCTCCAGTGACCGGTTGATGATCTGTCTGAAGATGGGGGCCAGCTGGTCAGCAAAGGATTTTAGACAAGTAGGTGAAACACCATCTAGGCCTTGTGCTTGAGCCTTGAGATTGAATGGAGCAGGCTAATGCCGATTAATTTTTTTTATGCACTTCTTATGTTTGGCCTGACAGACCTTTTCCTCTCCTAACATATTAAATATGTTACTGAGACTAGAAATATCCAAGCACATATGTTAAGATATATATATAAAACAAGCCTGTTACTAGTACAATCAGGCTTCCTGCAACCATGTTAATTCTGGAAATATCATGGAATTTTAAAATCATGATTTCCAGGCATGGAAAAATCATGGAAATTAATAAAATAAAAACAATTCCTGGAAATTACAAAAGTGAAAATAAATGTTTCATTGGCTAGAAATTATTTTGCGCCTGCATTCGCTGTAATAATTTTTTTATAAATGATAAATTGTGATCATGAATTATTGGAAATGTTGTGGAAATTCATTGGTCTTTTGGTGTGGGAAACCTGTTAATTGCTAACAGTACAGGAATTCGAAAAGTATTTGCATTAGGCTAAAGGATTTGCAAGAATTGGGTACTCTGTAATTAATGTGTGTTTTGTAGTCATCAGCAGCAGTGAATTGTAGTGAAAATGGTGTATGTTATAGTCATGTCTCCTTTATGGACACAGCATTGCTGTCTCAGCCTGTGTTTTACATCAGGGACATCTAATGGTTGATGAAAACTGTTGGAAAAGGGGCTTAGACCTTTAAACAGAGTTTAAAGTTTCAAAAGAATTTGAAACTCCAACAAATGTCTCTACCACCTTTTCACTCTTCTGAAAAATTCTCAATCTGTTGTCATTGAAGTGTGCAAGTTATCATGAGTGGGATCACTCGGTTGCTAAACTTGTTAAGGTTCTAAAAGACAAACAGACTAGCAGAAAGAAGTTTGAAAGAGTTGACTGGAACTGCATTTCTTTGTGTATCATTGAAATGTGTGAACTTGTGTTTGTTTACAGGCCATCATAGCCAGGTGTCACAGTGCCCTCCCAACGAGTTTGAGTGTCGAGGAACAGATGTGTGCATTCACCTGAGCAAGCTGTGTGACGGCGTCCCAGATTGCACAGATGGGCGTGACGAGGGGCCGCACTGTCGAGGTAATACATTTCCAGACACATCCTGTCCCGCAGAATTCAGTCTGATCACAATTTTGAGACAATTCACATGATTTACTTCTAATGCTTATTTACTAAAAATAAGCAGCACATATTTGTTTTGGTTCTCTAATGAACAAGTAAAAGCATTCACACTGCCCTGTAAGCAGCACGGTGCTGCGTAGTTAATGTGCTATTTTTTGCAATAAAGTTATTTGATGAATAAACAAAATAATGGAGTGAACTACTCACCTATTTTGCTCTACAAAGTAACAACGCCAACATTGGAACTTATTTATACTGTAGATTCTGTAGTTTGTTAATTAGGCCACATCCACAATAATCCGTTTTATTTTGAAAACTCATAATTTAACTCTTTTTTTTTTTTTTTTTTATTTACATAATAGTTTTCCAAAGTATGTGGTAATGCAGAGCATTTTCGAACCATCGTTCTAGTGTGGATGAGAGGCATAAATGTAATCAATGCATTTTCAAAAGTTAGCATTTTAGTGTTGACATGTCCTGAGTGTGGATTTTGATGATTTAAGCAATTTATCGATATACTTTGCCTTTTCGGTTCTATTCGATGTAGATTCATTATAATTTTGGTGTAAATGTGTTTTCCCCATTTCATCATGACGATCATGTTTGTAATAGTTCTCAATGGCTCACTCCTTAACTATTTTATAATTTATGGCTGTTATTTAAAGAAATACTCAATGAGCATGTTTACATGCTGATAAGAACCAAACATCTTTATATTCAAAAAATCTAACAATGCAAGAAAACCCTGTTTACGTGAGACTTTACGGCAAAACATAAACAGGCATCCACACAACACTAGCGCACTTTGGATAAGCCAGATACGCCGGGAAAGGTGTTAACATGCAAAAAGAAATGGGGATTAATGGGCAAAAATCTACCTGTGTCGATCTGTTTTTACCTAATCTGTTAATGACCCTGATAAAGGAAAGCCATTTAAGGCATTTACATGACCACAACACATTTATTAAGCATAATCGATGTAAGATCGTGCATGTAAACTCGCTTAATGTAGCAAAACAGAATTGAGGTTATAAATAGAAAAAAGTACAAAAGCACATTGTACGCCTGCTGTTGCATTTACACTGCTGTTTTGCTTAGGCTTGCATACTCCAGTTATGGGTGGTTGTTCTGCTGAACACAAACAAAGATTTTTAGAAGAATATCTCAGCTCTGTAGGTCCATACATTGCAAATAAATGGCAACTTTTTGGTTTCAAAAAGAGATAAAGTCAGCATAAAAGTAATCCATGTCTTCTGAAGCGATCCTGAAATATATATGACAAGATGTACAGTGAAAAAGATTAACATTTTTGGTCTATTCTCACCCAAAACCAATAGGATCGCTTTAGAAGACATGGAATTGCACTTGAGTCTTATGGATTACTTTTATGCTGACTTTATCTCCTTTTTGAGCTTTTGGTGTTCTGGTCACCATTCTCTTGCATTGTATGGACCTACAGATCTGAGATATTCTTCTAAAAATCTTTGTGTTCAGCAGAAGAAAGTCATACACATCTGAAATGGCATGAGGGTGAGTAAATAATGAAAGAATTTTCATAGTTTTTATTTGTGGGCGTCACTTCAATGTCAAAATCTGTAGTATATTTATATTTTGTCCACACAAAAATTTGGCTCCTAAAGAGGCCTGGTTAATATCAGCCAGGGTTGGAAATTAACTGGAGCTTGAGGTAAATATTGTACTGAACTCGACATAAATGCACCAGAAATAATAAAAAAATGCCCCTGCAAATGAGTTCGTTATTTTATTAATAACTTGTTACAAATACATACTGTACATCGTAATCTTCACTTTAATTTTGTCTGAACATTATTTGCAGTATGGCATCACTCGTGCAGATGTTTTGCGAGTCTAGCAGCAGATAGCCTATTTAGTAAGTTAATCAGGTCACAGAATAATCACATAATATACAGTATATGCTACAATTTACTTAATAATAATATGAATATGTTAATTAATCTAGGTATGTTAACCCTAGTGTTAAATAAAACTTTAATTCAATAAGATATATTGCTACTTTATATTAATTTTGTACATTGTGAATGAGGAAAAAAATATGCAGGAATGTGTTTGTCACGATGCACATTATGCAGTTTAGAGTTCAGGCAATATTGTATGTAAGAATTGAATCAAAACTAAGATCTAATTGAATCTAATAGGAAAATAAATGCCAACACCCTGCCTTACAAATATTAGTTGATGTTGATTTTATTTTATTGGTAACAGCCTACAGTATCTAATTCAAATGTAATTAATTTATTCAATTGAATTATTTTGCTTAAAAGGATGTCATTTTATTAGGTTAGAAAAAAATTTAAAGAAATGCCAGAAATGCTAAATCCCTAATGGAAATGTTATGTTCTGCCCCTGATGTCAGCCTCACCCCATGAGTTATCAAGCACTCATATTGTTTGTGTCCAGTGTCCTTAATCAGATGAGCTCATACAGCTGATAAAATCTTTAAAGTAATGAAAATCAAACGGACAATTAAATCAGAATTGAGTGATTAGAATGTGAGTTCCAATATAAATCAGTTCAGGTTTATCCTAGCCATCTTTCCATACTGCTGGAACGTTACAATGACAGACTGTGCTTGAGGTTTTAAAGGCTAAATTATAAATAATGTACCTTCCTGACCTGGCCCCTGTCCAGCGCTTTGAGACTAGACTCACACACGTACACACACTTAATTTATCCGCCAGCTCAAATGCCGACCCTTTGAACCCAGAGGTAAACACACACTTCCACATGAACCAGTCACGCTCACATACACAGAAGTAAACAAACTTATACTCGCATGCCTTTCCTGTTGGATGTTTGCTTGTTCCTGGTTTCATAGAAAGGTTTGCCATTTCACAAGCATTGCGCTGTTTGTCCCGAACAGATGCAGAGTTTGTGCTAGCAAATCAGCCAGGGTGATTTCAAAACACTTTTTGTTAGTTTATTTTTCAGAGTAATTATCATAGAGCTTTTGACAAGGCGAGTGACCGGCAGAGGAGGGAGGCTTGTATGAATTTTTTCACAGTGCATTAAGCAATATTGCTGCTGTATTAATAATGTAGGGATTTATGGGATTACAGAGCAGGATCAGGAGATCTGCTCTTACTGACTACTGATATGCTGGATCTGCCATGGTCATGTTAGACTGGTTCATCTTGTCAAATTAAATTACTAACTGAGTGAGGAACAGTCTTAAAGGGATAGTTTGCCCAAAGATAAAAATTAAATCATCATTTATTCACCATTATTTTTTTTTTCCATTCAATGAGAGTCGTGACTAAGGCTGTCAGACCATAACATCTTGTTCCACAGATGAACGAAAGCCATATGGTAATGGAACAAATATTTTACTCTTTGGCCATAAAGACCAGTGTTATGTTTGAAGGAAAAGGGTGAGGCTTGCAAGCCGAAGAACACCATCCCAACCGTGAAGCGTGTGGGTGGCCGCATCATGTTGTGGGGGTGCTTTTCTGCAGGAGGGGCTCGTGCACTTCACAAAATAGATGGCATCATGAGGAAGGAAAATTATGTCAATATATTGAAGCAATATCTCAAGACATCAGTCAGGAAGTTAAAGTTGTGGCAAAATGGCTTAAGAACAACAAAGTCAAGGTATTGGAGTTGGCATCACAAAGCCCGGAACTCAATCCGACGAAACATTTGTGAGCAGAACTGAAAAAGCGTATGAGCAAGGAGGCCAACAAACCTAACTCCGCTGCACCAGTTAGAGCCTTGAGGAGGAATGGGCAAATATTCCACAGCTTATTGTGAGAAGCTTGTGGAAGGCTACCCAAGTTAAACAATTTAAATGCAATGCTACCAAATACTAACAAAGTGTATGTAAACTTCTGACACACTGGGACAGGGAATGTTTTCTACGTTTAATTGTCAGGAATTGTGAAAAAGGTTAATGTAAACTTCAACTGTATCTAAACTAAAATTCCTGTTCATGTTTTTTTTTTAATCTCTGGTCACACAGACTGCTCTTAGATGCCCTCATTCTGGAATGTACACATTTAAGTTTTTTTTTTATTTATTCTGACCTCATTTTACTGGCAGGAGAGTCAGAGATAAGAGCGGGAAATCTTGCTGTTATGTCTTCTTTCTTTCTTTCTTTAGAGTCTTTATATGACTTTTATAGGAAGGCAGAGCATTGCATTATTGTCAAATTACCTTTATTGTTTTTGTGTGTATGACTCTTTATAAAACGTGAGGCTAACAATAGGAGTTATTTGTGAAGTGTTATATTTGTGAGCCATATGTGTGCGTCTGCTTCCAGTAAAAAGTCTACTACATGTCTGTACTAAATTTTGCTGAAATATGTTGTAACATTTCCAGTAATTATCTATTTTTCTGACAAGTACCAGTGTAGCATGACCACATGTAGCAGTGTAGCATCCATCTTATTCATTTAAGCAAACCAGTTTGTTTGGACCGTTATTAACTGATTCACTGATTTGTTGGAGTCGTCACTCAAAACAGTTCCCAGAAGTCCCTGTACAGCTAATATTTTATACATATTAACTTCGGTTTATCACTGTTTTATATTCCCTTTCAACTGAATTAAAGGGTTTTTGGTTTCATTAGTTCTATTTGGTATAACGTGAATACTGCTCTGATAATATGACTGTATTGCATTTAATTTGATAGTAACATTAAAACTCAGACGTTTAAACTTAAATGTAATAATTTACTTTTTGTTTGTAGATTGTAGTTTAGTTAACTACTTTATATGGCTAACTTGACTGCTGCCTTACTACTCTAAATTGAAACTGTAGCTTGCCAAGCCAGCTACTTGCTTCTCTTGTAGATTCCCTAACACTGTGTGCTAATGATCAGACAAAAGCAGGCCATGATGCCGATGTTTATCCTGTGTTATTCCTGTTGGCCTCATATTAGGGGGCTATTTCTATGTTTGCTCATGTTTCACTGACCACTTCACACAAGAGACTGTGCACACAAGCGAGCAAATATGCAGCATTTACAAGAGCGATTAGCACTTTTAAATACAAATTTGCAATGCTATTGGCAGAAGCCACTAGCAGAAAAGAAACTTTGTCTGAGCTTGGCTTTCAGCTCTGGCAACAGCCTATCATTATGGGCAATGGCTTATCCATTTATCCCTATTCAGCTGTAGGGCCTCACAATGTTTTCACTGCAGTGATAGATGAGGTTGGCTCCGATTACTGCATAATATTGTGACAGAACAGGGAGGCCAATCAGCACTATTGATTGGACCACTGTGTACTTTTTAGATTAAAGAAATAGTTAATCCAAAATAAAAATTCTGATATAAAAGTGTCCTGAAGATGAACTCAAACAAACGCTTAAACCCAGAATGAAAATAATAGACAACATCTATTTGAAATGAAAGCATTAGTTCTGTCATTATTTACGCTCCCTCATGTTGTTCCAAACCCATATGACTGACTTTATGACAAAAAAAGGAGACATTTTTATAATCTCCTAGTTTTTATCTTTTCAATTATAAAATATCTGGAGGATGCAAAAGCACCATAAAAGGATTATAAAAATGGCCAGTGCAAAGTGTTCTGAAGCACAGCCGATCCCGTAGCCTAACACCCACATAAAAGCACAAGTTTTTCCCCATTCATTTTCACCGTAGGCATTTCTCCACCTTGACCCAAACCAGAAAGATCTATTAATTAACAACATTAAAACATTTGATTTTCAGCAAACAATTTTTAAAAATAAAAAAAAGCGATTGGTAGTTGGTAAATTCTCTGATTGGTGTTCTCACTTCGGTATCATGGGAGATGTGGAGCCAGAGAAATTATTGATTGGATTTTATGAGAGACAACTGCACATTGCAGTTTGAATAATTAATTAATCAAGCGCACTGCCTCATGGAGAAAAACATTTCCTCCTGAAAAAATAACGGCAAATGTAATTCAGCAGGCTGACATAAACTATAACGTTTTTATAGTTAATGGGAACATAATTCGCTCCGATGTTCTGAAGGCCAGCATTGTTCGAAGAACAGATCGAAATTTCACCTTTGGTGTTCCACAGAAGAAAAACATACAAGTTTGGAATGACAGAAGGTTTAGTAAATGATGACAGAATGTGAATTAATTATTTCAAATCAAATAGACATTTGTGTTATTTTCATTTTTGGTATATGCATTTGTTTGAGTTCATTTTGAGGACACTTTTATATCAG
This sequence comes from Xyrauchen texanus, assembly GCF_025860055.1. Taxonomy (NCBI): domain Eukaryota; kingdom Metazoa; phylum Chordata; class Actinopteri; order Cypriniformes; family Catostomidae; genus Xyrauchen; species Xyrauchen texanus. Next base: position 20,174,292 of record NC_068300.1, read on the forward strand.
ACCGAGCGATCAGTCAATAAACTTCAGTGTTGGTTTGTGTGTGGTGTGTGTAACTTTGTGTATTGCGAAATGGTCCAAAACTGCTTTGTAAATAAAGTTTTATTCACATCATTCCCAAACATTACCACACATCACACTCCACACACAGACCAAAGCTGGAGTTAACTGACTCCTGACCTGACATGAACTCTCTCTCTCACTGTCTGAGGAAAGTTTTTCACACTGCTTTCCCAATCATTACCAAAACACAACACATACACACACACGCATGTAGGGGCCTGTTGCCAGACAGACAAGGAAACCTCAACCATGAGAAATATTACACACAAACATGCCACATGTGAACATGTGAAGTTCATAAAGTGCTTCACATTTTTAATGCATGCTATGCGTCAGTTCAGCATGCCCATGAAGAGTAGCTTCATGGTTACTTTCCTCCACCACTTGAATTAAATGCCATTATTTTATTATTTGACAGGCTGCAGTGATTAAAAACTGAAGACATAAAATAATGTTCAGAGGGTTACCATAAGTATGTGAGGTGATGTAGCAAGATTTAGGCATCATTCACTATTATCTGTCACAGAAACACAGAGGATATCAATTAAGTTGACAATTTAAAATGTTTTACATTAAAGCTGAAGTAATTTCTGCACCATTGAACAGAATTGTCATAATAAAAATAGTTTTCAAACAGCCTTCTGAATAAGCCAGCATTCAATAGGCTACAAGTTAAGCTCAATCAACAGCATTTGTGGCATAATTAATATTTTTTTTCAATCTTATTTTATCCCAAATTTGGCATGCCCAATTCCCAATGATCTCTAATTCCTTGTGATGCAATGTTACACGCCTATATCCAGATGGCAGATGTTGAATCTCGGTAGCCTCCATTTCTGAGACAGTTAGCCCACGAATCTTATCACTTGTCTCGATTAGCGCTTGACCACAGAGACTTAGCGTGTGGAGGCTCATGCTATTGACCATGTCATCCACAAAAAATTTCCCATGTGCTCCATTGAGAGTGAGAATTATCGTATAGTAACCATGAGGAAGCTAAGCCATGTAACTCTACCCACCATAGCAACTGGGCCAATTGTTTGCTTAGCCTGGCTGGAGTCAATGCATCTTTATGACATGATGAGATTTGTGTAGGGAGCATAGACAGAACCACCTCACGTTTGCTCAGAACAGAGCTCCGCAGAGCAGCGCCTGGCACACGCAGACTGTTTGCTTTATTAAATCACAGCCCTTTGCATTTTAATATTCATAAGGTCATATCTTGATTTCGATTCTATTTAAATTGATTGTTCACCCCTGCACAATGCAATAGAAAGACGTGTTGTTTTTGCGGAACACGTTCTTTTTTTTTTTATCTCATCACATTGAATTCAGACTGCAAGATCACAATTTGAGTATCATTCTCTTGCCGTGGCGCTGGAGATTCAGTAACGGCGGAGCGCTTGATTTGAAAAGATTGATAGTCAAACAACTGAACTAAAGATGTATTTTGGTACAAAATCAATGCAGCACTTTTTGTGTTGCTGTCTGCTTAAGATGAATCGCTTATGTTGTATCCTTCCTCATTCAGTAAGTCGCTTTGGATAAAAGTGTCTGCTAAATGAATACATTTAAATAAAAGACTGAGAGGAGATTGCATTTGATTTGACTATGAAATGAAAACATTGATGTAGAAAATAATTGGAAAATATTGGCTTCTGTTGTGAGAACGTCACTATTCTGAAAACTAGCCGAGCTACATTCATTCTACTGAAAAATGTTATTAAGTTAGCAGCATCACTATTTTTCAGTAATTAGTACCCAACAATGTCTAGTCACCCCCCACTCATCAACTAAAATATTGATGAAAATCACAAGTGCCAAAATAGGCAGTTTTGCAACCTGATTGCTCGGCCCTAATGCTCAGTCAAACGAGAGCTGGACTCTCAGAGTTGCAGAGTGAGGTGTTTCTGAAGAGGCTTTCCTGTTATTGGGAGCAGAGCTGACGCTGGACCTGTTGTTAATAGCTGTGTTGTAACAGGTTGAGTGGTTTGCATGCAGTGCGGTTAAAGTCTAATTTTAGGTCTGACTGCCAGTGTTTTGGTAGTTGCTGCCTTAGACTGTTTTTGTGGTGTGGTATTAAATCATACAGCTCTTTCCACTTCTCTCTAACTTTCATTCTTTCTTTTTACACACTCTTCGTTTTTTTTTCTCAGCACCTCAATTTATTAATTGTAATTATCAATAATCCTTATTCACTTTTCTTTCCTTCTGCTGTAGCTTTCAAACTGGCCAAGTTGCGGTTGATTGTTACATGCAATTGTCATTGATGTTTGGTCATGCCGCTTCGATGTCATGACGTCAAAACCATTTATGTCAGACAAAGACCCATTACGTCTAAACATGCCGTATTTGAATTGAATTTGAATTAAAGCTGAAGTGTGTAATTTCTGCGCCATTAGTATCACCAAACGGAATTGCAAAAATAATACTGAACACACCCTTCATCGAATTAAAAGATAATCCCACCCCAAACTCACGCCATTGGTTCAATCAATGTTGATGTGTCTGGCTGGGTCGCTCAAAAACAGAAATGTTGTAAGAGCCGCAGTGTTTACACTATTAGGGGAAAATCAACCTAATAATGTCTTACTTATAATTGTTTCTTCATATAAGGTGGTGTAGATTTTGTTATTGTGATTGTGTGGACATGTTCCCCCATCACCCGTCAAAGTTCAAATGAAACCTATGCAACTGGTTTAATGGCGGTTTTTATTGTGCCAATTTACTTTGTTCAGTAGGTGATCCTTTGTTGTTGTTGTCTGAATGCTTTAGCTTTGATGTTGCAAATGCGATGTGGCCATATGCTCCTCTTCCGAAAGTAGTCAGAGTGATCGGATTGACGGCGCTCACTTTATGTCAGTGTGTTGAATGGTGATGTCAGGCATGCTGAAAGTATTCCAAGAAGTCTAAAATCAGTGAGACGACTTGGAATATCTTCTGTATGTATGACATCACCATTCTGTGAAACATAACGTAAAGTGACCGCCATCGATCCAATCACTCAGACTACTTTCAAAAGGGGAGCACATGGCCACATCTTATTTGAAGTATCAAAGCTAAAACATTTAGACAACAACAACAAAAAAAAGGATCACCGACTCACCCTAGTAAATTGGCAGTTTAAAACCTGCCATTAAAACATGGGTTTAATTTGTACCTAGCTAACAAAGATTAAAACATTTGTTTTGGCCCAATAATTACTTAACAGGAGGTCCTTTGTGGTTTGACCACGATGCACCAGGAGGCATTAGCATTTACACTTCAAATGTGCAATATGCATTCTTTCCATGGAGTGATTAGATCACAGTGCATCTCCAAGACGCATTGGAGCCGTTTACCCCAGTATTTAGTAATGTCTACTTGTGAGCAGATTTACCAAGATGAGTATTAATACCAGGTTTAGACTGAACCTTTTTTTAAATATTTACAAATGCCCTACAGTTGACAAAGGATTATAAAGGAGCTCCTACAATAAAAATTACTGGTTTGACTTGCACTTCCTTGAACCTTTCCCACATTATCACATCTAGCAATATGACTGTTGTGATGGATGTGGCTTTCTGAGACCGGTGTTGTGTGTGTGTGTGTGTGTGTGTGTGTGTGTGTGTGTGTGTGTGTGTGTGTGTGTCTGTCTGTCTGGTGGGCAAGTCGAGGCTTGTTTTTTGTTTGAGTGAAGCTGCAGTCTGAGTTCACACAGCATTTGGTGGACAGTGATGCAGGGTTTGGCAGCACAGTAATACCCACAGTATAAATCCAAGCTCACTTATCTGTGTCTACACACAAACCTTTTAATCATACGTGCTGTGACTGTGGTTTTGGTTTGTTGAGCAGTGAAACCCCCTTCATATTTTGCCAAGATATCCTAAAGTCTCCTCTAAAGGCAATAAAGGCTTTGTTTCATCCACACTCTTCACTGTACACAAAACACCAAGTACACAAAACACCAAGTTTTTTCAGGTATGACAAGCCACTTTCCCCCAACACTGAGATCTCCAGGATAAGCATCATAAAAGGCTGCAAATGTTTTTTCCGATCAGCACACACTAAACCGAGACCCTTTAGTCAAGAGTTACAGCACATCATTTGATGCAGCTTAATGATAATACCACAGTACACCAGAGCACCTTTATTACATCTCTACCTATCTAGAACCTTTGTTATAGTCTAAGAATAATTCTCAGTTATCCCTGCAGAAAGTAGTTATGACATAAACCCAGATTTACATGGAAAAGATGGTCATGTCTGGTTATGACACGGGGTAAAAACAACTTTTGATTGTAACTGATTTCTCATGGTTTCTACCTGGTAGTTCCTGTAGGTCAACTGGTAGAGCGTGGTGCTAGTAATGCCTAAATCATGAGTTCAATTCCCAGGGAACACAAATTGATACAATGTACACCTATTTATTCATGCAATTATCGATTATTATATTATTATCCGCTAACAGTGTGGCAGCAGTGCACATAAAATCATGCGGATACAGGTCAGGAGCTTCAGTTAATGTTCACATCAACCATCAGAATGGGTAAAAAATTTGATCTCCGTCATTTCAACTGGCATGATTTTTGGTGCCAGATGGGCTGGTTTGAGTATTTCTGTAACTGCTGATCTCCTCGGATTTTCACGCACAACAATCTCTAGAGTTTACTTGGAATGGTGCCAAAACAAAAAACATCCAGGTAGCGGCTGTTCTGCTGACAAAAATGCCTTGTTGATAAGAGAGATCAATGGAGAATGGCCAGATTGGTTTGAGCTGACAAAAAGGCTACAGTTACTCAGATAACCACTCTACAATTGTAGTGAGCCGAATAGCATCTCAGAATGCACAACATGTCAAACTGTGAGGCGGATGGGCTTCAACAGCAGAAGATTAGGCGTAGATATTATTAGGACCATTGTGTTCCTAATAAAGTGCTCAGTGAGTGTATACCTTGAATGCACGCTGTCACTTTGGAAAAAAAACTTCTGCCATATGCATAAAATGTAAAATATTTTTTCCATTCTGGTCCGAGCTGGTTTGGGTGGCTAATCAGATGGAATACTGTGGGCCCGATGTCGACCTTGTAGACCATGTAGGTCAACCTGGTTAAAGCTGGTACACCATGTTGATTAAGCTGCTGTGACCTGGTTAATCATGTACCAAAACACACTTTAAATATATATATATATATATATATATATATATATATATATATATATATATATATATATATATATATATATATATATATGACCTCGATTTATCTGTAGTTTTCCATTAGGGATTAATAAGAAGTAATCAGCCACTTTTCCAATCTCAGAAGTTCTATATTTAGTTTTTAATTTGTATTGTACCACCACAGCTGGTGCTGATCTTAGTTGGTGACTATACTTACAGTCCTATTCTCTACTTTGTTTTGTATGTTGTAGAGTTTGCACATAACTGCACCATCATGGGCTGCCAGTACAATTGTTCGGTCACAATGTCAGGCCCCAAGTGCTATTGCAGGAACGGCTACGAGGTGGGAGAGGACGGGAAGACATGCAAAGGTGAGCTCTGGTGCTGTACTGTACCTACATGATCAAAGATCTCCTGTTGAAGAGGTAGTGGCTGACTCTTACAATCCATGTTGTTCTCTTGGCTTCAGACTTTAACGAGTGTGCAGTGTATGGGACCTGCAGTCAGACATGCACAAACAAAGAGGGCTCCTACACCTGCAGCTGTGTGGAGGGCTACCTGCCTCAGCCAGACAACCGCTCCTGCAAGGCCAAGAATGGTAGGAATCAAACACTTGCTGCTGCTACTTTGTTTTTCAGGGTTCCCACGGTTATGGAAAACCTTGTGAACTTTAAAATTGAATCCTGGAAAAGTCATGGAAAATTCTAAAGTGAATATAAACGTTTCTAAATTCTGTTCTTCTCTAAAATATTTCTAAAATATTTCATTGGCTATAAATTGCTCTTTGTGAGAGCAGTCTCTATAGAAAATATACAAAATTCTGGTAACTCTTTACAATAAGGTTGTATTTGTTATAGGGCTGTCGATTTAACGCGTTAATTCAGTGCGATTAATTTGACCAAAAATAATGCGTAAAAAATGTTTACGCAATTAATCGCACCATAATAAGGAAGATTCCTGAGAAATGTAGCTTGTAGTACCACCTGTTTACTCCGGAGGGCAGTAAGTGAAATTTCAGCTGTATGAGCAACGCACAGTTTATACAGTGAACAAAACACTTCAGTGGGAACATACGTTACATTCTGGCATTCAAAACACTTGAAGGAGTACAAATGCGATCTAAGGGATCTCTATATGTGTTTAAAGATTGAGTATTAAACTATATTTCACTTGAAACAGTGAACTAAAAATGTTATGTTTGATGCGACTCACCCGAGACACTACACAAGCATGTCTGACGCAGGTTTAGATTGACGGGCTCTTAAACAAGCCCTCATAATAAATCTCCAACTGATTGACAAATTTACTTGTGAAATGGATTGCTGTGAACTGTGTGCCAATGATTGACTTATGTTCAATAATGTGGTATTAAACAATACATATATATATATATATATATATATATATATATATATATATATATATATATATATATATATATAATTTATTTAATATTTAAAGATAACTATGTATAATTATATATTGATATAAATATGTGTAATCTTTATATATTGAATTATTGTTATATGAGGGGCTTTCTCAGCAAATATTTGTATATGCGATTAATCACGATTAATTAATCGGGACACCATGTAAAATTTGTAACATTTTAATCGATTGACAGCCCTAATTTGTTAACATCAGTTAACTACAGTAGTTCACATGAGCTAACAAAAAAATCTGAGAGACTTCTTGGAATATCTTCAGTATGCCTGACATGTCCATTCTGTGAACCGGTGACGTTGTCAATCCGATCACTCAGGCTACTTTTGGAAGGGGAGCATATGGCCACAACACATTTGTATCATAAATGCTATAACATTCCGACAACAACAAAGTATCACCTCTTCACCCAAATAAATTGCTGCTATAAAAACTTATAAAACTGTTAATTTTGACATTTACTAATGCATTTTTAAAATGTTGTATATAATAACAGCTAACATGAACTAACAATAAACAATTTTTTTTCATTATTTAACATCAACTAAGAGGGACGAAGGCTGTAAGCAATTTTTCTTCATTGTTTATTTATGATACCTAATGCTAGGGCTGCACAATAATGATGAAAATGATAATCACGATTATTCTGTAATTTGAGAATTCTTTTTTTTTAAGTATAGGGCTGCACAGTTTGTGTAAAAAAAAAAAAATCCCAACTATTTCCACTGCTTAGATGTATATTCTTAAAGAAAACAAATTGCATTAAACTGTAGCTCACGTTGAACAACTACTAACTAGTAAGTGATTCCTTTTTAACAAAATTAAGTCATGATTTGCCTGTGCTTTACTGGCAATAGAATAGAGTGTTTGCACTTGAAAAAAAGAGACATTTTTTTTAATTAGTTTTATCATTATATTGCAATATACAATCTTTAATCATTTAGCAGCATTGCTATATGGCCTCAAACCATGGTCATGTTTAAAATATGATTAATTGGCTAGCCCTACTTAATGCATTTACAATGTCAAAAAAATTTTTTTTACTGTGAAGTGTTACCAAAATTCCTTATTCAGTAATCACGAATGACTGGAATAGTCATGAAAATTCATTCATCAGTAGATGTGGTTATGCTGGTTCTTCGTTCTTCAGTCCAATCCTTTGTTTTGGAAATAACAAGGCTCCACCATGTTTTCTCATGTTTAAGACCCTGTAGATCGGCATCCATACCTCCTCATAGCCAACTCTCAGAACATCCAAGCTACGTCTTTGAGTGGAGCCAACCCCATCTCCATCACCACCAAGCAGACCACTGCCATGGACTTTATCTACGCCAAGGAGACCGTGTGCTGGATCCATATGGGTGACTCACCTGCTGCCACCCAACTAAAGTGTGCCAAATTTCCCAACGCCAAAAGCTTCATGGAGGAGAAGACCATCAATATCTCGCTCAGTCTGCACCGTCAGTAAAAATTTTAATTGTATTTATTGGGTTTGTTTTATTTGGTTGTCTAGGATCTGTTGGGCCTTGAAGTGGGTGGTATACAGTGGCAAGAAAAAAGTATGTGAACCCTTTGGAATTAGCTGGTTTTCTTAAAAAATATTTTTTTTTACATAATATTCAACCTAAGTTTCATCAGTCCACAAAACATTTTCCCAGAAGCGTTGTGGAGTGCCAAGTTGGTCTTTGGCAAACTTCAGGCTCGCAGCAATGATTTTGTTGGAAAGCAGCAGCTTCCTTCGTGATGTCCTGCCATGGACACCATGCCTGTTTAATGTTTTACGTATAGTAGACTCATGAACGGATGGATATATTACCCAGTTCCAATGATTCCTTTAAATCTTTAGCTGTCACATTAGGGTTATTTTTTACCACATCATACTGTAGTGTGCCCTTTGAGTCATATTGGCTGGATGGCTACTTCTAGGGAGAGGAACCACAGTTCCAAATCATCTCCATTTATAGATCATTTGTGTAACTGTGGACAGAGGAATATCTAACATCCTGTCTACACCTGATGCGTCCGTTGACACTATGCATCGTAAAGCAGTAGCTTGAGGCTGTCTACACTGAACGCGCCAACGCAAACATTCTAAACCATTTATTTGTGATGTTGGCAGTAGTAGCGCCAGGGCTTGCGGCGCAAAATGGAACAGGATCCCATTTATTCTCTGTGCAACGGACGCTTCCAGTGTAGACAGCATCACTGATTATAATGGGGTTCTATTGCTTTTGATGCACTGCCCATAGGTCTTCTAAGATCTCTTTTTTTGCTAGGCATGGTTTACGTCAGCAGATGCTTCTTGTGAATAAGAAAAATAAAAAATAAAAAAATAAAACTCAAAGTAGCAAAAACCCACACCTCCAATTTGGTTTCATTAATTGCATGTCAGGTTTGCCAACTTCTGACTCTAATTAGCTTTTGTTGATGTCATTATCCAAGGGGTTCACATACTTTTTCCAACCTACATTGAATGTTTGAATGATGTATTCGATATGTACAAGAACAATACAATATGTTTTGTGTTATTAGTTAAAACAGATTGTGTTTGATTGTCTAGATAATGGTCAAACCATATTTTAAGACAAATTTATACATAAATACAGATAATTCCAAAGGGTTCACATACTTTTCTTGCCACTGTATATCACACTATGAGTAATGTTATATTGCAGTAAAAATTTAAATACTAAGTATTTTTTCTGGAAAAGCAGTCCCATAAGATTAGTAATGATCTTACTGGCAAAGTAGTGAATATTGCAATGATTTGACTACATTTTTTAGGCTATTACGTTTTCCTAAAAACACGTGATTTGTTTCCTGATCTTCTAACTACTAATCGCTATTTAAGTATGAAAGCAGTGAGACGTTTTAATAGTGTTTTAAGTTGTTTCAGAGCAAGTACTCTACATCAATATTGACAAAAAAGAATTAAATGGAGAGATATAATTTGTATGTAATTTATTCACAAAATCTTCACGATGATCTTACTGGCAATATAAAATTGTGCAACATTGAGAGTATTGCGATGATTTTAATACGCTTTTTTATTTGCCAATTACCGGTAAGTTTCTCAAAGATCACATCATTGGTTTTGCAATCCTTGGTTGACAAGGAAGGCTAGCGAAACGAAAGACATCCTACACATATGAGAGCATTAAGACACATTAATAGTGGCTTTTAAGCTATTTATATATACATATTCTTAATCTTGTCAAAAGGCAAAAATATAGAGAGATATTTTTGTAGCCATATTGTTCAGTCACACCACACAGCCCTAGTTGGACCATTTGATCCAAATCTATTAGCACATATGTTTACTGGCCATTCAAGTTCCTTCATGGATTATGAGATCTATACTCATGAGCACTTCTTGTTTGTGATTCAACCTAATTAAAAAAAATTGTCGTTAAGGTGACGTTTACTTTCCAGTGAGTGACATGTCTTTGGCCGTGTTTCCCATCTGTGGAAAGCGAAATGACTTAATCTTCCTGTCAGTCAGTATTTATTACTTTGATTCCACTAAGTGTTAACTAGGCTTAACAATTGTCTGGGAAACGTATAATTAGTTATAATTATGTTCTTCCCAGTGGCGTGCTGACAATGACATATTTATTCTAGATATGATAACACAATAACAGTGATTTCAGATGCCAAGGATACATTGATTACTGCCAAACCTTTGCATCAATTGTTACAACACTTTTTACAACTTATAAAATAAACTGTTACATCATCTTGACATTCTTGCCCTGGGGATACTCTACATTATTAGGTCTATGGCTTATTTTCCACCTGAACTGTTTTATTTTCCTTACAAGATCAAACTACATGCAGGTTAGTTTAGAATGTGGGTGAAAGAAGTTACCATACATGTTTCCTGTTTTAAAACCTGTCCAAAGATTTGAAACCTCAGCATGCAGTGCATTCCAGCCACGTAGTGCGTCATGCCACTTCATACAACTTACTTGGAAAAAGAACAGAGCAGCATGCTGACATGGCACTATTTCACTCTGCCTGGCCTGATGTCAGCACCCATGGAAAATCATATATTATTTACATATATTTACATATGTATACTGTGTCTGAGATCACATCTGGAATCAAAAATCTAATTTAAACCTGTAAATAGAAGTTGTTACAGGATTTCTAAAATTTTGATCACAGACAATCAGTATAACGCAGATTTTCTTGTTTTAATGGAAGTGCACAAGATGCTTTTTGGGAAATGTTTTTAATTCATGCTGAGATAAGATGGATCATCAGTTTTTGCACAACTTGTGGAGTCCATGCCGGCTCAAGTGCATGATGTCATTAAAGCAAAAGGAGGACATGCCTAATACTAAGAAATTCACAAATTGATGTTCATTTATCAATTAATCTTTTAACTTAAATTGTTAAAATATAAAAAGCAATGGGAAAAAAACCCTCAACTACTCATATCAGTCTTATTCCTACTAATCCCATGAAATGGTGTAACCTTCACTTAATTACCCTAATGATACACAGGATACTAAATTATGCATTCATGTTGTTGATAAATGTTGGACATTCCCAGTGATGGATATGTCTTGAAAGCCACCTCAGACTAAATATTGGCTGCTATCTGATGAAGATACGACCAAGTGTGGTGTTGTGTTCCAGCCTAGAGGAATAATGGGTGCAGAAAGACAGCAGTCTGAGATGTCCCAGTGTTCCCACAGAAAGTAGCACCTTCTCTGAGTGTTTGTCTGTGTATGATGTCAGAACTACAGAGAAAGCCACTCAACAAGAGACCAAGGAAGCAATTTTACAGAAAGGGTGCACAGGGTGGGATGGTGAGTTAGAACATAGTAGTTTATTGTTTCTAGGAATCAGGGTCTGTTTACTTCCTAGGGCTTGAGCACAATTTAGAGTTATTTGTGGTGGTCAGTAAGGCAAGCTAGGTACTCATAACTTTTCCTGCATTGAGGTGTGGGTTTCGTTTTTTGCAGAATTTGAGTGATTGTTGTCGTTCTGCTTGAAGCAACACTGCAGGTATTGGGATTCTTGCTGCTTTCACCTTGCAAATCATATTCATAATTTCACTAGTTTAATGTTATGTCTACCATCAGTAGCTCATCTGACAGACTCTGTGTCATAGAGTGGCTTTAAAGGAAGTCTGGGCCCTGTGCTATCTCAGGCCCTCTGATATAAAATCCATTAACATGCATGACAGACAATAGGATACAATGACTCAATCTCTTTTCATAGCATTTATGACTCTGAATGGAACAGTTAGTAGACTATAGATGCAGCATCAGATGAGAGTGACTCAGAACCTTGCGGCAGAATTGTGAATTATCCTGGCTGTGTTGTGATTTGTAGCCTCATCAGGTTCATTTGCTTAATCCAGCAGCTGAGACTCTGGCTCTAACTCCTTTATTCCAAACTTCAGCTGTCTACCAGAGCATACAGGAATGAATACCAAAGTTCAGCTACAGATCCTGCCTGAACTAATCATAAACTTAATCCACACTTAAAGTTCTATTTGTGTATATATTAGTTATCGACCAATATATCGCTGAGACAATAAATCGGCCGATATTCAGAATTTTTTCATTATCGTCATCGGACGACAAATGTTCCCTTTTGGCCGATTTGATAGTTCCTCAGCCATTTTGGGGGATTTTTAGCTCCTACTCCAGAGTAGGTACTTTGGAGGCATGTAGGGACAGTGCAGCCTGTGATTGGTCAAAAACCTATGATGCTCAAAGCATTGAGAAATTGATGTGTTTGTGCGGCTTGCTACCTAAGTTAGGGGCAATATTTGACCTTTGGAGTTGTTTTTCATGGGCATTATTTACTTTTTATGAGGGCAATGCTGGGCACAACTGTTGGCACAACAGTTCTAATTCATGTTTCAACGTTGTGGTTTTAATAAAGTATAATTGTCACATACAACAGTGCATCAGGAGTTATTAATCCTAATATATAATGAATATATTAATTAATTACATTTCAACAACACAATGGCTAGGGATGTGTAAAACGGCATATTTTACAAATTGACTAGTCGTGGGTTATGTCGATGATTAGTCAAAGCCCTGTATAATTAGGTTGGAGTAATTTCCAGAAGACACCACTCAGACACATTTCTTAGACACTAAGCACAGCCTTTCAATAGGGTAGAAGACATTCAAAAAATAAATAAGCTTAATAACTATAACCTTTGTTTGCACAAAACTGTCAAAGTCATCAAAATCCGGATGACTCCGAAATGTCAGACAGTAAAATATTGTTGGTGTGCTTTGGTGTAGCGGTGTTTTTCACCCTTAGATGCGTATTTTATCAATACGTCTTTTTGTTTGTGCCTTCATTACATAACGAGTAAAATTCATACATTTGAACATAAATGAAGTAAAAGCAATAGAACTAATAAAAACACCTAGAATGCCTAGAACAGCATGTGGTAGTAACATCATATATGTGTTCAGGTGTATTAACTAAGTATAAAACAAGAAATAAGAGAGCACTAATAACACTAAATTATTTCACACCTTTGTAAATGTATTTTTACACCATATCTATTGTTTTTTAATGAGGTGCAAATTTAGCCTACCTCGATTTCATAAATTAATTCCAAGGGCTAAATTCTTTAGTTTGACCTCAAAATTCAACTACAGAGTTTTAAAACCTATACTTGAAAAAAATAAAATAAAATCTAAATATAGAAATAAAATGACACGTAAAATATTAACTTCAGAATAATCAAACCAAACATTAATTTAAAACTCACTCTTAGATGATAGTCTAGGAGTCTAAATTCCAGGTCGAATGTCAGTGTTTCAAAATACTATGATAATAAATCATCTGGTGATGCATTTAAAATAATTAAAGAACTGAACAGGAAATCACATTTTAAACCTAGGCCTCACCACATTAAAAATGAAATGCATTTTAAATGCCAGCATTTTATAATCCGCAGAGATAATTTTTTTTATTCATGAGAGAATCAAAAAGAAAATAACAATGCTCCGCCCAAAAATGCTCACAGTAAATAATATTAATACATATCTATTTTATTATTAGAACAAAATATGGGCATACAACAACATAAATACAGGACAAACAAAACAATAAACCAAAAACAAACGAAACTTTATGTGAAGTGAAGGTGTGATGTTGTGTTGTGCGTATGTATATCTCTATTCAGTTTTTATGTAAATATATATGTTAGGCAAGCATAGAGAGAAAAGATTCTTGATATTTCACTGAAAATTTTGAAATTAACAGTTTTTATTTTGACTGAAAAGGAGAGCTGCTACTTTCTTTAAACATGAAGAAAAGAGAGTGTTACTCTGCAAAACCAGTCAAATGCTTTTTAACACCAAAGGAATTGAACAGACAAAAATATTGACATTCTTTATTAGACTCTGAAAAATAAAAAAGGTTCCACAGAGACAGACACCGTTAGGAAATGTTAACTGCACATAGGTAAATTACGATGATAGCTTAATATCGTGCTTTCCCATATGAGCTCGACCTTCCCCGTGGGCACTACCCAAGGCAACCATGGGATGGCACCTTTACTGGAACATGTGACTCAATTGGACGGACAAAAAAAAAATAAAAAAATGTGAATAAAGTTCGCCACATACACACTTTTTAAAAAAAAATTTTTTTACATGAAGTCATCAATCAATTTAATTATCAAAGGTAAAAATATGTTTTAGGAAGTTCAAATAATCCATTTAAAATCCTCTTGGCTCAGATATCTGAGGGGGCACGTGCCCCCTTACTTTGAATGGGCATGACACCTGTGTGTGTGTGTAACTTCTTTGGGAGACACACTTTGAGTTTTCATCGCATCTGTACTGTTTATAATGTGCGACTATACAGAAATTAAATTGATATCTGGATTACTACATCAGAATTTTCCTGGGATGACAGATATAAATAATTAGATGCTTATCTATAGTGGGTAATTGAACTCTATTACACAATAACCCGTCATTAAATCTAGTTTGCATGAGGGAAGTATTTGTTACTGTAACATGGCTGTTACTGTATGATAACTTGCATCAAGACGTATTTTGTTAGTCAATGAGGGAGTATTTCAGTATATCTCTCACTGCGGCTGCCGCATGCACAGCTCTTTAAATTAAATTGTAACCTGAAGACACAGACTGCATCTGAAAACAGGGAAATGCTGCCTGTATAAGGAGGTAGGATGAAATAAAGGTGCTTTTGAAACTGTTCAGAGACCAGTTTCCAAAAATGCTGTTGTTTAAACCATTAACTGATTAGGCAGCTGCCTACGTTTTCAAATGCAGACCTAACAAAAGTGTAGCTCCGATTCCGGCGTCCTCTGTTGTTGATTTTGTTTTTGTTGTTGCTATTGAATCATGCATTCCAACGATGTAAGAAGAAAAATTGTCGATTCTAGATTATGTCACAACTGTGGTAACTATGTGATTGCAAATGCAATGGGAAAGTCTCCTCGGGTGTTCTGTTCCTCGTAAGAGTTCTCACCTAGAAAGTAACTAAAGGAAAAGTACCAGCACTGTAGGTGGGATAGTACTCAAAAATGACAATTCTGTATTTGTAACGAGGACACAGGTAGGTTGGGATTCATATGCGGTTCTTTATTGGAAAGGCAGAGCAAAAGTCGTACAGGCAAGGTAGAGGACAGGCAGACAGGGAATATAACAGACAGGCAATAGCGTAACTTGAACAGGCAGGGGTCTGGGCAGGCAGCAAACAATCGAGGTACGAGACAGGCAAGACGTAACAAGGCAGGTAGCAAGCAGACAAGGTCTAAGAACAGGCTAGGTTGGCACACACGATAACTAGGGTATGAATACTGAGAATAACTTGCTTGGAAATGTCGCCGGGGCAAACAAGACTTCGCAATGAGGGAATACACAGTCACGATTAAGTAGGGCAGTGAAAACAAGGGACAGCTGTGGAGTAATCAGACCTAGGTATGCGGGTCAAAGGGAAATGTTGTCCTAAGGGTCAATACTCCGGTGAATCCGATCTCCGATGACTGAAGGAGGAGGCGCCTTCACCGGTGTTCGTGACAGTAATTTCCTCCCCCTTGTGACGTTCCATTCAAAAGAAAACCATTATTATGAATGGACACTGAAGCGTTCAATCTTAAACTATTATGCAAAACACCATAAACATACCATTAAAGTGGTCCACATAAACAATTTAATTGGTCGCACATTTATTTTTATCTCCATATGGTGCATCTCTAGTTATTTACAGAAAGAATTCTTAAAGGTACAGTATTACATTAAATTTAGTAGTAAGGCTGGGTTAAAATATCGATGTTCTGGTAAATTGTTATCTTCAAAAATATCTCCCGATATTTATTCTTAAAATCCAAATATCCATCTTGTACATATAAAGTTTACTTCAGTTTTGGTTGTGTTGATTCTTGTATCTGTTAAATAAATAATAATAATTATCAAGCATTTGAACTGCATAGTTTTGGCCCTGTTCATTTTTTTTTTATACATTTGATATGATGTACCACGTTAGAAGGTTCCTTGTATAATTTACAGTATTAGCTGTGAGGATTTCTTTCATATGTTAGCAAAATGAACATTGTAAGTAATATACTGTAAACTCAGTGAATCAAAATAAAATAAAATTGTATCTAAATTGGAATCAGATTGAATTGAGGTCAATAGTGAATTTAAATCAAATAAAATTGTGAAATCTGTATTGAGACCCACTCCTATTTAGAACATTTCTGTCACATGTAAGCAAAGTGGACATTATAACCAAAATACACCCAAGTGAATCAGAATTGAATCCAATTTATCGAAATCGGAATCGCATCCAATCTGGAAATCTGTATCAATACCCAGCCCTTTTTAATGGTGCAGTAGTTCAAGTGAACTAAATGGGCTAGAATATGAACCTTTGAAACGGACATAAACTCTCAGAATGTTTTGTCAGTGCCCTTTGTAATTGACATATTATGTACTCAAAGATGGCAGATCATTTGTTCTCCTCTTCTTTATTGTATGTTTAGTGCACTGAACGCTTACACCAATCATGCTGCTTCCCAAGCCTTTTACGAAACTAGCCACAAAACTTCCTCAATGTGGCCATAAATCAAAGTATCCTTGTTCAATTACGCAGTGTCCAGAGGGCCTACAGTACGTCATCAGGCCTGAGATAATTAAATGTTATCAGAGTTCTGATCTCCCTCTAACCGGACATATAAATCATCAGACTCTGCTTTTCAGTGTATATAAGACTGTTCAGCCTACACATCTTTATGGGCTCTGTTTGGCCAATTTGCAAGTGGGGAGGAAATGGTTGGGCATGAGGGTAGACAGATGAGTCCTTTTAATGAGAGCATAAGCAGTAGACAGTCCTGTAATGCAAGCAGATTTATTTGCTGCAGGGGTGTTTGTGCTCTAATGGCAGTGCTGCAGTTGACTTGAGTGTCCCAGTTTCACAAAAGGGGGGTGTGATTTATAACTGTTGTATGCTGGGCAGAGAAGCACTCCAGATGTGCCCCTATGACCACTCTCCCCATTAAAAAAATAAATAAATAAATAACAATCCAGAAAACAGGCCTCAGCAAAGCTGTCAAGGACAGGGGTTGGTGGAGTGACCCCACTGTGACTAATGAATTTGGAAAGTGAATATCAGTCTTCTGTTATGGTGCTTGCTAGTCATAGGACCGATATGTCTCCTGGGCCGATTAATAGGCTGATATTTGGCTGTTTTGAGATTATACACACAGGACGATTATCTGAAGTGGTCTTTCTACCTAGTGTTAGTTAAAAAAAATCTACTAAGTAAATTAAATTGTGTACATTTATCAACTATTTTTAGTGATTTAGAGTAAATATTGCAAAAAATAAGTGTCCATTTTATCTCCAAAATGTTATGTACCTGTTATTTGCAATCATTAAATAGCTCTCTGTTTATATATGCATTATATTGGTCATTGGCCACCCTGCAATTGGTATTTTCATTTCATTTCATTTTGCCAATCGTATCAGTTGACCACTAATACTTTTAACTAAAGGTTTTGGTGTGGAAACGTGTTTCAAAGTTTGGTTTTCTGAAGTTGGTATGCATCAGCGAATTGCATGGCAGATAAACAAAGCAGGTATAGCTGGAGACCGTAGACCTCTAAATGGGTGCGGAATCCCCAAAAAGGGTGGGGTTACTCCTGAAGGGGCTGGGTTACTCCAAAAGGGGATTGCGCCAACTCCAAAAGTCACTTCAACTCACGGTTAAGATTAGGTAAATGGCTCCCTATAAATTTAATGTCGGTTTGGAGCTCCCACCTCTTTTTGGACCACTTCCTGCAGCTATAACATTCTCAGATAAATTCAAGTCTTGTTTTGTGCATGTAAAGTTTTTTTTGTGAATCCAAAGGGAACAAAACATAAATAAATTGGTAAAGCTGGCATCTTCACGTCGTGAGTTGTTTCTTAGTGGTACAGTGGTAGACAGCTGCCACTAGTACTCAACCATAGCGCAGTTCAAACCCAAATGTACAAAGTGAAAAGGGCCAGAGGGTAGACTCGAACTCCGGTTTGTACGATGCAATTGAACAAAGTGTGTTAACACCCTTTCTTGTGCCTGACGATGTCATGACACTTCATTGACTCAAAATCGACTTGCCGCTGGTTGTGTAATAGCTGTCCTACAGTTTTAAAAATGTAGCGATTTCAGATACATCTAACCTCTAAAAGTGAACCTGCTGGTACCACTCTTCAGTCATGAGACAAGATTCATGTGTCTTCCTATACAGTGGACTAATTCTAGTATTTTCTTTTGCTCTCCCAAAAACTGGCTGCACTTTAGAAATACTGTACAAGTACTTGAACAATTAGTTCACAGCCAAACCCTTGTGTTATGATTTGCTAGAATGTAGGAACTCGGAAGAATGTAAACACTAGCAAAGTGTGACTAATATCTCCTACAAAGAATGCTTAGTCTAGTCTGCAAATCTACCAGCTGCAAATCGTCTGTTATATTGATTCTTGGTACATTCACACAATACATATGTACATATGTTTGTTTGTACATAAGTTTGATCTTACATACAGTTGTCAGAGTCAGAAGTTTACACACACCTTAGACAAATACATTTAAACTCTGACTTGAGATGTTGCTTCAGTATATCCACATAATGTTCCTTCCTCATGATGCCATCTATTTTGTGAAGTGCACCAGTGCATCCTGTAGCAAAGCACCCCCACAATATGATGCTGCCACCTCATGCTTCACTGTTGGGATGGTGTTCTTTGGCTTGCAAGCCTCACTCTTTTTCCTCCAAACATAACGATGGTCATTTTTATGGCCAAACAGTTAAATATTTGTTTCATCAGACCAGATGACATTTCTCGAAAAAGTAAGATGTGTTAGCACTTTTCGCACCAAACTACGTTCATCTCTGGGAGACATAATGCATCTCCTTCCTGAGTGGTATGATGGATGCATGGTCCGGTGGTGTATATTTTTGCGTACTATTGTTTGTACAGATGAACGTGGTACCTTCAGGTGTTTGGAAATTGCTCCCAAGAATGAACCAGACTTTTGGTGGTCCTGAACCACCAGTAAAAGGAAACAAGAGAAGAAGTCTGTGTTAGAAACTTCTACAACGAAAAAGCATCTGGATCAAGAGCGTGGTGGGCTCTATGCTTTCAAATCTTGCTTGCTAACTGCCAGTCTCTCTGGATTACACACCCTAGCTTTAACTTAGTGTATGTAAACTTCTGACAAACTGGAATTGTGGTATAGTGAATTAAAAGTGAAACAATCTGTATGTAAACAATTGTTGGAAATATTACTTGTGTCATACACAAAGTAGATGTCCTAATCGACTTACCAAAACTATAGTTTGCTAATATTAAATCTGTGCGAACGTCCCATAAATTATTATTTATTTTGTTTTTGCATTTTAGGGTAGTTGACATTTCCAGGCAGTGACAGCAGTGTCCTGCTGTGTGATATACGATACTTAATCTTAAACAGTTTTAAAGTGATAGTTCACCCAAAAATGAAAATTCTCTCATCATTAACTCTTTCATGCCATTCCAGAGGAGTATGACTTTCTTTCTTCTGCTGCACATAAACAAAGATTTTTAGATGAATATATCAGCTTTGTAGGTCCTTTCAGTACAACTGAATGGTGACCAGACCTTTGAAGCTTCAAAAATCTTAAAGGTAGCATTAAAGTAATCAATAAGACTGCAGTGGTTTAATGTATGTCATGTGAAGGGATGCAATCACTTTGGGTGAGAAACAGATCCAAATTTAAATCCTTTTTTTTTTTTTTTTTATTACCATAAATCTCCACATTTAGAATGTGATTTATAGTAAAAAAAAAAAAAAAGGACTTACATATTGATCTGTTTCTCACCCACACCTATTAGATTACTTATGAAGATTTATATTAAACCACTGGATTGCCTTTGTGGTTTTTGGAGCTTGACAGGTCTGGTCACCATTCACTTGTATTTTATGAACCTACAGAGCTGAAAAATTATTCTCTAAAAATCTTTGTTTGTGTTCAGCAGAAGAAAGTAAGTCATCCACATCTGGGATGGCATGAGGGTAAGTAAATAATGAATGTTCATTTTTGGTAAACTATCCCTTTAAGCAATATTTCTCTAAAAACCTGCCTTAGATGTTGGAGTGTATAAATATTAATTATTTTAGCATTCTTCATCAGTGTTGTGCATTCCATACATCCAATGCCTTCTGTAAGTGTTCCCTTGTTGAAAATAGTTGTCTATTCATAAGAATCCCATCAGTGTGTCCCAGGCCTTAAAGACACTCAGCACTTTGTTCTATTCACCCTTCTCAAATCTCTCATGTTTCTCCCACCCTTCAGTCTCTTTCACGGATATACTGTAGTTAAGTCTCACTTTACTGGTAGCTGTAACCACATCTTATCTATTGCAGTTACACTTGATATGTTTGTAGTCACATGCCTATATCTTTATCCACTTATGGTAATTTAGATCTGCATTTAGAAAAATGCAGTGCAATCTAAGCTTTACTTTCCCTTTTCTATTACTTTGTTCCTTTTAAAATCACTTGCAGCACTTGCCACATTTGAGACAACTTGGAATTCATAACCGTATGGCTGTAACTGTGTGTTTTCTTAGCCTTGACAGAGCTGCAGCTTTTTTTTAGCTTCTGATTAGTTACAGATGTTCATTCCACGTATTGTTTCACAGTTGCACTCAATCTTCACCTCTGGAGAAACGAGGGGGTGAAGAAAGAGGAGTAACGTAGTTAGATTTTACAGCCCTCTACATGATGAGAATGTCAGGATGTTTTAACTGGACAAAATGTCTTGTGAAATAATGTGTGTTTCACAGTTTTGAGTAACAGGTACTGTTAATGATTTTGTTTTGTTTTGTTTTGTGGTGTGTGGATGTGGTGCAGGGGTTCAAAGGGGGTTCATGGGGATGATGGTTAGGCTGCTGTTTACTGGAGCCGGGCAGACTTTTTAGAAGTATGAGAGAGCAGTTTGTGTCTGGTTAAACTGGTTGCACAACAGGATTATTTCCCCTACGGATGGATCATGAGGGTCGTCGAGTCTTGCAGATAGTTATCTAGATTTTTTTCTGCAAACTTGTTTTCTTCTAGCAATGTCTAACAGTGTATTCTTCTCAGGAGATTTAAGCCAATTTTTAAGCCAATGTGGTGAATTTTTCTACTGCTGTGTCATTTTCACCAAATCTCAAATTTGTGTATTGTGTTTAATATAATTCTGTGGTGGGGGCCTGGGTAGCTCAGCGAGTATTGACGCTGACTACCACCCCTGGATTCCAGGGTGTGCAATGTGACTCCAGCCAGGTCTCCTAAGCAACTAAATTGGCCCGGTTGCTAGGTAGGAGAGTCACATGGGGTAACCTCTTTGTGGTCGCGATTAGTGGTTCTCACTCTCAATGGAGCTTGCGGTAAATTTTGCGTAGATCGTGGAGAGTATCATGAGCCTCCACATGCTGTGAATCTCTGCATTGTCATGCACAATGAGCCACGTGATGAGATGCGGGTAACAAAAACAATTATATATATATATATATATATATATATATATATATATATATATATATACACAGACACAGTTGATTTCCTCACAGTGATTTGGTCACGGTGAAGGTCGGGGTGTTGAGAGAAGGGTTTAATATCTAGGCAAGAGGTTGGGTCCTAACCCTAACCTTCCCTTAAAAAAATTTTACCACTTTAAAACACTGCTGTTACAGCCATACATATTGAGACGGACGACTTTTATCCATTGTGTCGCGTATTGCGTTTTTAGAAATGTGTGTCAAGTTAAAAATAGTCCATCTTTTTAAAAACCGGTCACAGGACCCCTGTGTTCTGTTCCATTATGCTCAATCTACATGTTTTTGAAAACAAGAATGTGTCTTATGCAATCGTCCACCCAAAGATGCCTCCAATATGGTCAGGTGAATCCAATACCAGCCTAATTTTACAGGACTTCCTTAGAATGATTAGTCAAGTAGTTGTTAAGGCAGCGGACCAACTTTTCGATTATAAAAATATGTAGTTTTGCACATCCACAATTCCTTAAAGGAAGTGCAATGGCAGCTGTTGCAACACCAGGCAACATGGGAGGCACTGCAGCCTGGCCTGCACAGCTGGGGCTTCATGGTACTTACAGAAAGACCCTCATTGTTAGAGAAGAGAAAGAGAAACTCAGTGTTCACTAAATTACCATTTCAAACTCTTTCCCAGAATTTAGGATATCTGTGTGGCCAAGTCCAACCTCCCAATGTGTGCAGGGAAAGAAAAAGTAATGGAGAAGGATGTCTGTGGCTTTTTGTCTGTGTCATGTTTTTGAACTTGTGGAGAAGGTTTAGGCAGATTGGAATATCCAAACTCACACCTCACTTGATTTAGGAGACTCATCACAAAATTGTGTATTAATTATGTAGACTTGAGTGTTTCAGAATTTCTGCTATTAGGTTTTGGGTTGAAGTGAAAAGGGTGAAAAAAGGCACTTTCTGTGTATTTAATCATCTTATGGCAATGAGTCAGAGTTTGGCAGATATACACATGCACACTGTGCACACAGAGACATGCATGCTCACTCGTTGTGATTCTCCAGAGAAGAAAAACAAAGCCTGTTCAGATTTGTAAAATTTGCATCTTTCTCATGCTGACTGACTTTAATTTTGTTGTTTCATTTGAGGCCCTATATATTGTTGATCCATATCTAGATATGTCAATGAAGGAAGAAAATAAATATGTATGTCCAAACACAAAGATGAAGGAAGATTTTTAGACAGTGTTCTAACTAGGCACAGTGCAACAAGTAAGTTTTTGTCCACAATGAAAAAGTAATTGCCAGTCAGAACATTTTTAATGTTAAAAAATATTCCCAGGTTCAATACAAGTTATAGGATTAGTTCATCCAAAAATTTTAATTCTCTCATGATTGACTCACCTTGAAGATATCCCAGATGCATATGTCTTTTCTTCTTCAGCAGAACAGAAATTAAGATTTTTATAAGCACTTTTCAGCTCTGTATGTCAATACATCATCATTTCAGTCTTTTACGATAGACTTCAGAGGATGAACTGATGCCAACTCCAACCATAAAACATGGGATTCATATGCCATTGTCTGAACCTTGGATTTGGGATGGACCACACCGAACCTCACCGAAATACCGGCCAGGTTGAACCGTGAGGCACCTCACTGATCTCTGCCTGCATCAACTCGGTCTATTGATGGACTATGATCTTGAAATGGAATTCATAGACTGTCAATTGCCAACAAAAGCCTTCATCAGCTAATTAACAAGGACAATTGCATCTATGTGAACTTCTGCAGTTAATATAGGATGAACGTCAAAGACATTAGTCATTAATCTTACAGTTCATACAAAATCTACATTTAAACACTGACCCTTAACACTTACTTATTTTAATAATTTAAAATCATGACTTTAACTATACATAAGTAATATTTACATTATATTCATGATGTTAGCCAGAGGGAACTGGCCCTCACAGTGAGTGTGGTTTCTCTCAAGGTTATTTTTCTCCATTAATCAACGTCTTATCAACTTTTGTGTTCCTTGCCACAGTCGCCTTCGGCTTGCTCACTGGGGTTATTAATACAATTATTATTTAATTACTTATTTTCAATCGTATTTTATCTAATTACACAATGATGATTCATCGACATTATAGACATTACAGTTTTATCTTCTGTTAATGCCTGATCTTCTGTAAAGCTGCTTTGAAACAATGTGTGTTGTGAAAGGCGCTATACAAATAAAAATGACTTGACAATGCAAGTGAATGTGTGCCATCAGGCAGCTGGCTGTTTGACAGTCCAAAAGTCATTTAGGCTGGTTAAAAGTAATCCACATGACTCTATTCGATCAATGAATGTATTCTGAAGCAAATTCGATAGGTTTGTGTAAAAAATAAATCGATAATTAAAACGTTATTAACTTTTAAAAATGCTTCCTGCTAGCAGTTGACGCATCAAAGAGCTGTCACGTGATCTAAGCATGATGCGTAAAGTCAGAAACGCAAACTTTGTTTACATCTGGAAGTCATTCCAGTGCTGACAATTTAAAGTTAAAAACCTTTTAATTATCTATTTGTTTCTTTCACAAACCTATCGATTTGCTTCAGAAGACATTAATTGATTGACTGGAGTCATGTGGATTATTTTTATGCTGCCTAAATATGACTTTTGGATCATCAAATAGCCAGTAAACTGATGGCACCCATTCACTTGCATTGTATGGACATACAGAGCTGAAATATTCTCATAAAAATCTTAATTTCTGTTCTGCTGAAGAAGGAAAGTCATTCACGTCTGGGATGGCAAGGTGAATAAATCATTTTTGGTTGAACTAATTCTTTTAATCAAGAGTTTTCAACAGGGGTCCACGACCCCCGTGGGTCCGTGATGGTACCGCAGAGGGTCTGCAAATTGTTGTTTGATTCACCATTGGTGGCATTTATAATAATCATGCGAATAATTTTTTATACAATAATAAACTTGCGAACAACAGTGTGAGACAGGAGTATGAATTATCAACATGTTGAAGTCCTTCGCAGCTGCATGCCAAATCTTTAAGTGTGACTAAACGGCGGTAGTCAGCAGAATCACGCTGGCCGGACAAACCCTTGACACGACCACCGCTCATCAAGAGCCGCACAATACACGACACACGTAAGGTTCAGCAGCGCTGCAGTGGAGGGTCGCATGAGTAAACACGTCTGCTTTGCGTTGGTCGTGCTGAGCAGATGATAGCCTGCTTTCAGAACAATAGCATACTTGCCTGGTGTAAAAAAAATTGTTACATCTGAGATTATCAAGCTGTCATACACGGTCCTTAACATTCCACACACACACACACACACGCAGACGCTGACTCTCAAATCAACATAATTCAAGGTGCACTCCGTCATTGTTTTCCTCATTACAATTTTTTACTCAATGAAATCAACAGTAATTTTTAAATATATGTATAAAATCAATCACACATGAGATGAAGACTTGTGCTAAAAAAGACACTTTTTAGCTGGTCAGACTGGGAGACCATCTAAGACCATCCTGACCATCTAAGACCATCTTGACCAACTAAGACCACGCTGACCAGCTTGACCAGCTAAGATCAGCCTGACCAACTAAGACCAGCCTGACCAGCTAAGATCAGCATGTTCAGCTAATACAAAATGGTTCAAAATCCCTTTAAAACAAGCCTGACCAGCTATGACCAGGTTGGGCGACCATCTAAAACCAGCCAACTGGCTTATGCTGGTTTTAGCTGGTCTTTTCAGCCATGCAGTATTTAATGATTATTTGAATGGCTTTGCAATGAAAACATCATGAAGTATACATACAATAATATGGTACCGTAGCACCATCCAAGTTTTTATAGGAATAAAAAGCAACACTGAATTTTATACAGTGCATAACAGGGGTCCAGGCTCCTCCTCTCTACCCACCAAGGAGTCCTTGGCTTGAAAATGGTTGAAGACCCCTGCCTGAAGTTGAATTGACCGCATTTGTGGCATAATGTTGATTAACAAAAAATTTTAAAATAACTTCGACTGTCTGTCTGTCCTTTTCTTATAAATAAGCAAAAATCGAGGTTACAGTGAGGCACTTACTAGGGATGCACCAATCTGATACCTGGATCGGTATCGGCTCCAATACTGAACTTTTAGACGGATTGGATATCGGTTCGACGAGCCCGATCCAAATCCGATACTGTGTGTTAGTCATGTTTGTTACTGTCAAGCTCCAAAAATGACAAAAAAGAAACAAAAAACACCTATTAAAGCAGATCATATGACTTGTGCATTTCATTCAAATCACTTGAAGACGTGTAATAGCTCTGAATATGCGCAGCACCAGCGTGTTAGTGAATGGTTAGAATGGAATGTACATTTATTGAAATGTTTAGTTGGAGGTTTGTGTTTCTTTACATATTAAAGAGTACACCCAATTAATTCCACACAATAATGTAAAGATATTCTAAACTGATTATTCAAAAAACAACAACACTGGTATCGGATCGGTATCGACCGATACTGAGATTTCTGATATCGGAATCGGAAGAGAAAAAGTGGTATCGGTGCATCCCTAGCACTTACAATGGAAGTGACTGGAACCAATTTTTGGATGGTTTAAATGCAGAAATGTAAAACATACTTTTTAAAAGCACTAACAATAATTATTCTGTTATAACTCATGTATTATTAGAGCTGTAAAGATGTTGTTTTTTTCTCTCAGTATAAATGGGTCTTTATACATGAAAATACATAGCTGTGTTTTTTTGTTGTTGTTGTTGAATGCGGGTCCCTTACTAGACATCATCAGATTTTGTTTTTCTTGGCATCAAAAAGTTACCTTTTCAGGTGGATGTGGGTGCCTGGCTGAGATGTAACATTAGATAATAAAAGCACGTCTGACAGTGTCTAGCTAAACTTATTCATTCTTCTCAGACGGTGTGTTGTTTCAACATCTCTTAAATACAAAAACCTTGTAGCTCTTTTTAAAGTTATCTTCTCTTTTCTGTAGATGTTTTCTCCTTTCCAGTCCTCCAATTTTCACGTTCCAACAGGTGCAGCATCTTTCTGCTGAGTCAGACAGAAGCTGCAGTTAAGATGAAGACTAAAAATAAATCAAACACTAAAAAACACTCTCTCCCTCTTTTCCTGTCTTTCCTCTTCTCTCCACCTCCCACAAACTCAGATGTGGAGCAAATGGCCATCGACTGGCTGACGGGAAACTTCTACTTCGTGGATGATGTGGACTACCGCATATTTGTGTGCAGTAAAGATGGCTCCACCTGTGTTATTCTGCTGGACCTGGAGCTCTACAACCCTAAAGGAATCGCCCTGGACCCAGCCATGGGGTGAGACTATACCCACCTCAAGCCCGTCTCTGGACCATAGGGTGGATCATTAGTATTCCCAACAATTTCTTTGTTTTAAACCTCTGCAGGCAAATGCAAATAATTTTTAGTCTTGACACTGTCCTCGT
Organism: Xyrauchen texanus; assembly: GCF_025860055.1. NCBI lineage: Eukaryota > Metazoa > Chordata > Actinopteri > Cypriniformes > Catostomidae > Xyrauchen > Xyrauchen texanus. Next base: position 20,201,465 of record NC_068300.1, read on the forward strand.
GATTTCTTCATGGTTTTTAACCTTACCCTACTATCTGCTTTTACAAGTGTCCATTTGTTCTTTCCATCACAAGATTTATTTCATGATGTTTGCATCTTCACTTCCTCAACCATAATTTTGCAATGAGTCAATAATGGGAAAAGTGACAGAAATAGAAGTATGCTAATAATGTAGTCACCAAAACATTTTCAGCAAATCAAAACTCTTACATTTTAGCTTCTTCAGGGTTGCCACCTGTTGCCTAGATTACAGTTTTGTAATCTTTAAAGAAAGTAAGTCAAAGACACGCATTATATTTTGAGATATTCTAAAATAACAAGAAACTAAACTTAAACTTTTGTCTGGAAGTGTATAATAATTATACAGATTTGGGTGAATCTCAGAAGTGTTTTAATAACACGTCTGGGTTATATTTCACCTCAAAAGAAAAAAGAAAGACATTATAAAGGGACTGTTTTTACATATTTATTTTGGGGTGAAATATAACCCTCGTGGAGCATTAAAATGTTTTTATTTATTGCACTGTGACATTATTTATTATAAATATTTTCTATAATGATCAGTGGAATAATAATATTTAGATTTTAGTATTCATCATCAGGGTAATACTTTTGTATTGCCTTTAATTTTGTATTATTACTAGCGTATTGTGAATCTAAAGGGATCCATGATTGAGAATAACAAGAATGTTCATTTTCATTGTCCATAAAATAATTCTACTGTGCAAAAAATCTTAATGGTCTAAAAAAAATGACTATTTTCTTTATGCAAAATATAATTTCTTATTTTTTTTATTTTTGGAGTGAAGACCCAGACGCATTCTTTATGAGATTCCTACAATTCCTACAATATTGGCTGTATTTCATAAAGTACTCCTTTACTGTTCTGTCCTCTTTCAGGAAAATGTTCTTCACAGACTACGGACAGATCCCGAAGGTTGAGCGCTGTGACATGGACGGGCAAAACCGCACCAAATTGGTGGACAGTAAAATCGTCTTCCCTCATGGCATCACTCTGGACCTGGTCAGCAAACTGGTGTATTGGGCTGACGCTTACCTGGATTATATTGAGGTGGTGGACTACGAGGGCAAGAACAGACACACCATCATTCAGGGCTTACTAGTACGTGTGAAGTGTCATTTTTAGGATGTTCATGTGTATTTTTGGATGTCACATCCTCGCCTATATATACACAGTCAGGTCCATAAATATTGGAACATCGACACAATTCTAATCTTTTTGGCTCTATACACCACCACAATGGATTTGAAATGAAACGAACAAGATGTGCTTTAACTGCAGACTTTCAGCTTTAATTTGAGGGTATTTACATCCAAATCAGGTGAACGGTGTAGGAATTACAAAAGTTTGTATATGTGCCTCCCACTTTTTAAGGGACCAAAAGTAATGGGACAGATTAACAATCATAAATCAAACTTTCACTTTTTAATACTTGGCAAGTCAAGTCAAAAGCAACACACTTTTGAATAACATGGCTTTTCTCTCTTGTTGTGTTTTTTTTTTGTTTCCAGATTGAACATCTCTATGGTCTTACAGTGTTTGAGAACTATCTGTATGCCACCAACTCTGACAATGCCAACATGCAGCCCAAGACTAGTGTGATCAGAGTTAACCGCTTCAACAGCTCTGACTTCCAGGTGGTGACACGTGTCGATAAGGGTGGTGCCCTTCATGTTTACCACCAGAGACGCCAGCCTGCAGGTACAACACTGCTCAAAGCTATTTCTCACAAGTTCTCACAATGCTCGACTTTTCTTCTGAATTTCAAAATCACAATTTTTGTGTCATTTTTTTCAATGTTACAATAGCTTTCTGGGAAACTTATTTGAAAACAGTAACTTCTTAAATTGTAATTGGTGCCACTAGATGCACAGAAATAACACACAAATTGAAATGTATAGCATTTTAAATGTAAGACAACATAACCCATAGATCCAGTCATTCCCTCTGGTAAAATTATGGCTTTGTGTATGACCACACAGTCCGGAGTCACGCATGTGCCCCGGATCAGTTTGGGAAGCCAGGCGGCTGCTCAGATATCTGCCTGCTGGGTAACAGTCACAAGAGCCGAACCTGCCGCTGTCGATCCGGTTTCAGCCTAGGCAGTGATGGAAAGTCCTGCAAGAGTGAGTCAAATCTCACACCAGCATGCACAAAACCACCCTAACAGTGCTATATAAGAGCCTTTCCCATGACAGGCCTTCTGTTGTGTCTATAAATAGGGCTACACAACTTATTGAAAAAAATTATTGTGATTATGGCTGCCAAGATGAACTAATCATGAAAAGTGCTGAATACAACATACCATTTAGGTTTATTCCTATTGAATGTCTATTCTGAATTATTTTGGATGCACTAGATGTTGCTGATGTATAAAACAGCAATAAAGTAATAAAAGGAATGGTTAACCCCAAAATTATAATTCTCTGATCACTTACTCACCTTTTTGTCATCTCAAATACGTATGACTTTCTTTATTCTGCGTAACACAAACAAAGATATTTCAATGGTGTTATGATGTCTGCTTGTCCATACAATGCAAGTAAAGCGATACAATCGGTTTTGGGTGAGAACAGACCAAAATGCAACTCCTTTTTCACTGCACATCTTGACATTACAGTCTCTAGGCACAATCATGATTTCAAGCTTGATTACACTTCCTAGTGCTTGATGCATACGCGGAGCGCTACATTTATGGCACTAGGAAGTGTAATCGAACTTGAAATCATGATCGCCAAGGAAGACTGCTGATATTTATAGTGAATAGATTTATAGTGAAAACTTTATATTTTGGTCTTTTCTCACTCAAAATAGATTGGATCGCTTCAGAAGATATGGATTTAACTTCTGGGGTTAAATGGATTACCTTTATGCTGCCTTTATGTCCTTTTATGAGCATGAACATTTGGTCACCATTCACTTGCATTGTATGGACAAAATCACCTCATATCTTCATAAAAAAAAATTCGAACAATTTTAGATAACATAAGGGTCCGTAAATGATGAGAGTTGTAGTTTTTGGGTGAACTATTCCTTTAAGGGACACCGTTCTAAGCTTGTTTTGAATGTGTAGCCTACAAAAATAAAATGGCATCCAATTGCCCTATGCAAAATACATATTTATTGTAAATTGTTTTAATCAAAATTATTAATTGCTTTTACAAAATCAAGGGAAAAATGGAAAATTACTGGATATAATGGTAACTTTCTATATGTTTTATTTGTTTTCTCCACAGAACCAGAGCATGAGCTGTTTCTAGTTTACGGTAAAGGTCGGCCAGGTGTTATCCGTGGTATGGACCTGCATGCCTTGGTGTATGACGAGCACATTATCCCTATTGAGAACCTCAATAACCCGCGAGCATTAGACTTCCATGCTGAGAATGAATTCATCTATTTTGCCGATGCCACTAGCTACATCATTGGCCGACAGAAGATCGACGGCACTGAGAGAGACATCATAGTGAAGGATGGTGTGTACGGAATCACAAAGAATGTTTCCACAACTGATATCTGGTGAAGAGTCATGTGTTTGGGGTGACAGACTTTGCTCAGACAGAAATCTAATGTTTACAAATCCAAATCACATCCACACATGATTTGAAATTCAGATTTCAAGTCGTTTATTCAGTCATATGAGTTTATGAGCCATTTTCCTAAAGTTTCCTAATATAGCAAACTATGTGACTTTCATAATATAGTGAAAGAGACACTAGTTTGGACACAGTATATGCATGAATATGTAAATTTCCTTTTTGTAGCTTATGTTTTCTCACAAGCTATGTTTTTTGCGCCTAGTGAGTTCAGTTCACAATTGTGTAATTAGATGAAAAAGTCACCCATAACACTCTTCTTCACCTCATCCAGTACTCTCTCACCTTTATCATCCCTTTTGTTTCTGTATTCCACAGGTATTCACACAGTAGAAGGTATTGCTGTTGACTGGATGGGACAGAACTTGTATTGGACTGATGATGGACCCAAGAAGACCATCAGCGTGGCCAAACTGGAGAAAGCCTCTCAGACTCGAAAGACCCTCATTGAGGGAAAGATGACCCATCCCCGGGCCATAGTGGTGGACCCTGCACATGGGTAAGTGAGGGGATCAGGGGATATTATCAGCTTTCATTCAGTCCTGTTTGTATGATGCCTTATTTTGACCTTTAAAATGGCAAATTCTAGGTGTCTTTTTTGACCGTTTGAGATATTTTTTTGATTTATAAATTAGTTACATTAGAGTTGTTTACTAGAAAACACATTCTGTATTTGAATGAATGTGTGAACAGATCATTTATTGTGTCATGTTGTAGAATGATGTATTGGAGTGACTGGGAGGAGGAGCCTAAAGAGACTAATCGCGGCAGTATAAGGAAGGCCTGGATGGACGGCTCGAATGCTGGAATCTTGCTCACTTCTAAAACTGTGCTCTGGCCCAATGGCCTCAGCCTGGACGTCCAGCAGGGTGTCCTGTACTGGGTGGATGCATACTACGACCGTATCGAGATGGTACTTCTGAATACCACAGAACGCAGGGTGAGGAATAGTTTCAGGGTTTTATAGGATGATCATCATAATATGTATAATATGCAATAACTAGTGTATTTAGTGCAGTAAGGAAATATTCAAACTCAGGCACTCACGAATCAGAATGTAATGATAGCAGAGCTGTTTGCACTCATGCATTACAAAATTACTCACTTAATTACATAGAATATAAGTTTATCTCTTCAATATGAGGACAGGGCAGGAATTCTTTTTCTGAAATAGTTTTGCATGCCTTTGCAATATGTTTTTGCGTTCCCTCGCAATAGTTTGCATTCCCTCGCAATAAGTTTTGTGCTCCCTCGCAATAAATTTACCATAGTTTTATGTAAGTAACCATATCTTTAACCTTGATTTTCGTAGTCATAGTCATAATAAAACAGGAAAATAAAAACTATGGTAATACAAATCTTAATTTTGTGATTTTGGTACCATAGTAACTAGAGGTTGATCGATAATGGATTTTACCAATAACTTTCATCACGATTAATCGGATGATAGTTTTTAAAATCAGTTAATAGAATGTAAAAAAAAAAAAAGTCTTAGTATTTCCATATTACGATGGCACAGACAGAGGCACCAAGAGTCCAATATGAAAAACATTCCAGATTCAGTCTATTGTGCAGCCAAATCCCAATAATAACCAGAAAAAAATAAGGAATTTTAACTATAAACAAGCCTGAAATACAGTTACTTAATTCTTATTGTGAAATGACTGTGAATTGGCTAATTTTGAAGGGCCTATATTTAAGCATTTACCAAAATTGTATAGCCTATACTCACCAGATTAAGGACTTTATCACCAGTTGAGTTTTTTTTTTATATTATTATTATTCACAAGAAAGTTGTAGTCACGATGTATGTGCTGTGGGGCACATTTCTATATAATTGCATGTTGCTTTGCATGCTCTTTTTTTTTTTTTTTTTGCAAGCTCAATTTAGAACACTTGATTACAAAATAAACAAAATAACAAAATATGGATTAAAGTAAGGATAAAAATATGGAGGAATATTATCAATGATGAAAGATGTAGATATAGCAATTCCCCACTAGTTGTCAGTAATTTCAAATTCAAATTCAAATTCAAATTGCTTTATTGGCATGACTGTACATATTACAATATTGCCAAAGCTTGGAACACACAGAATAATTATAAAGACATCAAAATAATAAAGTATATAACTTCAATTTAAATGTACAAATTAAATTCATTGTACAACTTAAC